>NC_056693.1:57107500-57407500 GCF_018350215.1 Panthera leo
CTATATATATATATCCCTATATACCCTTATCTCTCTATATATATCCCTCTATACCCTGACCATAAACAAATAAATAAGTAAATAAGTCCATAGATCCCATCCAATCCCGTGAATACCGCAGGGTTGGTGCCTCTCTATGTTCCTAACTCCTGACACCAGTGAGAGTGGTCGTGTCGACTTACTGCGTAATCGCCCTGCCTGCACCCAGTCTCCTTACCTTCCCGCCGCCCCCGCCTCCTGCCCCAATTGTGTCGGCCACCACCTGGCTTGGGGTCTCCTCATTTGGTCCCTGACTGCACTGGCCATCCTGGCAAAAGCGGCATCTCATTTTGTCCCGTTGGTCGTGCTTTGTTGTCTGTGGTGACACCACCGTCTCACACGCACCGCAAACCCTGCTTAGGCGTACTTCCAGGGCCTGGAACACACATCTGAAACCCATGGCGACCTAAGGCTGGAACTGGAGAAGCCCCGCGTCAGCAGTCCCATCCGGTGCGTGGGGATCATTCCCATCTCACAGAGGAGACAAGCTCAGAGAAGTCAAGGGCCTGTCTGAGGGTTGCACAGCAGGTTGCGGGGGAAGTGGGGCCCCCCGATCACTGAGTCTCGGTGAGTCGAGTCGGGGGCCAGGCAGCGGTCCCTTCGCCCATTTGGCTGATTTAGGGTTGTTTCCCCCTAACATCCAAGAGTACTGGGCAGGCCCCGTGGGGTTACCAGCCTCCCTTTGCTCTGTGCACCCCAGGGGGTTGCCCTCCCCACCCTCCAGCGCATCTGCTAGGTCTTGGGTTCCCCAGGTTCCTTTCCTTCCGCCAGGAAGCCCCCTTCCCTCCTGCACGGGCTCTGCCCCTCTCAGGCTTGGTCTGCAGGCTTTTCCCCCTTTGAATCAGCAACCTATGCAGGTGACTCATGATTCAGGAGGCGACAAAAGGGAGGCTCTCTGGGAGGCCGTTGCTGCTTCTGTCCTCCAGCCGCCCCGCCCCAAAGACAAGCAGCCTGTTTCTATTCCCTTCCTGTCCTACCCAGGCTGGCTGCTTCCTCCCAGTCTCGTGCACCTTTTTGCCTTCTCTTGTTAGTGGCACCACCCCTTGGGCAAACCGCCTGGCAGGGGCCCCTATAACTCAAGGCAGGTGTACCTCCGAGCCCGCATTTCCCTTCTGGGTGTGTTCCCCGGAGAGAGGAGGGCTCACACCCGCTCAAAGACCTACACACGGCGGCATGGCTCGCGGAAGGCGTTGTGTGTGAAGGCCAGACCAGACGCACCCGACATGCCCAGCCACGTGCAAATGGTTAAGTGAATTGCGGCCCGTCTGGGCCACGGAATACTTGAAATAGGACCGGCCGTCTAAAGACGACGAGTGAGAGTTTTGTTTTTGATCTTAATCCACGTCGTACGTGCGGGGAGACACACGGGCGAGTCTCACCGCAGTAACATTGGGTGAGAGGGGCCGGACACAGGAGGACAGCTGTATGGTTTGTGTTCGTTTACGTGGGGCTCCAAAATACAACACATCCACGCTGGGGGAGATCGAAACGTTGCTCATCTTTTAAGGAGCTACGAACCGAGAGCGGGCACGGGGCAGCCTTCTGGCTGCTAAAGAGATTCTCCGAGGCGTCGGCACGGGGTCCCCGGGGGAACCTGTCTGCAAGAATGCACAGGTGCACACTCCCTAACTGTGCACCCGACTGCGTCCAGGACATACTTCAATAAATGTTTAATGTTGTCCATACAGGTAAATAAAAAGCTTTCACAATCTGATTTTTTAAAAAATATTTTAAATGTTTTTATTTATTTTTGAGAGAGAGAGAGAGAGAGAGAGAGAGAGAGAGAGAGACAAAGCGTGAGCGGGGGAGGGGCAGAGAGAGAGGGAGACACAGAATCCGAAGCAGGCTCCGGGCTCCGAGCTGTCAGCACAGAGCTCGATGCGGGGCTCGAACCTGCAAACCATGAGATCATGACCTGAGGCTGAAGTTAGGCGCTCAGCCAACTGAGCCGCGCAGCCTCCCCTTGACTGGTCCTTTGTTAATGGACATGGGGGTTGTTTCCAGTAGTTTGCTTTTGTAAACACTAGTGCAGTGGGTGACTTGGAAGAGATACTGTCCTGCAGTCAATAGGTCTGCAAAAGAAACTGCTAGAATTGGTCAGCTTTAGACTTGATGTTGCCACGTGGCCTTCCGCGAGGGCTTGCCTGCCTTCCCGAGGATGAAAACTCGCTCCCCCGGCCCCACAAGCCGCAAACTTCTTGACCCTGACCTCGCAGACAGGTGAAGACCGGCTGTGGCCGTTTTCAAACGCGCTCCGGTTTTCAGTGAGTTTGATTATCCTTTCACATGGCAGTTACTTATCGCCTTCTTTCCGCGAACTCTTAGTTTCTCTCTTTCGTCCATTTTTGAAAACCGTGGGCCGACGGTCTCTTTCCTTCTTCGTGAGTACGCGCTCCTCGTTCGCTCGGGGGGGCCATTCACCGTCAGTGACACGAGCTGCAGGCGTCTCCCCGGTGCGGTGCTTGTCTTTAGACTACGTGTGTGGCGCTTTGTGCAAAAGACAACCCCGTTGTTACGCGGTGAATTTATCAAGTTTTTTCGTTCGTGGCATCTGGCTTTGTCTTGTGCTCAGAAAGTCCTTTTCCTGCTGAGATTAAAAAAGAACAAATGTATGGGGCGCCTGGGTGGCTCAGTCGGTTGAGCGTCCGACTTCGGCTCGGGTCACGATCTCGCGGTCCGTGAGTTCGAGCCCCGCGTCGGGCTCTGGGCTGATGGCTCGGAGCCTGGAGCCTGCTTCCGATTCTGTGTCTCCCTCTCTCTCTGCCCCTCCCCCGTTCATGCTTTGTCTCTCTCTGTCTCAAAAATAAATGTTAAAAAAAAAAAATTAAAAAAAAAAAAGGACAAATGTAGGCCATGATTTCTTCCGGTATTTTCGGTTTCTCTTTGTCCTAATTGTCCTCCTTGTTCTTTTAAACAAAGCTGCTGGTGTCATTCGTCAGTTGAGGGCGAGGGCTGTGTCTGCTTTCCCGGGGTACCAGGCCTGGTTTCCTGCACAGCGCGAGAAGCTGGGGACTGGATGAGGGACCGACAAGGGCTCGTTTGACGGGACGCAGGCCGGCCGCACTGGCTGTGGCACAGGGCATTTGCTCTGCCATCACCAAGGGGAAGCCTGCAGCATTGCCTGCAGGCAATGTATTTTTACAGGACCCCGGTGGTTCTCCAACTGTGGAGTGCCTCACTGTCCCCTGGAGGGACGGCTAAAGCATGGATTGCAGGGCTCCTGCCCAGAGCTTCTGATCCGTGAGATGTGGGATGGGCCCTGAGAACCTGCCTTTCTAGTGCGGCCCAGGTGACGCTGGGCTGAGGACCTCTCGGCGAGAACCACCAGGCTGAGGCATAACCAGATAGTTCACAGATGCCTTAGGAGAGACTGTCGCGGAAGTCTTGGAAAGAAGGAAGCTTTTGCATTGAGTTGGGGTCCTTTGCCCTTCATCTCCAGTGTCCCCTCCGTAATGACCCTGCCCGATTGTTCTTGGGTTACCGTGACCCTTACGTTGTTCCTCTCCAAGTGCCTTGATCCCAATAACTGCATCCACCCACACTATGAGACTCATTTTTCTCTTTTTTAATTTATTTAGAGAGAGACAGAGACAGCGTGGGCGGGGGAGGGGCACAGAGAGAATCCCAGGCAGGCTCCGCCCTGTCGGCGCAGAGCCCGGTGTGAGGCTCGAACCCATGAGCAGTGAGATCACGCCTGACCAACTGAGCCCCCCGGGCGCCCCTACAATGAGAGTCTAGAGGAGTCAGGGCTGTGTGGTTCACTGGGCCCCTGACTTCCTCTGCGGCCCCGGCCCTCCTTCTGGAACCCTTCCGAGTCACGCTCTGTCCCTTCGAGTTCCCCAAACGCACCACGTGCTCTGCTGGGCACCTTGCCAACTGTCCTTCTTGAGCCCGGCCGGTCCCTCTCCGCTCCCTGGGAACTCGCTCCCGCACCTGCTTCGAGGATGCTTTTACTCACGACTCCCGAGCCCCACCCCTACTCAGAATCGCACCCCTGCCCGTCTCCTCTATAGAGTGAGGTGTCCCCACCATGGCACTGCCACCTGGGCCACGGGTGTCTCTCGGCCTGTTCCTTCCCGCTGTTCCCAGATTTGCAGACACCGCGTTGCATTCTCATGGCAGATAGAGAGTAATTTTTTCGCGGGCGTGTGTCTCATGCAGCAGTCGGCGAGCTCCCCATGTATATGTTCCCTTCCGCTTTCTGGATCCCAGGCACTGCCCTTGGGGCCCCGTGTCTGGTTTCCTGTTACCACCCGCCCCCCCCCGCCCCGGGAAACTTACAAGCCTCTGCTCTTAGAACCCTCACTTTCCAGAGGGGGAAACCAAGGCATGGGGGAGGTTTTGCACCAACATGTTGAAGAAATAAATGTCTAAGGAATGTTTAAAGAAACAGGGAAGCAATCACTCGGGTCTAACTCCCTGAGGGCTTGCGACAAACCGAGTCCCCCGGGCTGGACGGGAAGGCAGAGAAAGCCTGGCTTCTGGCTCAGGGAGGCTGGCCCGCCCTCCCAGGTGCCACGCACGCACTTGTTCCCCAGTGAGCTCACGTTGTCAGCCGACTCAGCTGTCAGCGAGTGTCCTGTTTGCCCCTGGTGGCTGCTTTGGAAGCCACCGCTAGGTTAAATATCCGCTCCGAGCCATCTCTGCTTAGTGAAAACACTCAAAGTCCGAACGTTCCAGACCCTTTCCTTAGGGGTTTGGGAGGGCCCACGCCTGGCAGGCGGCTCTGTGTACTGTGGGCAAACAATACTTTGGAGGTCACAAAGGGAGGTCACCTGTTGCATGATCCTGTTTATGTGAAATATGCACAAGAGGTAAACCCGTAGAGACAGAGAGCAGAGTGGTGCGGACTCACTGACAGTGGCCACAGGTCTCGGGGGGAATGGAAAGGTCTTGGAGCTAGAGGGAGCTGGTGGCCGCACAGCATGGGAGATGCACTAAATGCCACAGAATTGTTAGAGGGTTAGTTTTAGGGGCACCTGGGGGGCTCAGTCGGTTAAGCGTCCGACTCCAGCTCAGGGCATGATCTCTCGGTTCGTGGGTTCGAGCCCCGCGTCGGGCTCTGGTGCTGACAGCTCGGAGCCTGGAGCCCGCTTCGGATCCTGTGTCTCCCTCTCTCTCTGACCCTCCCCTGCTCCCTCTCTCTCTCCCTCTCTCCCTCTCTCTCAAAATTAAATAAACGTGAAAAAAAAAAAGTTTTATGTAATGTGAGTTTCGTCTTAATTTTAAAAAGAGAATAAAGGAGAAGGGAGAGGTGGCCCCCCACCTCAGGCTTGACAGGAAGCGGGGACCAGGGGTGCCCCAGAGGGCACCTGACCTCCGTCAGGATGTGCCACTCTCGAGACGAGGGGCACACACTGGGATCCTCACCCGATGGATGTGTGTGAGCATGTGTTCCAGTCGTCCGTCCAGTGGCGTCGAGGGCACGTGCGTCTCGATTGGTGTCCTCATCTGGTCTGGGAGGACGTCAGGACAGAGTGATGCTTCTGTGTCTCACGCAGGTGTCACTCCCTCTGCGCTGCTGAGGTTTTGTGCCCCATCACTCCTTGCGTGTCCTGTGTGTGTGGGACCCCACCCAGCCGGTGCCAGTCACTCCCCTGTCCGCCCTGTGATGACACCCAAACACGTCTCCAGGCATTGCAGAGCCGCCCCTGGGTGACAACGCCTGCTTTAAAATACATCATGGTGGGGGCGCCTGGGGGGCTCAGTCGGTTGAGCGTCCAGTGTCGACTCAGGTCACGATCTCGCGGTCCGTGAGTTCGAGCCCCGTGTCGGGCTCTGTGCTGACGGCTTGGAGCCTGGAACCTGCTTCGGATTCTGTGTCTCCCCCTCTCTCTGCTCCTCTCCTCGCGCGCTGTCTCTCTCTCAAAAGGAAATAAACATTAACAAAATTTTTTTTAATAAAAAAATAAAAGTACAGTGTGGTGTTTTATCCCGAGAGCCACTGGAATCCGATGTTTCAAGCCTGGTGCGTGCGTGCAGGGTGGGTGTCCGGAAAGCTCCCGACAAGCAGGGGCGCCCGTGGAATGTGATCACTGCTGTGCTTTTTGGTCACGGCACAAGTGAGAGCAATCCCCGGAAGTGGACGTGGTTGGCAGAGCGTTTCTTTCTTTCGTTCTTTTTAAAAATGTGTATTTATTTTGGCGGGGGGCGGGAGGGGGGTTGGTGCAGAGAGAGAGGGAGACACAGAATCCGAAGCAGGCTCCAGGCTCTGAGCCGTCAGCACAGAGCCCGATGCGGGGCTCGAACTCACGAACCAAGAGATCGTGACCTGAGTTGAAGTCGGTCGCTTAACTGACTGAGCCACCCAGGCGCCCCTGTTCTCAGTTTTGAAGAGTCTCTTATGCTTTGGCTCTCTCCCACTCTAACCTCTTTTTTTTTTTTCTTCCCCTCCCCCATGGGTTCCTGTTAAGTTTCTCAGGATTCACCTAAGAGTGAACACATATGGTATCTGTCTTTCTCTGTATGGCTTATTTCACTTAGCATCACACTCTCCAGTTCCATCCACGTTGCTACAAAGGGCCATATTTCGTTCTTTCTCGTTGCCACGTAGTACTCCATTGTGTATATAAACCACAATTTCTTTGTCCATTCATCAGTTGATGGGCATTTAGGCTCTTTCCATAATTTGGCTATTGTTGAGAGTGCTGCTATAAACATTGGCGTACAAGTGCCCCTATGCATCAGCACTCCTGTCTCCCTTGGGTAAATTCCTAGCAGCGCTATTGCTGGGTCATAGGGTAGGTCTATTTTTAATTTTTTGAGGAACCTCCACACTGCTTTCCAGAGCGGCTGCACCAATTTGCATTCCCACCAACAGTGCAAGAGGGTTCCCGTTTCTCCACATCCTCTCCAGCATCTATAGTCTCCTGATTTGTTCATTTCAGCCACTCTGGCCGGCATGAGGTGATATCTGAGTGTGGTTTTGATTTGCATTTCCCTGATGAGGAGCGACGTTGAGCATCTTTTCATGTGCCTGTTGGCCATCCGGATGTCTTCTTTAGAGAAGTGTCTATTCATGTTTTCTGCCCGTTTCTTCACTGGGTTATTTGTTTTTCAGGTGTGGAGTTTGGTGAGCTCTTTATAGATTTTGGATACTAGCCCTTTGTCCGATATGTCAGTTGCAAATATCTTTTCCCATTCCGTTGGTTGCCTTTTAGTTTTGTTGGTGTTTCCTTTGCTGTGCAGAAGCTTTTTATCTTCATAAGGTCCCAGTAGTTCATTTCTGCTTTTAATTCCCTTGCCTTTGGGGATGTGTCGAGTAAGAGATTGCTACGGCTGAGGTCAGAGAGGTCTTTTCCTGCTTTCTCCTCTAAGGTTTTGATGGTTTCCTGTCTCACATTCAGGTCCTTTATCCATTTTGACTTTATTTTTGTGAATGGTGTGAGAAAGTGGTCTAGTTTCAACCTTCTGCATGTTGCTGTCCAGTTCTCCCAGCACCATTTGTTAAAGAGAGAGTCTTTTTTCCATTGGATGTTCTTTCCTGGTTTGTCAAAGATGAGTTGGCCATACGCTTGTGGGTCTAGTTCTGGGGTTTCTATTCTATTCCATTGGTCTATGTGTCTGTTTCTATGCCAATACCATGCTGTCTTGATGATGACAGCTTTGCAGTAGAGGCTAAAGTCTGGGATTGTGCTGCCTCCTGCTTTGGTCTTCTTCTTCAAAATTACTTTGGCTATTCGGGGCCTTTTGTGGTTCCATATGAATTTTAGGATGGCTTGTTCTAGTTTCGAGAAGAATGCTGGTGCAATTTTGATTGGGATTGCATTGAATGTGTAGATAGCTTTGGGTACTATTGACATTTTGACAATATTTATTCTTCCAATCCATGAGCAGGGAATGTCCTTCCATTTCTTTATATCTTCTTCAATTACCTTCATAAGCTTTCTATAGTTTTCAGCATACAGATCTTTTACATCTTTGGTTAGACTTATTCCTAGGTATTTTATGCTTCTTGGTGCAATTGTGAATGGGATCAGTTTCTTTATTTGTCTTTCTGTTGCTTCATTGTTAGTGTATAAGAATGCAACTGATTTCTATACATTGATTTTGTATCCTGCAACTTTGCTGAATTCATGTATCAGTTCTAGCAGACTTTTGGTGGAGTCTATCGGATTTTCCATGTATAATATCATGTCATCTGCAAAAAGCGAAAGCTTGACTTCATCTTTGCCAATTTGGATGCCTTTGATTTCCTTTTGTTGTCTGATTGCTGATGCTAGAACTTCCAACACTATGTTAAACAACAGCGGTGAGAGTGGGCATCCTGTCGTGTTCCTGATCTCAGGGAAAAAGCTCTCAGTTTTTCCCCATTGAGGATGATGTTAGCTGTGGGCTTTTCATAAATGGCTTTTATGATGTTTAAGCATGTTCCTTCTATCCCGACTTTCTCAAGGGTTTTTATTAAGAAACGGTGCTGAATTTTGTCAAAGGCCTTTTCTGCATCGATTGACAGGGTCATATGGTTCTTATCTTTTGTTTTATTAATGTGATGTATCACGTTGATTGATTTGCAAATGTTGAACCAGCCCTGCATCCCAGGAATGAATCCCACTTGATCATGGTGAATAATCCTTTTTATATGCTGTTGAATTTGATTTGCTAGTATCTTATTGAGAATTTTTGCATCCATATTCATCAGGGATATTGGCCTGTAGTTCTCTTTTTTTACTGGATCTCTGTCTGGTTTAGGAATCAAAGTAATACTGGCTTCATAGAATGAGTCTGGAAGTTTTCCTTCCCTTCCTATTTCTTGGAATAGCTTGAGAAGGATAGGTATTATCTCTGCTTTAAACGTCTGGTAGAACTCCCCTGGGAAGCCATCTGGTCCTGGACTCTTATTTGTTGGGAGATTTTTGATAACCGATTCAATTTCTTCGCTGGTTATGGGTCTGTTCAAGCTTTCTATTTCCTCCTGATTGAGTTTTGGAAGAGTGTGGGTGTTTAGGAATTTGTCCATTTCTTCCAGGTTGTCCGATTTGTTGGCATATAATTTTTCATAGTATTCCCTGATAATTGTTTGTGTCTCTGAGGGATTGGTTGTAATAATTCCATTTTCATTCATGATTTTTATCTATTTGGGTCATCTCCCTTTTCTTTTTTGAGAAGCCTGGCTAGAGGTTTGTCAATTTTGTTTATTTTTTCAAAAAATCAACTCTTGGTTTCGTTGATCTTCTCTACAGTTTTTTTAGATTCTATATTGTTTATTTCTGCTCTGATCTTTATCATTTCTCTTCTTCTGCTGGGTTTAGGCTTGGCAGAACATTTCTAGGCAGCGAGGCACTTGGGGGGCCACGTCAGGGATGGGGGCTGGCAAGAGGGAAAAGCGGAATCTGCTCTGTCTCTTTCAGCTGAAGTAAGAGGTTGGCTGATGCCTCCTTCCTCCTTCCCGCCGCCCAACAACCTGCTTCCTGGAAAAGAAAAAGATGATTATCATGTCCCGGGGGACAGAATACTAGGAATCGCTTTGCAGAAATACCTAGCCTTTTCCTGATTGAGCTCTCCTGTGCTGTCTTCCCGTGCCCTCCAGATACTTCCTCTGACTTCTATCCAGGCCTATGTGATTCCCAGAGCTCGGCTGGGCCCCCCACTTTGCTTGGGTTATTGCAAATGACACGCAGGAACAGGCCGTGATATCACCTCTCAGCATCAGGGGCTTTCGCTACAACGTAGCACATGCGTGACCACGAATCCCAGAAGTTCAAGGTTCGAGATTCTGAACGTGTACGTCGTCACCCTTCTCTCTCCGCTTTGCGAGTTCCAATTCCATAAAATAAGTTTGCTTAAAAACAGATGCATCAGTAACAACCGACTGCTGGAAACAACCCAAAGGTCCATCAAGGGTAGAACGGGTAGGGGCGCCCGGGGGGCTCAGTCGGTTGAGCATCCGACTTCGGCTCAGGTCATGGTCTCGCAGTTTGTGAGTTCGAGCCCCGCGTCGGGCTCTGTGCTGACGGCTCGGAGCCTGGAGCCCGCCTCGGATTCTGTGCCTCCCTCTCTCTCTGCCCCTCCCCCACTCAGACTGTGTGTCTCAAAAATGAATACACGTTAAAAATTTTTTTTCTTTGAACTAGAAAAAAAAAAGATAATGCGCACTTTCTCCGTGTATGCTTCGAAAATAACACAAAATTTGGTACAATTTTGTACCAAAGCGGTACAAAATTGCCGCTTGCTTAACAGCAATCCTGCTTTTTTTCGCAGATTGGTGGACAATGTGAGCTGAAAGCCATCGAGAAAGAGAAAACAGTGGTGGCTCTGTCACCCAAGGAGGCGAGCAAATGCCACAGAGAGGACTTGGCCAGAGCGTTTCATGTAAGACTTGAATTTGCGTTTGATGCTGGGATGGGGAGGCTCTCAGCTTCAGAAGAAAGCCCCCCCACAGCCCCGATCTAGAATTCTGTGTTGTTATGCGTTTTTCTCACCACTGCTAGAAAATGCGACTCCTGTCGAGCCGTTCTGACATCCCACGGGGACCATTGTCATCGTCAGTCGTCTCGTCATTGCTGTCGGTGGAGCTGGCCCTCGTGGGGCCCTTACCCGAGGGCAGGCGTCCCCCCCAAACCTCTCTGTACTTCTCTTACTCGGAGACCCAGAGAACGCGGTCACCCGCGCGGTCCCGGAAGAGCAGGGCAAGACTTGAATCCGGGCGGTCTGACAGAGCTCAACCCCGTAACGCCCGCCTGTCCACGCACGTTCTCTTTTATACGCTGGGGTGACGTACCTTTGGGGGAACGACCACGTTCCCTCGCATAATTATTGCTTTAATGCTGTGCAAACAGCTTGGAGTTGTATCTGGCACAATGCCAGGTCGTAATTATTACAGATAATAGTAATTTGAGCCCTTGTTTCTAAGGACAGGACTTTTCTCCATTTTTTTTTTTTCTTTTTAATTCTTAATTACGGTAACACGCTCAACGTAAAACGTGCCATCGTTGAGTGTACCGTTTGGGACCATTGAGCGCATTCACGCTGGGGTGCAACCAGCCTCCAGAAGTTTCCATCTTGCAAAACCGAGGCCCCGTCCCCGCGAAACATTCGCTTCACCCTCCCCGCCACCCGGCCCTTGGCACCCGCCTCCTCCTTTGCACCTCTGGGAGTCTGAGCCCTCTAGACGCCTCACGTAGGGATGTGGGCCGCAGCAGGTGGGGATCCCATTTTTAACTGGGGGGGGGGGGGGCGACCGTCCATACCGTTCTCCACAGCAGGTGCAGCATTTGACGTTTCCAAGGCGAATTTTTTTTAAAGAAGTAAACAGAAGCGTTTCTACGTTTCTGGAATTCCTGGCTACAGTTCCCTTCATTGAAATTGTGGCCCGAGGTTGTCTTTTCTGCTGTAATTACAGGGCAGGAGGGCGGTCCGATTGAGACAGAACTGGACTGTGGGCTTTCCCCTTCTCTCTCTCTCTGTCCCTGTTTGCTCAGGGCCTTTCAACAAGTTCCTTCTCCTCTGTGGACAGCCCGGTTTCCTCGTCCACGGTGGCGGTGGCCGGCTTCCGGAGTGGAAGCTCTGCGGGGTGGGTTCCCTGGTCCTTCCTGGCCCTTCGGTGAGCCGGTGCTTAACCGTGTCCTTCCAGGTGGACTTACAGAACGGGCTGTCTGAGTTCTCGGTGTCGCAACGCAGGCTGGTCCATGGCTGGAATGAGTTTGTCGCCGATAACACCGAGCCCGTGTGGAGGAAATACCTCGATCAGGTAGGGGTATTTCCTTGCGTTAGCTAGTGTCGGCCCGAGCGTGCGGAATAGCCATTCGGTGTTTAGATGTTGGTTGGAGGTGTCCTTGGACCAGTCTGGGCTGCAGGGCGGCTGTGCTATAGAGAAGGCTCCCTGCTCGTTCGGGCTGCTTTTAGCCTGATGGCCACGAGCAGCTCACCAACTCCCCAGGCAGCCATGACCGTGAACGATGCCTGCCCTTCGCCTCTGCCCTCGGTGCTGGCCCAAAGCCAAGTGGAAGGCACACGAGTCAGATGCCTGGAAGCCACAGGGAAGAGGAAGGAAAGCTTTGAAATACACATGGCTGCAAGTTCTGATCTGGACGTCAACGCCCTTACCGCCTACCCAGTGCCAGTTCAGAACCCCCCCGGTTAACAGGCTGACTACCGCAGACACCTGCAGACATTCAGACTGCCTCGGTTTCCCCTCCTGAACCTGACACTTCTCCCTCCCGTCTGTGGTACCCCGGCTGCCCCAGGCTTCAGCGGCCTTCCTATTGGCTCAGCACTTAAAGCTTCGTGATTGGCCATTTGACGGACCAATCACAGCCCTCTGTGCAGCATCCTCTGTCTCTACTCCCCTCTAGTCTCCACCCCGCCCCGCCCAGCCGCTCATTTGTCAGGTCTCAGCACACTGGGGATATCTTTCATGGACGCGTTTGGCACCCAAGTCAGCTTCTGGATGCCTAGGTGGCTCTAGCCAGCCCAGAAGCTTCCCGGAATCCCAGGGTTGGAAGGAACCAGTGGAGGCTCCCGGAAGTTGGAGTTCAGGGAAGCAGGCGGACACAGGCGGGGGGGACTGACGGTCTCCCCTCTGCAGCTGGGCCTCGGTCTGTCCAGCGCTGACTGCCCCTTCCTGCCTCGGCTGTGTTAAAACTCCTACAGGGGTGCCTGGGTGGCTTGGTCGGTTAAGCGTCCGACTTCGGCCCAGGTCATGATCTCACGGTCCGTGAGTTCGAGCCCCGTGTCGGGCTCTGTGCTGACAGCTCAGAGCCTGGAGCCTGTTTCAGATTCTGTGTCTCCCTCTCTCTCTGCCCCTCCCGTGTTCATGCTCTGTCTCTCTCTGTCTCAAAAATAAATAAACATTAAAAAATTAAAAAAAAAAAAACTCCTACAGATGCCAGCCAAGGGCTTTCCAGAAATGAGACCTCTTACATTTCTAAGAGCAGGGAGCCTGCTTATTCAGCGTAAGCTTGTCCGTTCAGGGATCCATCTGTGGGCTTCCCTGCAGGTCTAGAAGGCAACTCCCGTGGCTGTGTTTGCCCATCCTCTGCACTCACTTACACGTGCGTGGAGAGCACTCGCTCTGTTCCAGGTGTTGACCACCCTGCTTGCCTCCGGCGACAGGGAGCTCTCCACCTCGAGAGACAGCCCTCCTTCTCTGTCTCCAGCGAATCGCCGTTAGGAATCCCGCCTCAGCGTGACCCGAGACGCGTGGCCCCAGGGTCGCAAGGCCAAGGTAGATTAGAGTCAGGCCAGCAGGGTTCCAGCCCCAGTTTCCAGCCTTGCGACGCTTCGGGCCGGGCCTTGAACCTCCTTGAGCCCGGTTGCGCTGTCTGGAGATTGGAACTAGTACGTCCCTGCTGTTCTGGGTTTTACACGAGAAGAGGGCGGCTTAGCGCATTTAAGGACTTTCTGTCGTGGGCCCCCACCCCCATGCCTACCGGTTGGCCCTGGTTGAAGCTGGCAGTTAAGAGTCGGGCTGGCCGACATGAATCCTTGGACAGTTCAGTTTCTCTCAGAGCCTCCGGCTGCTCATTGGTCAAGCAGGGACATTTGACGATACTGTGTCCTCAGGTTGGGGGGAGGCTAGCGTGTGCCCGGAGTGTGGCACAGACGAGGCGCTCGGTAAGATGTCGGTGGGTTTTAGTGTTACCGTTCACCTGGTGTATTGCCCGTGGCCCGCACGGTGAGCCTTCCGCAGACGCTTTCCACCTGTGTCCCTTTACTTGTGGCCTTAGAGGGGCCCCGAGCCAGGAAGAGTCTAATCATCTGCGATCAGAGCAGTGCCCGTGGCACATGGGTCGGCCACCTGTCTGCTGTGTCTCACGGTGACTCGCCTGTGGCGGGTGCTTGGGATGGTCTCAAGGTGGGGGAAGGGGGGGGCTGGTGATGCCGGTGTGGAAGAGCCGTCTGGGTCCAGCTCCAGAGAGGGCCGAGCCTGTGGGACTGGAACTGGGGTTCAAGGTGGCACTTGACCCAGGCCTGGCTGGAGACCAGCACCTGGTCCCAGGTCTCAGAGTGGCCCCCGCCAGGATGCACAGCCCTGAGCTGGCCTGGAGCCCGGGGCTGGAGGGGCCCTGTGTCCAGAAATAGTCTTGTTGCTCTGGGAGTCCCGGGTGGGTGTGGCCTGCAGGGAGGGGAGGGGAGGGCAGGGCAGGGAGCCAGGTGGCCTTATGGAAGCGACCCGGACAGGAGGACATGCACCTGAGGCAGGACAGACCTAGTGCCGGTCTCTGCTCTGCTATGTGACCTTGAGTAGGAGTTCCAACCCCACCAAGCGTCAAGTTCCCCTGCCTCAAAATGGGTGCGGGCCGCTTCATTCATTCATTCACTCATTTATTCATTCTAGATAAGTGCTTTCCACGTTGCTGGCCACGGGCTAGGCATTGTGCGTAGAGCAGCAGCCACACCGACTTTCTGCTTTGGGGAAGACAGACGGCCAGCTTCCCGTGTCATCCGTCACCACTGACTGTGGTCAGGACGGCCGTTAGGAAACGATAGCAGGGAGGCTTTTTTGGGCTGCGTGGTCAGGGGAGCCGTTCGACTCGTGCCCAGAGGAGGTGATCTTCGAACAGAGACCCGAAGGAAGGAGACAAGGGAGCCGTGCGAGGGTCTGGAGGAAGGATGTGCAGGAGGGGGAAGTGCAAAGGCCCTGGGGCAGGAGAGGCATGGTGCATGGGAGGCTAACCAAGCTTCAGAAGGTGGCCTGGAGATTTAAGGCGCCCAGAGCCTGGTGCGTTACGGGTGCCCGGCCCGTGTTTGTGTCTCTCTTACCGTCTCACCTCTATCCAATCAGATGGCAAGTCTGTGACGGGCTCCGGGCCGAAACGAAATCTTACTCCTAGCTCTCCTGGACTGAAGCGTTTCTCCTCTCTGCCCCAGGTTGAGTGGTGTCCTCCCCAATTCACATCTACCCAGAACCTCAGATTATTCTCTTATTTGGAAAAGAAGGTCTTTGCACAGGTGGCTAGTCCAGAGCAGGCCAGACTGGTCAGAGTGGCCCTAAATCCAATGCCTGGTGACCCTAATAAGAAGAGGGGAGACACACAGAGACACCCACAGGGAGGAGAGGGCCGCGTGACCCAGGCGGGGCGTGTCTTACAAGGCAAGAGCCCCAGGGATGGCTGGAACCCCCAGAAGCTGGAAGAGGCGGGAAGGATTCTCTCCCAGAGCCTCCAGAAGAGACTGGCCGCATCAGCACCTTGATCTGGAGTTCCGGCCTCCGGAACTGAGCGAGAACCAGCCCCCGGTGTTCAAAGCCCCCCTAGGTCATGGTCATTTATCACAGCAGCCCCAGGACACTGACACACCTCCGTGGGCTTTCCGGAGCTCACGTTCCCCTCTTCTCTTGGACTTCGTTCTCCCGGATTTCTGAGGAAAGGGTGTGTCTGCCTCCGTCGGGGAGTGCATGGCCTTGGCAGTGAGCTCTGCCCGCAGCGCTGGGCGCAGCCCGGGGCCTCTCAGCCCCTCGCTCTGCCGGCTGCCCCGAGACCCTCAGAAGCGACAGTGGGACTTCGCTGGGCAAACCCTTCGTTAATCTTTCATTAGGGACGTTTTCAAAACTATGCATAAGTAGAATAATATAATGACCCCCACATACCCATTATCTGCCTTCGATGATTATCAGTCCATTTGACCCACTTTTACCCGCCCCCCCCCTTTTCTCTGCAGCCTTTTAGAGCAGATTCTGGAGACTGAATCCTTTTAGCACGGCCCCATCTTAAACAATTATGACTTGCCTGTTGACACCTTGACTTTCACCTCGATCCTAATCTTTGGTCTATTCTCTCTCTTGCTCTTTTTATGTGTTTGTGTTTCTGTTTCCTTTCGATCGTCTGTAACATGAGATACTACGTAGTCTGTGAAATGAGGGGGCAGATCCATGAAACAATAAAGTAAACACCCTTTCGGGAAGTTTCTGTGACACCCGTCGACGGGAACGACCTCCCCGGAGGCCCCCGAGGCAGTTAGTTACAGGAGCAGGTTGGTGTAGTTGGGACACATGGGACTGGGGAGCTGGTGGAGCGAAGGGGACCCTTAGGCCATGCTGGGCCAGCTCTGGCCAGCCACCAGAGGGGCTGGGTCCTGCCCCGGAGCGTCACGGAGACGTGGCAAGGTGGGACCGGGACCTCCAAGGCAGGGCCGGGGCCGGCGTCTGGACAGGCACGGCGTTGGGCGACCCCCAGGGAGCCAGTGTCAGTGAAACAGCAGAGGTGGGATTTCGGGTGGAGGGGACCCTTCGGACGGGGCGGTATTTCTCCCTAGCGCTCGGGCCCCTGTGGTGCCGGCCCGGGAGCCCGGCCTCGAGCAGAGGGTTGCGTCCTAGGGGGGAGGGACTGGAAAAGAAGCCCTCACTGCCCCCCGCCGCCCTGTTTTCACTTTTCAGTTTAAGAACCCCTTGATCCTGCTCCTCCTGGCCTCCGCCTTGGTGAGCATCCTCACGAAGGAGTATGGGGACGCCGTCAGTATCGCCGTGGTGAGTGCCCGGGGCCTTGTGGGCCTTTGCCACGTCCGTCTCTGCCCCGCACGGCGGTGTCCTGGGGAATTTTGCCGTCGCTGTCTTGGCGGAGAGCCAGGTGGCCTCTGGTTCCTTCCTGTTGGGGCCAGTGTCCTTGGCCGAGACCCCCAGGCTGGAACTGCTCTGTCCCGTCTGTGCAGGTAGCACAGAGACCGGTCCACAGAGTGGTCCTTTGTGAGCTGCTTCCCCGAGGTGACCACCGAGCACCTGCTTAGAAAGGATTTCTTGTTAATTTAGGTGAAAGTCGCATCATTTAAAAAGTAAGCGTTTTAAAGTGTACAATCCAGGGGCGCCCGGGCGGCTCAGTTGGTTGAGCATCTGGCTTCGGCTCAGGTCATGATCTCCCGGTTCGTGGGTTCGAGCCCTGCATCCGGCTCTGTGCTGACAGCTCGGAGCCTGGAGCCTGCTTCAGACTCTGTGTCTCCCTCTCTCTCTGCCCCTCCCCTGCTCATGCTCTCTCTCTATCTCAAAAATAAATAAAAATATTAAAAAATAATAATAATAAAAGAATATGTCTGTACTATAGGATCCTGTGTTGTGTGTCTATGCAGAAAAATCTAGAAGCATACCCCAAAATGTGAATCTTTGGATACCAGAATTTGGGATGATTTTTCTTTTTTTTTTGAGGGGGGGTCGCATCCGTTTTATAAATTTCTGTGTGCTTGTTTTGCAAGAAGGGAACAGAGTTGGCAAGGCCGGGTGCCGTGGTCCACCTTCCACGGGCCCGCTCGCTCACTCGTGGAACAGCTGGGTGCTGACACCCCCTCCCTGTTTGCTCCCTAGGCGGTGCTTATCGTGGTGACTGTCGCCTTCATCCAGGTGCGTAGCTCTCTCCTGAGGTCTCGGGCAGGGTACCCCGGGTGTGACGGGAGCCTCGGAGTTCCCAGCCTTGAATGTCATGTCGGATGTGCTTCCCGCCAGGAATACAGATCTGAAAAATCATTGGAGGAGTTGACCAAGCTGGTCCCTCCCGAATGCAACTGGTGAGTCAGAGATGGCCTGGGGCTTCTGGGTTCCTCGGGGCAGCCAGTGGGCTGGTGGGGTTGGCAAAAGTTTGCCAAGTCTGTGTCCCTTGTGGTGTGATGGAGGGGAACCCCGCCTTCCTGGGGGTTGGGAGGCACGGCGTCTGCCTTGCCAACGGATTACTGTGTGTCCTTGGGCACGTCGTTCGACTTCTCTGGGCTTTCACGGTCTCATCAGGGTCTAATGAGAGTGCCGGGGCTGGGGCCATGGGTGGCGGGAGTGGATTTGGGAAGAGAGCAGCCCGCGACCCCCGTGGTATGGTGGGCATGGCTGGACCGAGTGGACTGAGCGGTCGCGACGCGGGGCTCGAACAGGCCGAGGCTCCGGGCCGTTGGGCTGTGGGGTGAGACGTTGCAAGGCTGGCCTCAGCGGCCCCGCCGGCCTCTTTCCTGCCTGGACGTTTCCGCATCGCCCGTTGTTACCACACGGCCATCCCCAGAGGCGTTTGAAAGGGACAAAGGGAGACCGAGAATGCAGTGCTATGCGGTAGAACTTTCTGGGATGCTCTGTAATCCACGCCGTGCAGGACGAACCACTACTCACCTAGGACCACGTCAGGGTGGCTGGGGAAGTGAGTTCTTCATTTCGCTGCACTTCAGTAGCCGGCGGGACAGCTGAGGCTTCTGGGAGGTGCACAGTCCGCTGCCCCAGGGTAGGGACGCGGCCGACACCCGGCAGACAGTGTTTGGGGCCTGGCGTTTTCTTGATGTCATTTCTAGTTTGCCAGTGAATTTTCTAGTCTCTCCTGGAGAAAATGGACTGATTTCAGGAAAGGGCCAAGTCTGCGCCCCTCCCCCACCCCCTGGGTGGCTCTGCTCAAGTTGTTTTGGGGCCAGTGTCTTTCCCAAATATGCACCTGCTGCTTACAACAAAGTAGCTGAAAGTATCTCACGGTTCCAGGGGCTTGGGAAGGGTTTAGACACATAGTAACCCTCTGTTTTCTCAAAGATGATGTTTGGGGAAGAACCTGAACATGTATCTAGATATATATGGCACAGGTGCGTCCCACAGCTGGGGTAGAAAGCTCTAGTGGGTTGCGTCCCACCTCCCAAGAAGCCAGCAAGCAAGGGGCGTGTGTGTGTGTGTGTGTGTGTGTGTGTGTGTGTGTGTGTGTGTATAACACAAGGCAGAGAATAACCAGTAACCGAGACAAAAAGAGGATGATGTGGAAGGGCAAGAGAAGGTGAGTCGATTCTAGAAGGTTCACTGGGGGCACCAAACGTGACGGAGCTTAATAAGAAGACGAGCCAGGCTGTCAGAAATCCAGATGTGTGACATGTGACATAATCCTACGAACAAACGGGCACATAAATGATTCATGTGGTCTGATGATCTGATCTTGAGTGTAAATATCAGGTCTCGGCCTTTCAGGCGGACAGTATGCCTTATTGATGTCCCCGGAAGTCACTTCTAAAAGACAGTTCTATTTTCAAGAACAGCGATGACAGGCAGGCTGGTAGAATCGAAAGGGCACCGAAGATACGCAGCCTCTGTCTCGGTGTCTGTTCTCCACGCCGGGAGGAACAGACCTCCGTCCTTCGTGGAGCCGTTACGTATTTATTGAGCACCTACTGTGTGCCAGGAGAAATCATGCCAGGGTTACCCCGGGGAATGAGAAGGGAAGGCCTCGACCATCAGAGAGCACACACTCCTACCAGGGGAGGCAGATAATAAAGGGAAGGAACGAGACGATTTTGGAATACGGCAGGTGCATTCGAGCCAGAAGGGGCCCCCGCACCTGAAACCACAGGAAACTTCATGGAGACACAGTAGTACCCGATGGGAGAGTGGGAACGGCTTTCGGTAGCTGGTGAGCAGGCTGCCCTGACCTGACCTTTAAGGAGGAGCTGACATTTTAGGTTGGGACCTGAGAGATGGAAGGAGCCAGCCGTGGAGAGTTGAGGGAAACGTCTGGCGGGTGCTCGTGGCTGCAAGGGACAGCCGAGCTGCACAAACCAGAGAAATCGTGGTGTCTCAGGGCAAGGGGCCTCGGGTGGCAGGGACAGTGTGGTTGGTCAGCTGGAGATGACATCGGGGGCCTGGTGCTTTTATTTCTCATTTTTTACATGTTTTTATTTACTTTTGAGAGAAAGGGAGAGAGAGAGACAGAGACAGAGCGCGAGTGGGGGCAGGGCAGAGAGAGAGAGAGGGGAGACACCAAGTCGGAAGCAGGCTCCAGGCTCCGAGCTGCCAGCACAGAGCCCGACGCGGGGCTCGAACTCACGAACCGTGAGATCGTGACCCGAGCCGAAGCCGGACGCTCAACCAGCTGAGCCACCCAGGGGCCCCGTGGTGCTTTTATTTTCTTTGCTCTGCCATCTTCAGCCTGTTGGCTTTGTCCTCTGGCTGGCTCCCCTTGTAGTCCCAAGACGGCTGCCACAGCTCCAGACATCGGAGCCGGACGTGAAAAGCTCCCAGAGAGGAAGAGGTCGTGTGTGTGTGTGTGTGTGTGTGTGTGTGTGTGTGTGTGTGTGTGTGTGTGTTTGTGTGTGTTTACAGAATGGGGAAGCCTTTCTCACGAGCCCCCAGGAAATGTCCGTTCGTGTCTCACAAACCAGTGTTACGGAAAGTGCCTGTGCCTAAGCCAGTCCTGGGCAGGGGCTGGGCTCACCCCGATGGTCTCAGCCAGTCAGAAGCCGCTCGCCAGAGCAGACGGCTCGAGGTGGGAAAGGGTGGCTATCTGAACAAGACTGAAATCTGTTAACGAAGAAGAGGGGAATGTCTGCTTCCACGTCCGAGGCTGGCAAAGAGCTTGAGACCAGAAAGGGCTGGGTGTGTTCCAGGGCTGGATGGCAGGAGTGCGGGAGGGGGCGGGACCCAGTCAAGAGGGCCTTAGCAGGGCCTTTGGGTTTGAGCCCAAGGTCATCGAAAGCCATTGGAGGTTTGGAGCAGTAAGAACTTGTGATCTGTTTTTTTTATCTGCTTTTTTGTGGGTTTTTTAAAATTTATTTTGAGAAAGAGAGAGAGGGCACAAACAGGGGTGTGCAGAGAGAGGGGGAGACAGAGAACCAAAGCAGGCTGCGTGCTGTCAGTGCAGAGCCCTATGTGGGGCTAGAACTCACGAACCGTGAGATCATGACCTGAGCTGAAGCCAAGACTCGGACACTTAACCGGCTGAGCCCCCCAGGTGGCCCTGATCTTTGCGTTTTAAGAGCCCTCTGGCCACGGCGTGTGGGACAGAGAGAAGACGGCCAGGGACGGGGCGGGCGCCCGGCTGGGACTGTGGCGTCCGGGGAGGGTGGCGAATGGGGGGATTGCAGCGGGAGCCTGTGCCCAGAAGCACGCGGCTTGTTACTGGCACGGCCGTGAGCAGGGGTCGTGGCCCAGCGGGAAAGGAGGTCCCGGGCTTCTCGGGCCCGTAAGATGCACCACCACCCCCCCCCCAGCTCTGCCAGGCTGAGTCCTGGAGACAGTGCTCTGTGCCCGAGCGGTGTCTTCTCTGAGGACAGAAGTGCCTCTAGTCACTGGCTCCATGAAGGAAGCTTTAGAGCTGCTGACTTACACCTGCAGAAGCTTCTGGAGGCCACGTGGCTCCGCCTTGTTTCCAGGCAGGGTAAACAGTAGTAGTGGGCCCGCGTTTCAAATGAAGCCGAGGGTCTCCCAGAAGCCACTCGCTTCGCCAAACGTCTTTTAGCGTGTGTGACCTTAAAATACGATAAAACCACGAAGGCGCGAGGGTTGGTCCGTAACTGAAAGAGACAGCGTGCTTCTGTATTCTTTGCTCAAATTGGCTAAAGTGCGCAGAAGCGGGATGTGATCAGCATGTCGGTGTGTGTGTGTGTGTTTGTTTGTTTGTTTACCGTTTCACATGCAGCATCAGAGAAGGAAAACTCCAGCATTTGCTTGCGCGAGACCTGGTTCCCGGAGACATCGTGTCTCTCTCGATCGGAGACCGGATCCCCGCAGACCTCCGTCTCACTGAGGTGAGGAGTCCCGGACCCTGGCCTTTGTGATCTGCAGACACTTAGCTTATTGGCGACAGGCATATTCTCCTCTCTCTCTCTCTCTCTCTCTCTCTCTCTCTCTCTCTCGTGCACACACACAAGGCATGAAGTTAGCAAGCAAGCTCATTTTAAGCACAAAGCCCCTCGAATTGTGTTTCATTAATTATTCATTCCCAGTTTTAAGTTTTGGTTATGTGATTTTCTGGCTTAGAGCAGATGGCACTAGCCCGTTAAACCAGGGTGGGACTGAGGGATAAGGCAAGCGTGGCTTCTAGAAGGAGCTGCTCTGATGCCAGAAAGAAGCGTGACCAGATTGCTCAGTGCCGAGGAGGGAAACAGACCAGCGGAGACCCAAAACGGAAGTACGAGCTTTTACGATAGTGTGGGTTGGGGACGTGGGGTGGGGGGCGAGCCGTGTCCCTGACCTTTGTGGGTGTCATGGTGCCACAGCGTCACCTGAGGCTCTCGGAGATAATCCTTGATGTATCAGAAAAGGTGAAGTCGAGTTCGGAGGGATCAGTTGGCGGGGGTGATCTATTTTCCGAAACTTTGCAGAAATGCTGAAGAATCATTCACGGCTTTCAGTGATAACGGCTTCAGTGCAGGCTATCTCCCCGACTCACTTATTTCCAGAGCATGTGTCTTCGGGAATTGTAGGATCATTGGCGTGCTGTTAACACAGCGGCCTGGAGGGGCGCCCGGTGGCTCAGTCAGTTGAGCTTCCGACTCTCGATTTCAGCTCAGGTCACGATCTCGAGGCTCGTCAGTTCGAGCCCCGCATCGGGCTCCGTGCTGACAGTATATGGAGCCTGCTTGGGATTCTCTCTCTCTCTCCCTCTCTCCCTCTCCGTCTCCCTCTCTCCCTCCCCTTCTCTCTCTGCCCCTCCTCCACTTGAACTCTCTCTCTCCCTCTTTCTCAAAATAAATAAATACACTTAAAGAAAACAAAAACACAAACAGTGGCCTGCAGAGGGTGATGGGGAGGGACGAAGAGCCAAATCCGGGCCCCGCATTTAAAGCCCCGAGCCACTCTCTGCGGCAGAGGCAGGGGCCCGAGGGACACTCCCGCTTTCAAAGCCTTCTGCCCCTGACTTTGAGATCTGCCGCAGGGTAGGGACCCGGGTGAGCAGGCTGGGGGGCTTGCTGTCAGGCTCATGCCGCTGTCCCTTCCCGCAACAGAACAGATTCCTCAGCGTCTGCTACCCCCCCCCCCCCCCCCGCCCCACGCTGGCCTTCAGCGGTCCAGACCGCTGTGTCCAGCGGTCCAGAGGCGGTGCCTCGAGGCGGCTAGTGCCCTGGGGCCGGGCATTGGCCCTGAATTTGAAGCCAGGGCCTACCGTTCACAAGCCGGGTGGCCTGGAGCGAGGTACTTAACCTTTGTGCCCCCGTTTTCCCGTCTGCAAAATGGGGGAAGAAAGTGGGCGGCTGTAAGGATGACATCACCTGGATGGAAAGGGCTCAGCCCAGGGCCTGGCACGGGTGAGTGACGCACGCTGGAAATCTGGGGGCCCGGGGTTTCGTCTCCCCGCCCCGCGCCTGCCAGCCTGCGACTCTGACGAAGGCTCGGCCTCCCTGAGCCTTGGTTTCCCCATCTGTCAAAGGGGATAGCGCTCATTCCGCCTCGACGACTTACCACCTGCGGCACGCTCGGCCCGGCGGCCGGCGTGACGTGAGCGGTCGGTGCGTCGGCAGTGGCTTCATTGCCCTCCCTTTCCCGTCCCCCCCACCCCCACCCCAAGTCCCCGCAACAGTTCATAACCCCCGGGTAACTCTCTCCCTCAACTGGTTTTCTTCCTGCCTATGTTAAGTCCACCCGTACCTGCTTCTGATGCCACAGGATGCTTTTTTCCCCGCGACCGGTCACAAGGTGGCACTTTCCCTTCTTGGTATTTTGCAACTGCCCTGAACAACCAATGCCTTTGTTTATTCACCGTGGCATATTGGTGTCAGCTATTAAACCCTGAGATCCGGGAGAACTTTATTTAGGGCTTAAAGCCACTTAGGTCCAGGAAACAGCGGGTTCAAGAAAGTTCTTAAAATAGGTAAGCCCGCCACCCTTCTGCATAGTGTGTGGAGGTCACAGAGTATTTTCTCTTCCCACAGTGAAAACAAAGGCCAAGGCCTGGGGGAGAGGCTGATGTGGCCCAGCTAGTAGGGCAGGGTCACTGCTCCTTGTTTTTCTTTGACCACTTCCGGAAATGAAAAGGGAGTTGAATGGAATCTGTCGGGGCTCCAAGTAAGGCTCTTTCTCGGAGGGGAGACTGGCTGGGCGTGAGGAGACGGGAACCGCCTTGTCTGCTCTCCAGCAGGAACGGACCAGAGGCTTCCACTGTCTTCAGGCCCAGCCACCTCCGGGTGGCCACTGGTGTCACATAGGTTCTGGGCCTTGAGTATCTTTAGCCGCCAGAATCGTTGCACAGGCACGCACACATTGTTCCTTCTTGGCCCAGACATTCCCCTTCATCTCTGCCTCCCAGCGTGTTTCTCTTTCCGGAAAGAACGAATGCGCTTACATATAAAGTCGGGTCTGTGCCGACCACGGGGTAGAAACCGCTTCCTTTCGTCTCGCAACAACCTTGAGAGAACACGACTTCATCTTCTGACTGTACAGCAAGGACACAGAAACCGGGAAAGGTCGAGCAGCCCGCCTGAGGTCATGCGCCTGTCAGTGGGGGAGGAGGAGCACATGCCCTCTGGCCTGCAGTCGGCTGTTCTGACTTTTTCTCGCTCCGTCTCTCCCTCTGGGTTCCCCAATGTATCTCTCTCCTCTGGCTGCTATAACAAATGACTAGATACCGAGCGGCTTAAGACAACACAAATGTATTCTCTTACGGTTCTGAAGGTCAGAATGACAGCTCATTTCACTGGGTGGAAAAAAGGAAGGTGTTGGCATTTAAAAACACAACAGATAAACCTGGGCAAGAGTTAAGGCTCACGTCTCGGTTCAGAAGGTCGGGGTGTTGACTGAGCCTCCACCTGGAAGATTCCTGCCAATCCCAAATTGACTTCAGTGAAGTATATTCAGGGTCAAGCCCGCCTGATTGAAAAATGTCCTGGAGGGGCACCTGCGTGGCTCAGTCGGTTAAGCGTCCGACTTCAGCTCAGGCCATGATCTCCCAGTTCGTGGGTTTGAGCCCTGCGTCGGGCTCTGTGTTGACAGTTTAGAGCCTGGGGTCTGTTTCCGATTCTGTGGCTCCTTCTCCCTCTCTGTCCCTCCCCCACTTGAGCTCTATTTCTCTCTCAAAAATAAAGAAAACATTTAAAAAAATTTTTAATGTTTTTATTATTTTTCTTTATTATCATTATTTTTTTGAGAGGCAGAGAGAGACAGAGCACGAGCAGGGAAGGGGCAGAGAGAGGGAGACACAGAGTCCGAAGCAGGCTCCAAGCTCTAAGCTGGGTCCCCCCCCCACGAACCATGAGATCATGACCTGAGCCGAAGTCAAACACTCAACCGACTGAACCACCCAGGCGCCCCATTAAAAAAAAATTTTTTTTTAATGTTCTGTAGACCAGATTAAGCTGTGAGCCTTAGTGACCTGTGCCTTTGTCCATGTATCTAGTTAATTCCACTCACTGCCAATTCTGTTGTTCTTCCTGGCTGGTTCTTCTGTCCATGCCCACTGCACCCCCCCCCCCCCCCCGCTCCCCGGGGACCCATCCTTGGCCTCACTTGGGTTCATTCCTTGGACTGTGGGCTTCCCTTCCCAATGCCATTGGCCGCGTCTTTCAACATCTAGCATCATTTTGTGGATCTCACTCACCTCCCTTCTCTGCTCAAGACTTTTCATGGCTCCTCATTACTTACAGCGTACCCTCCAAATTTCTTAGCCGATGCCAGAAGCGACTGAGTTCCAACCCCACCTCCTCCAGTGCTCCATGTGGACCAGACCTCCTGTCTTCTTGCCTGTACCCTCTCCATTCAGGGCTCCTCCCGCCCGTGGCTTCAGCACCAGGGACAGCGCCCACCGCACCCACCCCCTCCCCCAACCTCCACCCTCTCCCCACCACCCCGGCCAAGAATCTGTGTCCCAAAGAGGGTGGATAGGTGCCCACACTCAGCACCCTGGGTTTCTGTCCCGTTAAAGCTGGTGGGGTGCTGGGAGAAGAGAGGTCTTTTTTATTAAGCCTGTTACTACCGAGTTCGCGCATCATCGATCCCCCCCCCCCCCCCCCCCAGTTTGCTTTCTCTTCCTTCCCTGCCTGATTCACTCACCAACTGTGTGCTTATCCTTCAAGGCTCATTTCAAGTCCCTGATCCTGCAGGGTGCCACTTTCTCCCACCTGCGTGCGTCATGCCAGCAGCCGGTGGTGCTGGGCGACTTCGTCTTCCTCTTTCTTCCTTCGTCGTGTTAGGCGCCACTCCAGGAAGTCCCTTGACTTTCCCTGTGTCCTGGAGGTAAAAATACAAACACAAAGTCTAGATCAGTGGTGGTTGTTATTTGACTATGGTAATAGAGTGACAGAAATGCCTGGGCTCCAGTGGGTCAGGGATTTACTCCTCTCTCACATGATGAGAGACTGGAAGGGGGGTGTCCAGAGCCAATATGGCGGCTCCCCCATGGAACAGAGTACAGGGCTTCTCCCAGGCCCCCATTGCGCCCTCCGCAGGATGGGACCGTCCTTTAAATGCTTGCAAGATGGCTTCTGGGGCCACTAGGGCGAAGGCCCAGGGAGGGAGAAAGAGGAAGCCAGAAGGGTGAAGAGCGTCTCACCCTCAGTCATCTTCACAGATCTTGCCCTGGACCGTCCGTGACTTCTCCCTGTGTCCCAGTGTCCAAAGGGGCGGAGACACTGTGAGCTGCAAGGGATGCTGGGAAATAGCGTTGCGGGGGGAGGGGGCACATAGCCACCCCCGACTGCAGATACCACTGCCAACGGGGTTTCTGTTAGGAAGAGGGGACGTGGGCATTATAGAGGCAAGTGGGAGCCTTTGTCATTCTTGGGGACTGGGATCCTGTGGCCCTGAACACATTTTAAAAAGATCGCTGCTAGATTTTTTTTTAATTTGAAAGTATAGAGAACTCGCCGGTCCCTGTTTGAATAATGCCGACCTAACTGTTCTCTTGTGAGCTTGTAGGACGTTGGCTTCTCTCAGTTGGTCTTAGATACTTAAGTGACAAGGTCCTTAGGGGCGGAGCTCACCCTGGCCCCCACGTATGTCCTCCATAGTATCCAGCTGGCCACGGGAGGCTCACCTCTTGTGTGATAGCTACTGGGTCTGTGGTCCGTTTTGCAAGATGGTCAAGAGTGCAGTTTCTGGAACTAGAGCCTTGGCTCACGCTTCGGCTCTGCCACGAAGCAGCTGTGTAACCTTGAACAAGTTACTTGAGCAAGTGACTTAATGTTTCCGTGCCTCAGTTTCCCCATATGTAAAATGGTGAAAACAGTAGCATCTTTCATGGAGGGGACGGGGATTTGGAGAGAGGGGCCTTGCAAAGTGCTCGGCCCAGGGCCTAGCTCATCACAGGAGTTCCGGGAATGTGAGCGCTCTCTCCTCCTCTCCTGGTGTGTGTGTGTGTGTGTGTGCGCGCGTGCACACGTGTGGTTTCTGGAGTTAACACAACCTAAGGCTGCTGCTGAGTAAGCTGGCTCCGTGATGCTCCGGGCACACGGATTGTATGGGTTTCCCCAAGGTGGGCAGGACACGGAGTGTCCAGAGAAAGACACAGGTGCTTTGAAAGATACGTTCTAGGGGCGCCTGGGTGGCTCAGTCCGTTGAGTGCCCGGCTTCAGCTCAGGTCATGATCTCACAGCTCGTGAGTTCGAGCCCCGCATCGGGCTCTGTGCTGATGGCTCAGAGCCTGGGGCCTGCTTCGGATTCCGTGTCTCCCTCCCTCTCTGCCCCTCCCCTGCTCGTGCTCTGTCTCTCTCTGTCTCTCTCTCAGAAATAAATAAACATTAAAAAAAAATTGTAAGATATATTCTAAATTAACCGTTGCCCAAGTATTTTTTTTAACAGTACACTAAAATTTTAAGTAATGTGAAAGCAGGTATGAGACTTCTGTGTTTTTTTTGCGGGGGGGGCACACGATCAAATCTTGTCCAGTTCCCAGAGGCCCGTGAGGCCGTGTTCTGATAACTTGTCCCGTGACTTCGATGTGGTGTTTGTTGTCTGGTGGCGAATGGAATTAAGGTGCCAGATACCGTTCTGTGCTTTTCTGGTCGCGGTTTTGTTGTGTTCTGTTTTGTTTTGTCGTGGCAAAATTAGAAACGAAAACAAAAGCAGAAGCCTTGGTCCATCCTAAGATGCGATTTGTATGAGTTCTTCGCGGCAGAAAATCCTCACGAAAATAGATGGCAGAGGTTGCTGAGGGCAGTATGGTTTACTTTACGAAACCAGACATCATGGGGCGCCTGGGAGGGCTCGGTCAGTTGAGCAACCGACTCTTGATTTTGGCTCAGGTCACGATCTCACGGCGGGATTGCGCCCCAGGTGGGTTCTGCACCGAGCCCGGAGCCCGCTTGGCATTCTTTTTTCCACCCCTGCCCCTCCCCCACTCACGCACGCACACTCTCTCTAGGACAAACAAAAAGACGAAACAAAGCCAGGCGTCAGAGCCACCATTTCTGGGAGGCCTCAGATCCAGAGAGGCCAGCACGTACGCCCCTCAGGTGGCTGAGTACCAGTAGTCCCAGCTGCTCTCCGAAGGCGTCTCCCCAGCCACGCCTCGGTTCAACGCCAGATGGGTTAAACAGAGACCTAAGCATTCTTTAATGCACCAAAGAAAGGTGTCTGAAGTTCCTGAATTTTTGCATCACACTCGGGGGCTCCTCGGCTCTTGCGGGTTTAGAAATGACCCCTCACTGTCAGGGGCGGTCCCAGATCAGCCTTGTTTTTCTTCCCTGCCAACACTGGAGCGTTGTCCCTGGAATGTGTCCGGGAAGCCTGCATTGGAATATCCTTCCAGGTCAGTACCGGTAGCCCAGAAAAAAGTCCCTTCCAGCCCGGCTCCGGGGCCTGGCGGAGGGACGTTTTCTGCTTAGAGCTGCGTGCCTACTTTGTAGCTGCCCGTCGGTCAGGATTCGTCCCTGTCGACCGGGGCCGCTAACTCTCAGGCACAGGACGCTTTTCCCAGCTGAGAAGTTTTACGGGGTGCGAGGGGTCCGTTCCGCGCTTGGCCGAGCTGTTCTCGGGGCGAAGGGGGCAGACTGCGTCCTCTTCCCCTTGTGGCTTCAGGTCACAGACCTCCTGGTGGATGAATCCAGCTTCACAGGAGAAGCGGAGCCGTGCAGTAAGACGGACGGCCCGCTGACGGACGGAGGGGACCTCAGCACTCTGAGCAACATCGCCTTCATGGGGACCCTGGTGCAGTACGGGAAGGGGCAGGTGAGCCCCGGGGACCTCGGCCGCCCTCGCCGGCGGGCTCCCCGCCTCAGATCTCACCCTTGTCTCTCCCGAACGCAGGGAGTCGTGATCGGAACAGGGGAGAGGTCCCAGTTCGGGGAAGTGTTTAAGATGATGCAGGCTGAGGAGGTAAGGGCCGGGGTGGGGGGGAGGGGGGGCTTTGCTTTGCTTGCAAGCCGGGGTTTGAGATTACTCTCGGCTGCTGCTGCCAGCCCTGTGCCCTCCTTAGGCATGAGGGTGATGTGGTCAATACGAGTTTACGTTTTTCAAACTTTGTTTTTATTTAAAAACACTTATGGCCGGGGAGTCGGGGAGGGGGTGGGGTGGGGGTGGGGCCGCCTGGGTGGCTCCGTCGGTGGAGCGTCCCGCTTTGGCTCTGGTCACGATCTCACGGTTCGTGAGTTCGAGCCCCGCTTCGGATCCTCTGTCCCCGTCCCCCCCTCTCGGCCCCTCCCCTCCCCCCCACGCTCTTCCTCAAAAATAAATAAAACGTTAAAAAAACAACACAGGTAAAAACACTTACTAGGATTTTTTGCCGAGATACAGCTCACAGACCGTAACACGCGCGGGCCTGAAGTGTGGAGGCCAGTGGATTTTTACACGCGTGTGCCCCGCTCTGTGATTGTCGCCCCGCTCAAGATACGAGAAAGCCGGGCAGTGTCCTCTAACAGACCCACCGATCTCCTCCTTTCAGACGCCTAAAACCCCGCTACAGAAAAGCATGGACAAGCTGGGGAAGCAGCTGACACTCTTCTCGTTCGGCATAATTGGTGAGCGAGGCCGTTTCTGCGCTGGGTCCCGGGGGCGCAGGGGAGCCGTCCTGTGGCCCTCAGTGGGACCGAGGGCGGACGGGAGACTCAGGGGGCCAAGCGGTTTCTGTGTGAGACAAGACAAGCTGTTGTACAGAGCGGCCTGCCCCTGGGAGGGCGTAGCGTGGTCAAGGTGTATCTCTTGCTCGTTCCTGCCTGGGTGGCTTTCCTGGGTAGGTCACCTCCAAACGCCACCTCGGGGTCCCGGGCCCCGACCATTCCCCCTTCTTCCGGGTCCCCAGAGGCGGGCCGGAATTCCGTTCAGCCAGCGAGTGGGGGAAAGCGGGAACACAGAGGTTGTGTGGGAAATTTTTAAAATTTTTTTATTTTTGAGAGACAGAGCACGAGCAGGGGAGGGGCAGAGAGAGAGAGGGAGACACAGAATCGGAAGCGGGCTCCAGGCCCCGAGCCGTCAGCACGGAGCCCGACGCGGGGCTCGAGCCCACGAACCGCGAGATCATGACCTGAGCCGAAGTCGGAGGCTTAACCGCCTGAGCCCCCCAAGGCGCCCCAGTACGGGCCATTTTTAAGGCACGGGGCCCCAAGGCCTGCTGTCTTTGCCCCTTCTTGATTGGCCAGAATGGAGTCACATGGCCTGCAAAGGCGACTGGGAGGGACAGTTTAGCCACGTGTCTACGTTACCGACCAGGCTGTGCCGCTCGGCCTCTGGCAACACAGCAAACGGGCCCGACCCGATGCTGTGGATCTAAACTTAGGTCTTAAGCCTGAATCCCCCCTTGGGGCCGCCCCGGTCCCTTCACCCACTGCTTCCTGCTGTCTCCAGCTCTGGCTTTGATTGAGTGTTCCTCGTTTTCCAGCCCTCACGGTCAGCCGGAGCCTGGCCCATAGCAGACTCTCAATAAACACTTGTTGAGTGAATACTTAATAAAGGAACCGACCCAGAAAGCAGCGCCCCCTAGCGCAGGCGATGATGACAGGACGTACGAGTGGGTCTGGCTAGACCTGCCGAGGAGCCAGAGGACGTTTCCGGGAGAAGCAGACGTTGGCCTCTGGCCACCCAGATGTGCGAATTCATTTAGCGAGTGTCTTGTGACACTGGGAGAGGTTTGGGGCCACCGAGACGGATCAGACACAGCCTCGGCCTTTTGAAAGCGCCCAGGCCGAGAGGAGGGAGGCACCTGAACAAACGTGCAACCTGAAGGTCATGGCTAATCTCCAGCGGGAGGCTGGGGAAGGCTCCAAGGGAGGTGTGGCATTAAGCCGGGTCTCGTAGGGTGACAGGAATTTGCCGAGGGAACAAAGAGGGAAATTCGGAATTTCGTGCCGGGACCGAGGGGATCTCCGCTCCCCTGCAACTTACGGGCAGAAGTAAATTTAGCGAAATGGTTAAGAGGATGCGGTCTGGAGTCCGGGCTTCCAGATCTGTCGTGCGGGGGACGCACCCGCCTGCCCTTTCTTCTCTGGACACCCGTCCCCAGATTCCGGTGTCTGGTCACCCCTCCAAGTTCAGCTTTGGATTTAAGTGCCCGGCGTTGGCTAAATCACAGGCTTTACTGTGTTCTTGAGCAGCTCCTTTCCAGCCTGTTCCAGCCAGTCCTGCCTTCGTCCCTCCTTTCCAGCCTGTTCTGTCCTGGAGCCCTAGTGGAAGACGGGTCTTAACCGGCCGTTTCCGATCTCAGCCAACTTCGGGTGGATTCCTGCTTCTCAAATCCCGAAACAACTCCTCGAGGGGGACGTGGTCATTATCCCCACTTTACAGATGAGGACACTGAGGCCCCAGAACTTTTCCTCCTTGCCAGAGCATCCCGTGCGCTTCCACGGGTCCCAGTGTGACTCCTGCCCCCTCTCTGCCCCGAGGGGCCCCACCTCTGGCGGGGTCCGCGTGTCCCGGGCCTGCTGGTTAGTAAACACCGGGTGACTGATGGGGGCAAGCGCGGAACAGGGGACACGTTGGGGCACGAGCACGGCAGGACGGAATCCTCTACGACCCGGGCCCACGTGCCTGTCACAGAACAGCTGTCACCTGCCACATCGGACGCCATGGGGGGCGTCCCAGCACAAACAGCACCCGGGGAGAGTTCTGGAATCGTCTGCCAGCGTTTTCAAACGGCCTGCAATGAACTAACGGAGGGATGGTGGTCTGTCTCTTTCTCTGACTTGAACCGGCTTGGTCCTTTCCGGAAAAAGTAAAACCATTCTTTTTTGCGGGCGTGGGAGTGTCTTACAAAGGAACAGGAGAGTGGTCACAAGTACCTGAGGTTCCTACCCGTTGACTTAGGCACAGGAGAGGAGTCTGAAACACCTGGGCGTGTCAGAGGAGGTGCGCGTGTGCCCGTGTGTGGGCAGATGTATACTTTTTGTCTCTTTCCCAGGCTTAATCATGTTCACGGGCTGGCTGCAAGGAAAACAGCTTCTCAGCATGTTCACGATCGGGGTCAGGTAAGGGCACGGACCTCCCCTGGGAAGGCGGGAGCGGGGAAGACCGGGGAGCAGGACCCCGGCCTTGGGTGGGAACGCTGCGGGTTTGAAGCCTGTCTCTGCCACGCCCTGATTCTGTGACTCTGGCAAGCGTGTTGGCCTGAACTCAGTGTCCTGGGGGGAGCAGTGGAGGCCAGCCTGCCCCACGTGGCGGGGACCCCACCGCCTCCGGGGCAGGGCAGGAACTCTCCCGTGCACCACCCCTCCCTCGCCGGCCCCCGGCCCCCGCCGTGAGGGCCCGCTGATGACTTATCCGCACCACCCAGGGCTGAGGGAGCCAGATCACAGAGTTTGCGGGCTAGTGGGGAAAGTAAGCGTAAACACGTCAAGTGAACGGTAATAAAATAATCACAACTCATGATCAAGGCCACAGAGGAAACCATTGCAGAGGGAGTGCAAGGGAGGTAGGGAGAATGTCCCCGGAGTGTGGCCCAGGAACATCCTCTGAGGGCTGTCGAGGAAGAGCCTGCGGGAGAAGGCGGGAAGGGGGTTCCGCCGGGAGGACCCAGCCATGCACATCTGGGGACAGCAAGAGGACTGGCTGGGCTCCCTAAGCAGAAGCACCAGGGGCGTCGGTTAGGGGACGTGTCACCGGGCTTTTTTGGGGCCCCTTTCCCTCCCGATTCTAAATAGCGTCGTCAGAATCTTTCCCCACACGCATGGCGAGCCATCTTTTTTGGCAAAGCGTTGGCCATTCTTGACATAGAGATGAGAGGTGACAGGGGTGCGAACCCCAGCTTGCTGAGCCAAGAGGGGGCCAGGGGGCGTGGGCAGCTGGCTGCACTGTGGAACGTGGGGTTCAAGGTCAGGGCGGGCTTCCTGGAAGAATGGGCCATTGAAGAGTAGGGGTTTCCAACGGCAGCCGGAGGACACGAGGGTCCTGGGGTCACAGGTGCACGGACTCGGTGGGTCTGGGGGGCGCCTGGGACTCTGCGTTCCTAACCAGCCCCCCGGGGTGCTACTGCTAACTCTAAGTGGTGACCCAGTCGGGGCTCCAGCAGGAGGCGGGGCCAGGGAAGAAGGGTGAGCCCCTGATAAGAGTGCTCAGGTGACTAAGCCTTCAAGGGCAGGTGTGGTGGCCGAGGGACAGAGAAGCCTGAGCCCTGGGGGGACTCCTGGAAAAGCCAGAGCACTCCAAAGCTGTGACACCTAAGGACCTCCCCTAAATAATGACACATGCCATTCCCCTCTTCTACACGGTGGAAAGTTCTGTGAGCCAAAGACTTACAGATTTCCAAGTCGGTAACAGGAGAGGCCCCGTGTCCATCCCTGCCCGCCCTCCCCAGAGCCATTGGTTGGTCATTTCTGGCCCCCAGTCTCAGTGTTCCTGCCACCTGACCTATCCCACGACAGCCACGTCTCACTTGCCGCTCAGAGGCAATCTACTCTGTTCGTTTCACCTGTGACTTTGAAGCGACGAAGGCTTTTCCGTTTGTAGCAGAGTTAGTCGCTCGAAACCCCTGAATCAGAAGGCAGAAATAGCAGGGCAGCCAGCGAGGAAGAGATTCTCGAAAGAAGTAACATGAGAGCCGCTGTTTTAAACACTTTCTCTTAATTCACTCTGCCTCGAGTGACATTCAAGGTGATCCAAAGTATACTCGCTTTTCCTGGTCCATGCTAATCTTTATTAGTCTGTGGATTAATTTTTTTTTTATCACGCAAGCATCCAAGTACATACAAAAATGCCCTTCCCACGCCATATGGGGGGGAGAAAGGCCCCGTCGTACACCCTCTGCAAATGTTTGCTTAGCTAGTGTGCCATAAAACCGAGGAAGCCTTCTTGCTGGCACCATAGAAACTGGGCACAGTCCTTTGACCAAATTCAGTAATCTTGGTTCATATAACCGGCCCCTGAATGCGCCATTGTTTCTGGGGAAAAGGCCACCGCTCGCGTACCGTATTTCTTCGATTTCAGACACATTGTCTTTCCCACTTTAACTTCTCTGAGGTCGGACTGCCTCTTACAAGTGAGGCGCCGGGGGGGGGGGGGGGGGGCTCAGTCGGTTAAGCCTCCGACTCTTGGCTTGGGCTCAGGTCACGATCTCGCGGTCCGTGGGTTCGAGCCCCGCGTCGGGCTCTGTGCTGACAGCTCGGGGCCTGGAGCCTGCTTCCGATTCTGTGTCTCCCTCTCTCTCTGCCCCTCCCCTGTTGCCCTCTGTCTCTCTCCCTCAAAAATAATCAGCATTTAAAAAAACAGACTACAGTACAGCGTAAACATGACTTTTTTATGCACCGGGAACCAAAGGTCCACTTGACTGGCTTTTGGTGACGGTCGCTGTATTGCCGTGGCCCGGAACTGACCAGAGGTCCTCTGAGGTGTGCCTGTGTTCACTCATTCCTATTTGTTCGTCCAGCAAATATTTACTGAATGCCTGCAGTGCTTTGCTGATGTGCTGGTGCAGAGCCCGCCCCCCTGAAACTCTTCAGTACCCCCTCACCCCGAGATCAGCAGGAAGCCCCACACCAGCCCTTGGCCTCAGCCACGCCCGCTCAAGAGTGTGGGATGGAGAGTCAGTCTGCCACGATGTTCCTGCCGCCAGATTTTAGCAGAAAGAGCCCCTTCCTAACATCCTATCGCGTGTTGACACGCTGCCCGCAGGAAGGGGATCTTAGGTGCTTCATCCGGGTTCAGGTTCCCGAGAGAGAGAAGCTCATTGGTTCAGCTTGAGTCACATGTTCTCTTCTAATCCAATCAGCCATGGCTGTGGGGGGGTGGGGTTACATGTCCTAATCCAATCAGCCATGGCCTGGGGGGGGGTGGTCACATGGTAGAGGAAGAATTGGAAGGATAATAATGTAAGTGAGCAGACACCCAGACAGCTAGGCTACCACATGCAAAGGCACAGCAGAGTCACTCTCCCTCCTTCAACTTTAATTTCCTGGTCTGGCTCTCTTATCAGAAGTGTCTAAACAACCAGACCAATGAGAAGTGAAATTCAGAGGACCCAGACGGACCCTCCGAACCAAAAAATTCCCCTTCCCGCTTCTTGCCCAATTCTGGAAATTCTTCTCATAGGACCCAAAGACTTTTCTCTTTAGTAAATGACAATTTAAACGCAAAGGCGCTTAAAAGAGGCAAAACAACCGAGAGACTAATTTATACTAAAGTGTGGATGTCTGATAGGGACGGTCCCACCCCAAGAACAGGGTTTCGCAACAGGAGAGCTTAGAGCAATGGATGCTGAAGAAGGAGACAGGTGCATCATGGGATTGGGAACAGAGAGTAGAACCGGGACGTTGGGGACACCAGAGACATACTTCCCCGGGGTAAAAGTGTTGCCGACCCCAGTTGGGATTCGTGTCGTCCTTAAGTGCATGTTAAAGGGGACCCATCTGGCCTTTTGATCCAGCCTGGCGGTGGCTGCCATTCCGGAGGGCCTGCCCATCGTCGTCACGGTTACGCTGGTCCTGGGAGTGCTGCGGATGGCCAAGAAGCGGGTCATTGTGAAGAAGTTACCGATCGTGGAGACGTTAGGTGAGGGACTCCGCTGGCCGAATTCCTGCAAACGGGATCGAATGGGTGGGAGTTCCGCCTGGGTGTTTCAACAGCCTGAGAGGTGATGGTGATGATTCCTCTTGGCCGTAAACCGGGGTTTTCTCGTGCCAGGTTGCTGCAGTGTTATCTGCTCCGATAAGACAGGGACTCTGACGGCCAACGAAATGACGGTCACCCAGCTGGTAACGTCCGATGGGCTCCACGCCGAGGTGAGCCCCGTGCCGATTTACCCGGTTCCAGCCAAAGGCCTGCGCTGCCAGCCCCTTTCCTTCGTGAAGAAAGCACACGGAAGCTTCTAGCAAGCAATAAGGAAGAAACAAACATGGGTGGTTGTATAGTTTCCCTGCCACCCACAGCAGCAAGGAACGTGACCGAGTTAAGGGGGCCACCTTTATGTTTTCACAATTATCTTTTAGTCATAAGCACGTTATGTAACGTAGAAGTTAAAAACACGGTTACCCATGATCCCCTGTGAGAAACTGATCGTGACGGTCCCTTTGGGTTTTTCGGTCTCCCTCCTGTACCTCTGGCACAGTTACAAGCTCCCGGAATGTGCAGTTTTGTTTCCTGCCTCCCCCCCCCCCCCCCCACAACCCCAAACCTTCCAGATTAAGGGGCTCTCTTCTATGTTATTACTTTGTTTTCTTAACCATGCTTTTCCCTGGTTCCTGAATAGCCCATGGAATCGGCTTGTTGCAATTTCTTTGTTTTTAATTCTAATTTTTGAGAGAGTGCGGGAGCAGAGGAGGGGCACCGAGAGAGGGAGGCGGGATCCCAAGTGGGTTCCGCACAGGGTGCGGAAAGCCCGAAGTGGGGGTCGAACTCACGAGCTGCCAGATCATGACCTGAGTCGAAGTCGGATGCCCAACCGACTGAGCCCCACCCCCCCCCCCGGGCTCCCCAAGCTTATAGAAGTTTCGAAAGCACGGCACTTAGTGAGGTTTTCTGATTAACACACGGTCTGCGGGGCCCGTCCTCCTGCTTGCAGCCTTGTTGGTGGGTAGGATTGTGTCCTTGGGGTGGGTCTCCCAGAAAAGAGATGAGGGGACAACCGGGGGCGTGTAGTACTGACACGTGGTGACATCCTCTCTGCGGCTTTGCCCTGCAGGTCAGCGGAGTTGGCTATAACGGCAAAGGGACTGTGTGTCTGTTACCCTCAAAGGAGGTCGTGAAGGAGTTTAACAACGTCTCGGTGGGGAAATTAGTGGAGGTGAGTGTCAAAGCCCCTCGGGTGGAAACAGACATTTAAAAGGAGCTGATGGTTATTCTCTCAGAAGGGAGGAACAATCGATGGCTCCCGGTGGCTGGACCAACCAGTTGTTGGCGACCATTGGGCCTCCCGCCCCGCCCCCGCCAGGGGTCAGGTGTCACAGGGGCCCAGAAAGAGGTGGGAACACCGGAAGTAAGAGAGAGCTGGAGCCCTCCCTACGCCTCCCTGCCTGCTGGACAGGCTTTAAAGAGGTGCCTGCAGAGGGTGGGTGTTCACTGAACGCAGGACGATGAGCCTGTTTAATTGTCGACACGAGTTGTATTAGCCAGACTCACGCCTCCCACACACCCGGTGCCCTCCGAGGTGTGAACTGAGCCGCTGTCTTCTAGAATTTGTCGTGAGCTGTGAAGGTCCCGCCTCACTGGTGCCACTTAACTATCCCAGCACCCCTTCGAGGCCGAGGCCCGTCCTGTGATCTCAGTGCGCAGGTTAAGAAACGGGCTCAGAGAGGTGATGTGCGTGCCCAGGAGGGAGGGAGCTGGGATTCACCCCCACGCGCGTGTCGTGTGTTTCCTTCTATTATTTTCGTTGTCTTTTTAAATTGAGAGTGACGGGCCTGTACCCCAAAATTCTCCCCTTAAAAAAATTTTTTTTATATTTATTTATTTTTGAGAGACAGAGAGAGACAGAGCACAAGTGGGGGAGGGGCGGAGAGAGAGGGAGACACAGAATCCGAAGCAGGCTCCGGGTTCCGAGCTGTCAGCACAGAGCCCGACGCGGGGCTCAAACCCACAAGCCATGGGATCATGACCTGAGCCGAAGTCAGACGCTCAACCCACTGAGCCACCCAGGCGCCCCAGAATTCCCTGCTTCAAATTAAGCATACGGTTCAGTGGTTTTAGCACCTTCACAGAGTTGTGCAGCCACTGCCACGTCTAATTTCAGGACACTGTCACCCCAAGCAGGAACCCCGTGCCCATCAGGGGCCACTCTTATCGCCCCAGCCTCCCCACCATCCGGCCTGTGACAGCCAGGGTTCAGCAGAGTCAGTAAATGTTCACTGTGTTTATTTTGAAGAGCGGGGACTGGGATGTATTTTAAAGAACACGTCCTGCCCCTCACGCCCACCCCGGCCCTCGCCCCCCAAACGAGTCAAGCCTGCAGCGTGTGGCTTTTTCACATGCCTGAGTGAGCCCAGGACCCCGAGGGGTGCCAGCTCCCAAGAGTTAACTGCAGATCTTCCAAAATCCCGCCTTTCAGGCAGGCTGTGTGGCCAACAACGCCATCATCAGAAAAAACGCCATGATGGGACAGCCCACGGAAGGTGCCCTGATCGCCCTGGCAATGAAGGTAGGGACCCTTTGATGGTCTACACCGGGAGGGCTTCCGCTGGGGGCTGGAAGAGGGGCAGAATTCGGGCGCGTGTCTGAGCAAATGAGGAGTGGAGAAGCTTAGTAACAATGGAGAGAGTGGCCCCGAACATCCTTAGGCTGTCGCCGGCTGGTGGAGGAGATGGGCTCTGAGATGCTGTGTGCTTCTGGAACATTCTGCAGGCCTCTAACCCTTCCCGACCATCCCACAAGAATCCTGGGGCATCCTGTGGCTCAGACCCCACAGCGGTGCTGGGGAGACAGAGGAATGACCCATCTGGTGGCCCCCGAGCTCCCGTGCAGGAAGACCCCTTCCTTTTAGTGCATTTGACAGATCGCAGGGCTCTGTGGTCAGACCCTGAGTCTGTGACTTTGCAGAAATGCCCCCATTCTGTGCCCAGAGCTAGGCGGGGAGCCGCTGCCCCGGATGTTGAGGGGTGGGCGGTGGGCGGGCCGGGTACCTGCTCCGCCTTGGGCACAAACGGGAGGTCTGATCACACCCCTCCCCAGAGGGACCCAGGCCCACCTCGGGGTGCCTGTCCTGCACCAGCTGACCCCCGCGTCCTCCTCAGCCCCTCTGCCCCTTCCTCCTGCTGCCTCTGGTGCTGGGGCCCCTCTGTCCTTCCTCCTACGGCTGCCTCGGGCTCTCCCTTCAGGTTTACTTCCCTTCCCTCGTTCATCCAGGCCCCCAGGACGGCTTTGCCGTCCGTCTGTTCCCCTGTCCCTCCCCCAGCCCAAGACCCAGCTACCCATCTCTGCCGGGTTCAGGCAGACAGTGCTGCAAGGTTGGGTTGAGGAGGGGGAGAAGAGTCACCCTCTGAATAAGTCCCTGTAGGGGTGCCTGGGTGGCTCAGTCGGTTAAGCATCCGACTTCGGCTCAGGTCGTGATGTCACCGTCCGTGAGTTTGAACCCAGCGTCGGGCTCTGTGCTAACAGCTCGGAGCCTGGAGCCCGCTTCGGATTCTGTGTCTCCATCTCTCTCTGTCCCTCCCGCGCTTATGCAGTGTCTTCCTCTCTCTCTCTCAAAGATAAATATTTAAAAAAATAACTGTAGGGGCACCTGAGTGGCTCAGTGGGTTAAGCGGCCGACTTTTAATTTAGGCTCAGGTCACGAGTTCGAGCCCCGCATCAGGCTCTGTGCCAACAGCGCAGAGCCTGCTTGGGATTCTCTCTCTCCCTCTCTCTGCCTCTCCCCTACCGTCTCTGTGTCTGTCTCTCTCTCAAAATAAATAAACTTAAAACAGAAAGTCCCTCTAACTCTAAACAAGCTATGTTAAGAAACTGTTACACTCAGGGAAGAAAATTCTTTCCAGGATGACAGTCATACCGACTAGACCTTACTGCCTCTTCCGAAAGGTCCCCAGCTGGCCCTGTTCAACTGCAGGCTCCCGTCCGGGACGGGGACAGTGGCCTGACTGTCCCAGCAGGAGAGAACCCCGGTGTGGGGTCTCCACCCCTGCTCCCGCCGCCTGCCTCCCGTGCAGCCCAGAGAGGACTGATGTTCCAGAACCCCCTCTCCTTTACGGGTCACGATTTACTCTTCCGTGGGCCGGAACCAGTAGGGGAGCCTGGTGACAGCTGACATGTATGAAGTGCCTCCCGTGACCATGTGGCAGGCTCGGTGCTCGGCGCTCTGTGTTTATCATGTCTGTCCTCAAACCCGTCTCAGGGTCGAGGTCAGTGGTTCTGAACCATTTCTCCACTGTCACGCCCTTGCTGGTTTCCCCGGAGTGGCTGAAATAAAGGACCGCCACCTGGGCGCCTGAAACAGCAGGAATTTACTCTGTCACGGTTCCCGAAGCTGGAGGTCTGAAAGGAAGGTGTGGGCAGCGCCCTGGTCCCCTCCCCTCCCCCTGTGACCAGTCGTGCCACATGCTCCTTGGCTCACGGACACGTCTTCACGTGGCCCTGTCCCCTTCGTCCAAGGACCACCCGTCTTACCGGATCTGGACACACGCTAACGACCTCATCTTAACTTGGTTCCACCCCCCGAGACCCGGTTTCCAAACAAGACCACGTTCGCAGACACTGAGGGGTTAGGACGTCGACCCGTCTTTTGGAGGGATGCAGGGTCATTCACAAGACTTTCCCGAAGAGCCTTTTCAGGCATTTTTTTTCTTCCTGATCAATCCCCATGAGATTTAATCCCACAGATAGACTCTCTGTCCGGGTACTGTATGGATACAGGAGTAGATTTTTGCCTCCTCAGAACCCATTTTCTCCTGTTGAGGCGGGGGGGGGGGGGGGGGTGGTGCGTGGGATGCATGGGTTGGGACTGGTATACAGCTGGGGAAACTGAGGCTCAGAGATGTCAAGTAACTGGCCCGAGAACGGTCCGCGAATGTCAGGCCTGGCAAGGACCCCGGGCTGTGACAGCAACCCACCCCACTAAGCAGGGCTTCTTTGGGGGGAAACTGCTACCTCTTTGAGTCTGGAACATTCCTCCTGGAGGGGAGCCCATGGGCTTTTGTTTCTGAGCACGTTTTGGCCAGAAGCAGTCGCCAGGACCAGCTGGCCCTGCCCCTGGAACAAGAGATGAGACTTTTTTTTTTTTTGGTCCGGGTGGGACTTTTGAAAGCAAATGGACTTTCTCTGTGAGCTAAATGCTGGGATTCCTTACCTGCCAGAAATGGTTTGACAAATGAATAACGGAGGCGGCCTGAGCTTTGCAACGAGGCTGGCTCAGGATGACTCACGAGAAGCGTGGCATTTGCTTTTCCTAGATGGGCTTAGCTGATGTTAAAGATTCCTACGTGAGAAAAAAGGAGATTCCGTTCAGCTCGGAGCAGAGGTGGATGGCAGTGAAATGCAGCCCCAAGACGGCGGTGAGTTTTCTTCTCTGCCCCTTCCCACCCTCTCCCCTGCACCCCGAAGGAAGCAGAATACAGGTGTCGAGGAGGAAAGCCGAGCGCCCCCAGCTGCTTCCACGGAGGGTCAAATACAGGACCGTCCGGCTGATGGCACTCAGACCTTTGATCATTTGGCGTCTCCTGCCGAGATTTTTGTCTGAAACGGTGGTTCTCAAGGCGGGCTTCCCAGAGCAGCAGCATCCCCCGGGGAATCGGTTAAAAATGCAGCTTCTCTGGATGTCAATTTTTTAAAAATTGAAAACAGAATTTAAAACAAAATGCAGATTCTCAGGCTCCACCCGGAACCCCTGAGTCCGAAATCTCGGGAGCGGGAGCCGGTAGTCACCTGTGCGTGCGGGGAATTTTGACGCGGGCTCCCACCGTTAGCAGCAAGCCCTCTTGCTAACTTGGAGGTCCCTTCTTAACATCCTGGTGCTGAGTTCTTTACATGTATGAGTGCCTCAGATCGTCACCAGGTGGGGACAGCCCTCCAGCCCTGCGGGGGAGCAGGAGGCGCATCCCAGCACCCACCCCAGATGGTGTGAACGGCGAGCTCACGCATCATACGTGCGTGCCCACAGATACACCCTTGCGCTCACCTTCACATCTTTTTTTCTCCCCAAAGACCCTGGTAAAATATTCTCACTGAAATAAATTCTAGAAACGTGACTTAAAAACGGAAGTGCTGTATAATTCCGCCCTTCGTGTCTCCCGACCCAAGGCAGCCCCCCTCCACGGTCTGGGATGGAACCTTTGAGGTCCTGAACATGCACAGAGCGACGTACGGGGTGGTAGTTTTAAAACTAGGTCGTGCTGTGTGTGGGGTTTGTAATCTGCTCTCTCCCCTTTCAGCGATGTCTCAGGCATCTTTCCGTATCGGTTCACACAAGCTCATCCCCCCGCCCGCCGTGAGCGTTCAGGCGCCATGCTAATGCCGGGGACAGTGTGACCCGGGCTGTCACGGCGCCTTCCGCGTGGAGCTTACCATCCGCAGGAGACCGAGCTTAACGAATACACAGGAGAACGGTTCGGGGCTCGATGAGCCCCGTGCAGGGGTGAACAAAACAGAAAGGGGACCTGCCCTCGGGAGGCGACAGTCCCAGTGGAAACAGACGTCCCGCAGTCACACACATAAAGGCCTAACAGTGGCTGGGGTGTGGCTGATGACACGTATGGGATGCTCTCGGTGACATTAACAGGGCACCTGATGCACAGAGAGGCTGCGCATCAAAGTTCTCCAAGGAGCCGACCCAATGACGGCAGCCGTTTTCCTTTTCTTCTTTCCCAAGGACCAGGAAGACGTTTACTTCATGAAGGGGGCCTTCGAAGAGGTGATTAATTACTGTACCTCGTACAACAACGGAGGCCTCTCCCTGCCACTGACGCCCCAGCAGACAGCCTCGTGCCAGCAGGAGGAAAAGAGGATGGGGTCGCTCGGCCTGCGGGGTTGGTACCTCTCGTCCCCAGCGCCGCGCTTTAAGCGTGCAGCATTGACCTTCCGGGTCAGTGGTCACGTGAAAGGCAGAGAGGGGGCCCCCCCCCGCCCCCGGCCCACCTCTGCCATCATGTGACACCCGTTAGTCCAGACGCGGCGCCTGTGGGTTTCCCGACGCGTGACTGAGGCGCCCCAGAAACGCTGATTTTCCCGATTGGTCGTCCTGCTCGTCGCCCACGGTCAGGAAAACCCAAAGCTCTTGCGCATCGAGGCAGACATTTCATTCCTCGGCCGTTTCCAGTCTCCTGCATCGGGGACGCCGCCTTCCCCGATGAGCTGGAAACTCGGGTTTCCCACAGTGCCTGTCTGTTTTCAGAGAAGCGCTCTGGAACCCGTGGGTTCCCTCTGGGGAAAGTGAGAAGCCTGGGGCCGGGTGTCAGTTGCCTCGGGTTTTCCCTGCGGGAAACAGACGTTGTAAATGGCTAGCAGCTTGCTGATAAGGGGGCGAGGTGAGGCGAGGCTGGGACAGAGCCTGGCAGGGCGGGGAGGGGAGCCTGGGGAAAGGGAGGCTTGGCTCCCGCAGCCCTGGCACCTGTACCAATGGTACACGCACCGAAACAGAGTCAAGGCCGGGACGAGCTCACAGACAGAGTCCTCCCACCCCTGGGGCCCGTGGGGGACCTCCCACGGCTCTCGGTGTCTCCTCAGTGCTGGCCCTGGCTTCCGGACCCGAGCTGGGGAGGCTGACTTTTCTGGGTCTCGTCGGAATCATCGACCCTCCGAGGGCCGGCGTGAAGGAAGCGGTGCAGGTTCTCCGCCAGTCGGGCGTGTCCGTGACGATGATAACGGGAGATGCCCTGGAGACCGCCTCTGCTATAGGTGAGTGGGGTGCAGTGGGCGCCGGGCGGGGAGGGGTCCCCTCCCACGGGGCCGCTCCTGCGGGTTAACCCGCCCCCACCCACCTGCTGTGAGCTCGCAGAGACCCTGAGGTTCACGGGCCGGCGCTCCCCCCCGACAGACGGTTGTCTCTAAAGTGTCGGCAGGTGCCCCGAAGGGGGCAGAGCCGGCCGCGGGCGTCTCAGCCGTGACCTCACCGCCTCTTCCCAGACAGCATCTGCCCGTGTCCGGGTTCTGGTCTGGTTCTGTGTGCCCCGGGCGGGTCACTGAACCACCGTGGCCTCCGGGCTCTTCTCCCACAGGGGGCCGGCCACCCCCCACCCCCCACCCCTTCTCGTTCTTCTTATTCACGTGATTGGTTCTCCCTGCTCTGTCTCAGGGCACCCGGCGCTGTGAAAAAATCAGACTCTAGAATCAGACAAAACCACGTCAGGTCCCAGCATCGCCGCTCGGCAGCTCTGGGACCTGGGGGAGGTCACTCCCCTCCGTTTCCTCATCGTTAAAGCAGGGACAATAAGGCCTTAGTTCTGTGGATGGAATTGGGATCATGTCGCGTAGCAGGTGCTCGGGGGGGGGGGGGGGGTCGCCGTCGCGGCTCCGCTGTGGTCGTGGTCTGCGGCCCAGGCGGGGCCTGATGTCAGGCAGGGGGAGTGAGGGGCGGGAGCGGGCCCTCAGAGCAGGCTCTCCGCACCTCGCAGGAAGGACTATTGGCCTGTGCAACGGGAAGCTGAAAGCCATGTCCGGGGAGGAGGTGGAGAGCACGGGGCAGGACGAGCTGGCTGGCTGTGTCGGGAAGGTGGGGTCCTCCCGGGGGGCTCGGCGGGGCGGGGGGGGGGGGGCGTTTCAGCCCCAAGTTCACGGACTCTTCTCTGCCTCTGCGTCCAGGTTTCTGTCTTCTTCAGGACCAGCCCAAAGCACAAGCTCAAAATCATAAAGGTAAGCTGTGTGCCTCATGCGTCCGTTGGGGTCAGTCCAGGGCGGTGGCTCTGCCCCCGGGGGGAGGTCCCGGGTCCGAGCTGGCAGGAGCGTCGGCCGTCCTCAAGCCGTGCTTCTTCCTCTAGGCCCGGGACGGCTGCACCAGGCGGGGCCTTTGCCCAGCCCCCGGGGAGGGGAGAACGGGCTGTCCTTGGCCACGTACAGCAAAAGCAGGAGCAGGAATCGGGCGGTGCAGAGGGCAAACTAAAAAGCAGGGAGCCTCTGTTAGTCGAGCGCTCTGGCATTATTCTTCTTACCGAACTCCAGGCCTCAGTTTCCCAGTCTGTAAACCGGGGTGGTTTACCGTTTCCCAGTCTGTAAACCGGATGACGTCAGCCAACTCACAAGGCTAGTGAGAGGATTCCAGGAGGCCGGGCCGTGCGGCTCTTGGCACAGCACCTGGCACACAGCAGGTGCCCGGTGGAGACTGGATGTGATTTTCTGCCTGTGTCCGGGGGGGGGGCGCTGCCGGTGCGCTGGGTCTCCCCCCCCCCCGGGAGCACTTTGAAAATGAGCTCTTGGGGCGCCTGGGTGGCTCGGTCGGTTAAGCATCCAGCTTCAGCTTAGGTCGTGATCTCACGGTTCAGGAGGTCGAGCCTCACATCGGGCTGTGCCGTCAGCACAGAGCCCGCTTCGGATCCTCTGTCTCCCTCTCTCTCTGCCCCTCCCTTGCTTGCATGCACGCGCTCTCGCTCTCTCTCCAAATAAATTTTAAAAAAGAGAGAGAGAAAAGGTGTTCTTTAGCTCTGTGCTGTTTTATTCTTCGTGCTGTTTGGGGGGCTTTAGTTCTAGGGAGGAAACCTCCATGCAGGCTATTCCTGAGAGAAACCTTAATCCCATGGGGCACTGCGTGGTTTCAGGGGTAAGTTGTGGACTTTTGTTTGTTACTGGAGAACACGAATGAGCCTTCGCTCACCTCCTCTTTCCAAAGGCTTTGCAGGAGTCGGGGGCAGTCGTGGCCATGACGGGGGACGGGGTGAACGACGCGGTCGCCCTGAAGTCTGCGGACATCGGGATCGCCATGGGGCAGACGGGGACAGATGTCAGCAAAGAGGCTGCCAATGTGATCCTGGTGGATGATGACTTCTCGGCCATCATGTGAGTGGCTCCATGGCTGGTCTTCAGCGGCAGAAATGCCCGCGGTGACCAGCTGCCCCCCTCGGGACATGCCCCTCTCACGGCCTGAGGGTGCATCCGACGGGCGAGCCGGGGTCAGGCGCACAGACAGAGGCGGGCTCCGATGTGTTGGCTGCAGCACCGTCTGTGGGGAAATCCTAGGCCACCCTAACTGCCGACAGCAAGGGCGGGAGTGCCACGAAGCCACGAAACATCACGTTTTGGGGAACGTTTTAAAGACGGAGAAATGCTCATGTTGTGAGGTTAAGTGGAAAACGCTAAGAGTGAGCATGTGCGGCTGGAGGGCCGTGTTTGTGCAGATGCGTAGGTTTCATGCCGCTGAAAGCGACGAGCGACGGGGCAGGAGCGTCTGTGAATTGTTGGCCCTCGTGTGATCGCAAGCTCCCGAGATTGCAAAACACCTGGTTTCTTGTTTCCCTTTTCTCTGTTTTCTTAACAACTTTGCCTTCCCTCTGGCTCTGATTTTAATCCATTCTAATCGAGACTTTACTCGTAAATCCATTGTAATAATTGGGGGTGGCACGGAAGTTTTCTCAAGCCTGCTGTCAGAACTCTGAATGAGCAAAAACTGAAGTTGGGTGCGATTTCTGACTTTACAGAGGAGTCTTGTCTTTGTAAATGGATTGACTCACCCTAGGAATCCTTAGCCCCCTTCCCCCTTAGTTAAAAAAAAAAAGTCCTGAGATGCAGTTGATAAATAACTCTGTAATTTTAGTTCTTTTGCAAAAAAAAAAAAAAGCAGGAAAAAAAAGGGTTAGGCAGTTTTCTGCATTCGTGACTCAAAATCAAGGTTTTTTTTTAATTTTTTTTTTTTCAACGTTTATTTATTTTTGGGACAGAGAGAGACAGAGCATGAACGGGGGAGGGGCAGAGAGAGAGAGGGAGACGCAGAATCGGAAACAGGCTCCAGGCTCCGAGCCATCAGCCCAGAGCCTGACGCGGGGCTCGAACTCACGGACCGCGAGATCGTGACCTGGCTGAAGTCGGACGCTTAACCGACTGCGCCACCCAGGCGCCCCTCAAAATCAAGGTTTTTAAAGGACTTCTACAGTTTTCTAAAAATACCAAGGATGGAGTTTTCAGCCTCCTAATTCTCTCCCCGCCATGCCACACCCCTGGGGCGAATTAGCAGGTTTGATCGGTCTTGCTGTGCCTGTCGTCCAGATGCATCTCTGGGTTGCATTCAGTGCTTCCCAAGTCCCGGGTGAGGGCGGGGTCCCTGGGCTCAGGCGGGAGAATAATCTATGGTCTTCGTACAGAGGGTGCTCATGGCCTGAGGCCCAGGCCCCCGCGGCGGGTGGTGCTGGTCAGGCCACCGTCCTCCTCTACCTCTCTGTCCTGGAGCCACCAGCGGGGGGGAAAGGGAAGGGGCACCTGTGTGCGAGGCCACCTCCGGTGACACCATCGCTCCCTCCGACGGCTGCCGGAGGTGCCCAAACGCTCCCAGCGGGCCCTCTGCAAAGAAACACTCTGTCCTCTTGCAGGAACGCGGTGGAGGAAGGCAAGGGGATTTTTCATAACATCAAAAACTTCGTGCGGTTTCAGCTGAGCACGTAAGTCAAGGCCGGCGTCTCCGAGGGCCGTCGGGCTGCGTGTGCGTCCGGCGTGCAGCCATCGACGGTGCCCGGTGTGTGCCCCCCCGCAGGAGCATCTCGGCCTTGAGCCTCATCACTCTGTCCACCGTGTGCGACCTGCCCAGCCCGCTCAACGCCATGCAGATCCTGTGGATCAACATCATCATGGACGGGCCACCGGCGCAGAGGTGAGGCGCCGGGCTGTCCGCGAGGCTCCGCCGCCTCGGGTCCCTTGCACCGAGTACGGGACACCGTCCCCGGGAGTCCTGCAAAGCCGGAGTGTGGCGCACTGTGGGGAAGACTGCCAGCGGGATGCCCTGGGCATGGGGGGAAGCACCTGCATGGGCAGCCGGGGCGGGCGGCGGAGGGGGGGATGTGCTCCCTGGGTGACTCCAGGCCTCAGTCCCTCTCTTCACGTCCCCACTTGGGAGATGTCCTCCGTGATTGCTCTAACAGCAGCCCCCGGGCTCTCCCTCCTTACCCTGCTTTATTTGTCCCTAGAGGAGAAAATACGTATGTCCGTGTTTATCTGATTATGACCCGTTTCCCCTATGGCAAGGTTTTTGTTCCTTGTAGCATTTCCCAGCTCCCGGGACGGTGCTTGGCACACAGTAGGTGGTCGGCGAGTTAGTTGCTGGGTGGATGGGTGAGAAGGGAGGGTGAGGGTAGCTGAACGGGCAGGAGGAAGAACCACCTTCGGAGTCGGGGAGCCAGACGTCCAGGAACAAGCGAGGCACTGGGTTCGAGCACACAGTACATGCTGTTGATTATATGTGTGTGTGTGATATAAATGTGATACATATATGTTACCATGAATTATCACAGTTGTCGCCGCTGAGGGCAGGAGTCCCGCTTTGTCCCTCCGGGCCCAGGGGGAGGTCCCTCTTCACACCCTGGGAGCAGGGCCGGGAGGCAAGCTGGCCGCAGCCGTATCTGCAGCCGGCTTCCTCCTCGGTGCCCCGCGTCCCGTCTTCCGCTGGTCTAACCCCAGTCCCGCTGTTGCGCAGTTGGCTGAAGGCGGGTCTCTGGGGGGCGGCGTCTGGACCCCGTTTCTCCAGCCTGCTGGGCGTCCCCTTGTGATGGAAGCTGTGCGATCATGAGGGGTGACCCAGAGTGGCTTCGGGACGGTGGTGTGGTCGGCTGGGGGGTGGTTTTCCTCTGCCGTGCTCAGGGACGGGTGTGTGGCTGCCCCTGGGGTCCAGGCCGGCAGGGTGGGAACCCTGGAAGGGGTTAGGGCAGAGGATGTGAGGGGCGGGCTTCCAGCAAGGACGGAGAAGCCCCCCTAAGAGTGGGACCGGACCGAGCGCCTGCCAACGACCTGGGGGCACTTGGCCAAAGCGCCCTCTGTGCTGTGTCTTCGGGGCTGACCTGAGAGCCTGTACAGCTTCAGCACTTTAAGTGTCCTCGTGGTTTATGTCAAGGTTCCCCTGTCTTGTTCCGAGCAGCCTGGGGGTAGAGCCGGTTGACAAAGATGCCCTCCGACAGCCACCGCGGAACGTCAAGGACACGATTCTCAGCAAAGCCCTGATCCTGAAAATCCTCCTGTCGGCTGCTGTCATCATCAGCGGGACCCTCTTTATCTTCTGGAAAGAGGTGGGGCAAGTTCTCACTGGCTCGGCCTGTATTCACTCAGCCCCTGTGGTGGGAGCCTAGCGGCTGTGCACCAAGCACCGGGGATGGTCCCCGCCCGGGCGCCTGGGGCTCCGGCTCTGACTGGGGAGACAGGTGCACATACAGGGGGCTGTCCCTGAGGGGGGAGGCGGGGGACCAGGAGCTGACTTTGCAGAGGTGGGACAAGGCGGAAGGATAGGAGGCCCCCCTACCCTTCCCCGGGCAGGGAAAAGAAATCATTTTGTTCTAAAAGGGACCCGATGCCCCTGCCGCTTTCTATGGTCACCAGGAAACAATTTGCAATCTATTAGAAGGAAGTCCGTCTTATTCCCTGGAGGTTATTATTTGAGGGAGCTTAGGGGCCACCTTTTGGCGGCTCCAGGGGCCCCCGTGCTGACACGCGGTGCTCTCGGTGGAGACCCAGGCGAGTGGGGGCAGGACACGGGACCACCGCAGATTCTGTTTTTCGCCAGCCCCGCCCCCCAGAGGAGGGGCCTTGCGTTTTCCCCAGTTCTCACCTGCCCGGGAAGGTGGTGTGGCCGCCCGTGTCCAGCCTGTGCTCCACCTGCGGGAAGGGGACCCAGGCCCTCCTGTGCCAGCACGGTGGGCCTCAGTGTGGGGGGGCCCCCCAGGGGCTCTGGAGTCAGGCACCAACTCACGCCACCCCGGCCAGGGCATCTGCGGGGAACCCTGGGACAATGACAAGCTCGGGCAGGAAGGACCCGCCTCCCCTCAGGCAGGGAAGGTTCTCACCTTGGCTCCAGGCCAGGCCCGGGAGGAGACCTGCCTCAGGTCCCTACAGCAGCACCAGGGAGGGTGTGCGTCCTCTGTCCATGACACTCAGTGGATGCAGCTATAGCCCTGTCCTGTCCCAGGAGACAATGGCCCCTGCTGCAGGAAGGGATGCTCCCTTTACCTGTGCAGGGTTTCAGCTCGGGGGCGGGGGTCGTGAGACACCCCTCTTACTCCAGCCCAGGGGGCAGTCGTGGTCAGTTCCTAGCGGAGCCGCTCTCTGCTGGGCCGTCCGGGCCCCTCGAGTTCCTGCTCCCTCCGTGCTCATCATCACGAGAAGCACCCCCCCTTCCCGGGGCCCGCCCACCCCGCGCTCCTCTGTGTTCCAGATCCCCGCAGACAAGGCGAGCACCCCGCGTACCACGACCATGACCTTCACCTGCTTTGTGTTCTTCGACCTCTTCAACGCCTTGACCTGCCGCTCTCAGGTGAGCCCTGGGCTGCCCTCCCTTCCTGGTGGGACCCAGTCGCGCTCTCGGGGACGAATGGTGCGGCCGCGGCCCGAGTAGGCCTCTGTAAGCATCGCCGTCTGAGCCGTGGCTTGTGACCCGGCTGACACGTGCCCTTCTCCTCCCACAGACCAAGCTGATATTTGAGATCGGCTTTCTGCGGAACCCCATGTTCCTGTACTCGGTGCTGGGCTCCATTCTGGGCCAGCTGGCCGTGATTTACATCCCGCCCCTGCAGAAGATCTTCCAGACGGAGAACCTGGGTGCCCTCGGTGAGTGGGCGGGGACGTGAGGGGTCAGCAGAGGCCGGCACCTGCCGCCGGGGCGCCGACATGCGGTTTTCCAGGTGCGAAGTCCCTACGTGTGCCCGGCCGGCCGCACGGGGTGGGAGGGCGATGTGATGGGGTCATGGAGTACACGGGGAACCAGAGGATGAGGCACCTCCACCGGGAGGGCCACCGGGGGCAGAAGGGGACACGGCCTCCCGGCCCCCCCGTCCCAGGGCTGGCGGCTCAGAGCGACGCAGCAAGGCCCCGGGGGCTGCACCATGGCGGGTCACAGTCCGGGCTCATTCTGCCCCCGCTGGCAGGGGGCTCGTGGGTCTTGGGCGCCCGCTGACCCCAAGACAGGGAGCGGGCCACCCAGCAGCTCGGGCTAAACACAACATGATTCAATGACCGCGGCCGTCCAGGGCCCCGAGCGCACCTGCCCCGGGGTGGAACCTGGGGCTCCCCTGCCTCCCCACCCAGGCGGACGCGATTCCAGCCTTTTCTTTGTGAGCTGCCTGGGGTGACTGGCCGCCTTTGCCTGAAGCTAACAGAGCACACAAGTGGGAGGAGGGGAGGGGTGGGGGGAGGAGGGGAGGGGTGGGGGGAGGAGGGTACCTGAGCAACAGCAGTGACCGGAGCCACTTACGTGGTGGGAGCCAGCAGGGGGGGAGGCCGGCGTAGGTCATGGCCACAGGTCATGACACGGTCGGTTCGGAGGTGCTGGACACGACTGCTCAGAGCACGAGGCCGGGGTGGGGGGTGTCTGCCCTCAGGATGGATGGGGGAGGGTCCTGTTACTGCCGGAGGGGGTAGCGCACCCCCACCCCAGCCCCGAGCCCCCTGGAAGGACGGGGTGGTCCTGTGGAGCTGCACGGACATCCGTCCCTCCCGGGACGGGAAGTCCTGGTCCTCGGCTCCCGGGTCCTCGCCCCTCGGGTCCTCGCCCCTCACCTCTGGGCTCTCTGCGAGCAAAGCCGAGACGTGGGGAAGGGCGCCTCAGGGTGGCACCGTGCACTCTGACCCCCATCTTCTTTTCACCTTTTTGCAGACTTGTTGCTTTTAACCGCACTGGCTTCATCCGTGTTCATTTTGTCAGAGCTGCTCAAACTATGCGAAAAGTTCTGTTCCAGAGCCGAGAAAGCCCAGGTTCACCAGGAAGATGCATAGCGGCCCCCGCCTGCGTCCAACCCCTCAATAATCTATATTTTTATGTGACTGTGGCCCTCCCCCAGGCCCCCTCCCGAGGCACGCTTTTAGGACACCGTGTGGTAGGTCCCTCACCTGATCTGCTTCTTGGGAAACCGGCAGGAAGCCTGGGCCCGGGCCCGCGTCCACCCCAACCTCTCCGGCTGAGCTCTGGAGACCGCACGGCAACACCTTGCTATTTATTAAATCACAGTGATTTTTCTTAACCACGTCTGCCCACGTATTTGTGCCACAGCAGCTCCCGCACGAGGAAGAGGCCTCGTGTCCTCGACCGTAAAGTGGGGGGCTTTGTACCCTTTTGTTAAGGGCTCTGCAGGTGCCTGGTAAGTGGTTTTCCTACGGGTGGCCCCGGGGGGATCCCCACGCAGCCATTCGTTCACGACCCACCCATCTAGGGCAAGAGAGTCACGCCCCGGTGGCCTCAGCGAAGGCCTGGCCTTTTCCCTCTGGAACCGGGACCGGGGTGCTTGCCAGCCCCCTGAGCGTGAGCCCCCGGGGCCGGTCTTACCACAGGCCTGTCCGCCCAGCTCCAAGATGGCAGAGCCCACAGGGGGCAGGAACCGGCCACGCAGACCCAGCCGTGGAGCCCCAGCTTTCGTGAAATGAGGCCACGGCTGTAACCCCGCCCCCCAGTTATTAGCCTTTTCCAGAGAAACCCAACCAACAGGAGGGGGAGGGAATAGAGACTTGTTTTAACAAAGTGACCCACGCGACTGTCAGGCTGGCCCGTCCCCTGTGTTCGGGCAGGCGGGGTCTCCCGGGCAGCTCCAGGCAGAGACGGGCTCCCCTCCTCCTCCGGGATCCCGGACCCTTCTCTTAAGCCTTTAAGGGACTGGATGAGGCTCACCCGCCCTCTGAAGGCAACCCGCTCTCTTCAAAGTTTACCGATATAAATGTTAATCACCCCCGAGAAACAGAGCTCATGGGAACATCTAGACTACTGTTTGGCCCCACGGCTGGGCGAAATTGACCCACAAAATAACCCTCACACCAGCCACGGTGGCTGTGAGGCCGGCCATCTGGGCCAGGCCAGGGTGAGGGAGGTCAGAGTGGACCCCTGCAGCTGCCAGGCAGAGTTCCGATTCCTTGGAAGTAGGATTTACGGCCTGGGTTGCACTGTCCTCTGCAGCCCCCACACATGACCCCACAGCTAAATGGGGACACGCACATGTGCCGGGCCCGCAGAAACATGATCGAGAGGCTGCCTGGAGGGGGAGGCCACTCGCACAAGGATGGTACCTGCCCAGCAGCTGCCAACCCTTGATGACCCCTCAGAGAGACAGGCCGACACCTGCCCCGCGCACAAGCCTGTGCACAGCTCGACTCTGAGTCAGGACGCGTCCAAGCAACGTGCTTCCCCTTAAAAAATAATCAAGACCCACCCCGGCCGACCGATACTTAGACTACGACATCAGAAAGTACCCTTCACCCGTATTTCTACCGTCCACGATAGCCCGAGGTAGATTGCAAATTAAGAGATGAAATAAACAAGTGCTAAGGGGAAACAACTAAAAACTAGACACAACGCCAACCATCAAGTCCAACGAATACGTCAGACTATACAGGCATCTTTTCATCAAAATACAGAAGACTTAGCCGGATTTCCACTTGTAAAACACCCACCCATCAACAGCAAAGGGACATTCACCAAAATACACAGAGGAAAGAGCAGAGATCAGTGAAGTCAACGACGCGGGTAGAAATCAAAAGCTCGTTCTTTGAAAATACCAATAAGATCGCCAGTCTTGCTAAAGGTTTACCAAAGGGAGACACACATGACCTCTGTTAGGAACGGAGGGGGTCTATCATGAGAGCCCCCTCCAGTGAATTCACAAGTTAGAGGAAATGAACCAGTTCCTTGAAAACCACAAGCTACTAACACGCACTGAAAAGGCAGGAACCCGAGTAATCCTAGAACGTGTGAGGACAGGGATGTAGTTAAAACCGATCCCCCAAAAAAGAAACCTTGTGACTTCTAAGACACCAATCCAGAAGCAAGTTAATGAAGAAAAGATGGTCATTTCAGCTAATGGTGTGGGGACAGACATCTGCGGCCGAGAAAAGCCACCCTCGACTCAGACCTCACGCCCGCCACACAAATGAACTCAACATGAGCCACAGGCCAAAACAGAAAAACGGGGCAGAAGAATCCTTGGGATCCGGGTTAGGCAGAGTTCTTAGACATGACCCCACAAGACCATCCCTAAAAGGTAAGAAAATTTGAGAAAATACCCTGTAGGGGAATTACTGGATCACACAGTAATTCTATTTTTAATTTTGTGAGGAACCAAAGAGAACAAAAATGCTCATTCAAAAAGATATATACAACCCTATGTTTACTGCAGCATTATTTACAATAGCTGAGATACGAATCAGCCCCGATGTCCTTCGGTCGATGAATGGATCAAGATGTGGGGTACACACACACACACACACACACACACACACACACACACACACACACTGGAAGAGTACTCAGCCATAAAAAGAATGAAATCTTGCCATTTGCAGCTACACGGGTGCCTAGAGAGTATAACGCTAAGTGAAATAAGTCAGACAAAGACACGTGTCCTATGATTTCGCGCCTAAGTGCAGTCAAAACCAAACAAACGAACGAACAAAGAACAAAAGAGACAAACCAAAAGTCAGGCTCTTAACTCCAGAGAACAAACTGATGTCACTGGAGGGAGGGGAGGGCGGGGAAATGGGTGAAACAGGTGAAGGGGATTATGGGTAAGGACTTACCATGAGACGCACGGGGTGACGTACAGAAGGGCTGAGTCACCGTCTTGTACACCTGCAACTAACATCACTCTGCAATCCAACTATACTGGAATTAAAAAAAAAAAATTTAGGTACAGACCTTAAAGAACTCCAAGAAATATAGAGAATTGTTGAATCATTGTGCTCTATACCTGCAACTAACCTAACATGGTAAATGAGGCTTGAATAAAAAAAAAAAAAAAAAAGTTTTTTTAATCCAGGAAAAAAAACTAACTGATTCCACCAAAAGTGAAAGCATTTTGCCCATGAAAGTCACTAGTGGAGAGAATTTAAAAAAAAAAAAAAAAAAAGACTGGAAAATACGTATTTTCAAATCACAAACCCAACAATCGACTCTGATCCAAAATTAAAAAAAAAAAAAAATTAAAATTTAACAAAAAAAAACAGAAAAAGGGCACAAGCTCTTAAGAGGGCATAGAGGCAGTAAACACACCTCTCCGAACGGCTAAAAACATGCCCAGGACGCTGAGGGCGCGAGGATGTGGGACAACCGGTGCCCGGACATGTCGCAGGGCGGGGAGGTACCACAGCCGCTCTGGAGAACAGGCTGATGGCGTCCCATCTGGTCAAACACACGCTTAGCCTGTGACCCAGCCTCGCCACTCTAGGCACAGACCCTCGTGCCCACGGCAGCGTCACTCGTAAGAGCCGCATCTTACAACCACCCACGCCTCCTTCTGCCAACGAGCGGCCCCCCCACAGTGGAGGGCTCAGGAGCGTCCACGTCGCATCCTGGGTGTGTCCCCTGGGTGTCACGCCGAGTGGCAGAAACCCGTCTTACTGGTGACGTATGGTACGGTTCCATTTATACCTAACATCCTCGAAGTGACAATTAAGGTGACAGAGTGGATGACAGGTTGTCAGGGGTCAGCGTTAGGAGGGCGGGACTGGAAGAGGGGGAGCAGGAAGGAGTTTGGGAGGCAAATGGGACAGTTCTGGATCCTGACTGTAGCGAGGGTCACGTCAATCTCTACACGTGATCAAGTTTCCCAGGACTGATGGCAGGGGTCCCCAAGACCACCGTCGGGCTCAGTGAGGATGACCAGAAACTCTGTTCTTGGAACACTGCCGGTCCACCCCGCGGCTGGCGCTGATGTGTATCCTCCCCCGTAACAAGCCTGACCAACAGCCCAACAGGTTTCGGTGAGTTCTGTCTCTTCAGCAAACTGTCCAACCTGAGGGCGACTTGGGGGGCCCTCGGACCGCGTAGTGGGTGTCGGGAGGCTTGGGCAGACTTTGCCATCTGGAAGACTGTGCCCCTAGCCTTGAGTGTGCCTGAAAGCAGGGGCTTTGGAAAAACTGGCGGCATTCGAATAAGGTCTATGCGTCGTTGCTAATATCGTGCCGATGCCAGTGTCCTGCTTGGGTGGCTGTGCTCTGATTAGGGAAGATGTTTTCATTAGGCGAAGCTGGGAGAGGAGCGCCCAGGAACTCTCAGCACCGGTTTTGCAGCCTCTAGGTCGATTCAAGTTACGTCAAAATAAAGTTTATAAGAAAAAAAAGACTCCGAAAAATCAAGCTAAAATATACCAGGCAAACTCCAAGCAACACACACAGCGGCGTGACATCATTAACGGCAGGCAAGATTAAGATCGAGGCCAAAAGCATGAGGGAAGGCAGGGCAGGGAATTCAACGAGATATATTCACCACTGAAAATCCAACGGGCACACGGCAACTCGACATCCACACTCACAGGGCGCCGTACGGCAAATGTAGGAAGACACACAGGGAATTCATTCAGGGACTCTACCTGGTCACAGCAAAGGGCACAACTAAAACCACAATCCCAAGTAGACAGGACATAGGTGACTCCCCTAATTACTATTTATTAAAACTGAAAGTGAACAGCCCCATTTGTAGGAGAATTCTCCAGCCCACAAAAATTTTTAAACTCTTGGCTCCAAGTGGAAAGCTCTGAGTACGGGGGCGCCTGGGGGGGTGCTCAGTCGGTTGAGCCTCCGACTTCGGCTCAGGTCACGATCTCACGGTTCGTGAGTTCGAGCCCCGCGTCGGGCCCTGTGCTGACGGCTCGGAGCCTGGAGCCTGCTTCGGATGCTGCGTCTCCCTCTGTCTGCCCCTCCCCTGTGTGTGTGTCTCTCTAAGAGAAATAAAGATTTAACAAAATCTAGAAGCCAACCACGAACACAGAACACATCTATCAGAGTCTATAGAGTATTACCAAAGAAGGCGGAGCTCAAAGAGAAAAGTGATACCTCTATATACGCATTTACTTCCATTCTTCATGTAGGAACTTAACAATCAACTCAAATTAGAAAAAGAAACAAACAGCAGGAGATACTATAAAAGCAAAATTAATTTAAAAGAAAAACAGAATTGCTACAACATAATGTAGGAAAAATGGAAGTAAAAAGCCACAGCTCAAAAGATTTCACGTAACTGGTCAAACGTACGTAAGTTAACTTGAAAACTTGCATAAGATGAAAAACTTACCAGGATATAAAAAATCGTCAGAATTGATTTTATTCTTAACCGACTGAGCCCCCCAGACGCCCCAGACTAACCTATTTCAACACACAAGTACTGAACCCAGTCGAACTGAATTCACACATTCGAGGCTTGGCAGTTTAAATACAAACCAGCTTGGGGCGCCTGGGTGGCTTAGTCGGTTCAGCGTCTGACTTCAGCTCAGGTCATGATCTCGCAGTGAGTTCGAGCCCCACGTCGGGCTCTGTGCTGACAGCTCAGAGCCCGGAGCCTGCTTCGGATGCTGTGTCTCCCTCTCTCTCTGCCCCTCCCCTGCTCACGCTCTGTCTCTGTCTGTCTCAAATAAAAACATTTAAAAAATTAAAGAAAAAATAAATACAAACACTGCTCAGCAGCTGGAGCCCTACTGATTTGGGTTCCTTATTTAAGAGGGAAAACCTTTTTATAACATTCCCCATCTAGACGGAAACTTTTAACGTAAATACAGATGGATCCTTCCTTTACGTGGAAATGTATCTGAAAAGCACCGTGCTTCACGGTAAATGACCAGGTGCATTTCCATCAAAGTCAGGAATGGTGAGGGCCTATCACTGCTATTGAAGTTCTTAAAGAATTTGCTGATACAATTAAAAGAATAAAAGGCCTAGAAAGTGCAGAGTAGGGAAATTCTCCCCATTTCCAGGTACACAATCGTTAACAATTGCATTCAACACGCTGTATGTACCTACCTCGCAAACTTGCACAGACTCCTGTATCCGTCAGATCTCAATAAGGCTGGACGGAAAAAGAAGAAATCACAGGGCCAAAACACTAAGCCTGGGGACTCCTTACAAAGGCCCACTCTCAGGTCCCTCCCCAGCCCTGCCATCTGCACCTCAGGAGGCTTTCTAGAGAATTCTGAGGCCCAAGGTTCAAAACCCCCAGACCAAAGAATTCAGCAAGGTAGCTGGGGTACAAAACTAGGTAGAAAGATCAAGGGCTTTCCTATGTTTAAACAATCCTCAGGAGGAAAAAAAAAAATCCATATACAGTGCCGATCCCAACGACAAAATCTACATCGCAAACTTCGATGTTCCCATCCTCGGGGACAGGAGGAAGCCACATCCGCCAGATGTCTGCCCTGCCTGTGCCAATCTACGTTCGATGCGGTCTCCAACATGCAACCATCAAACTTTTTAGAAGGGTTACCAGCCGTCGGAGAAAAATCAACAGGCAGGCATAGGGAGGAACATTCCAAAAGAAACCCGGAAGTCATCGGGGAACAGCTCTGGCATTTTTTATCACAAAACACCACGACTTAAAGCATGAGGTAGAGACTCAAGTTCAAAGAGACACTCAGGTGATGAGAGAGACAGTAGAACTTCTAAGTCAGTGGGAGAGAAATGTACCACTTAATATAAAAGATACTGGAATTTATTTTGGGACAAGATAGAGGTACATTTGAAAATACGTTTTGAATGGGGGCGCCTGGGTGGCTCAGTCGGTTAAGCATCGGCTCTGGCTCAGGTCACGATCTCGCGGTCTGTGGGTTCGAGCCCCGCGTCGGGCTCTGGGCTGACGGCTCGGAGCCTGGAGCCCGCGTCGGAGTCTGTGTCTCCCTCTCTCTCTGCCCCTCCCCTGCTCACGCTCTCCCTCTGTCTCAAAAATAAATAACACATTAAAAAAAAAACAACCTTAAATACGTTTTGAATGGATCAAAAATTTAGAAGGAAAAATGCAAAGCAGAGGGGCAGCAGCAGAAAACAGGATTTTTTTTTTTTTACATCACAGAGTGGGCACAAAACTTTCCAAGCATACCACTAATCTCAGAAGCCGTCAGAGGAAACGCTGGCCAAATGGGACAAAATGCGAAATTCACATATAGAAAAATCAAGTCCGACAAACTGGAGAAAAATACTTGGCATGCAAGTCACCAGCTACTTTGCTTCGTTCCAAAAAGCACTCTTGCACATCATTCAGAAGAAAACCGACACCCTAGGACACCAGGAGGGCAGGACACAGACGGCTTTTGAAAAAATAAAGCTGAGACGTGATCAGGTCCACGAAAACGAAGTTTTAACACAGTGTCCACACCAATGCAGCAAACAGGTGCTCCCGTACGGCAGGGCTATAAAACCTCAAAAGAGGTTGGCTCATGTGTCAGCCTCTAAAGGGGCATTTTTTGGATCCAACCATTCAACTTCTAAGAGTTTCTTCTTCCCGACAAAAATCACAGATGGGGAGACTCAGTGATCTCCACCAAAAAAAATTAAGTGCAGGGGACACGCCGTCGCGGAAAACACAGTGACGCCGGGTGTGCAAGGAGTCCCCTCGTGGTTTTCTCATGAGTGGCTCTGCCTCCCGGGGAGGAAAAGAGCTGGACGGAGATGTAAGCCTGCGTGTTTCAAGCTTCCTTACCGTGTACACCTCTGGCCATTTTTTTAAGTAAAGGAAACGCGGTGGGGAAAAAGCTAACAGTAGCCATGGTCGCACCACAAACGACATGCTTTTGCCTCCTCCTTCGAGCACCTTCTGGGGCCCTCATTGGTCTTCACTCAAGGGGAAACCACGGGTCCCCAATTCTTACTCCTGTTGCACCAAGGAACCAACTCTTCATTCGTTAAAACCACATGCTTCCCAGGCCCGGTGGCGCGTGTGCAGAGAGCAGGTCTGTGTGCGGAGAGCCTCGCACCAAAAGAGGTCACCGGAAGGCTGAACGCCCCCCCCCCCACCCCGACCCCAGGCTGCCGAGCGCCCGGAGGCGCCCGCCCTTCCTCGTGTGAGGGTGCCGTCTTGGGAGACAGACCCTGGGCTGTAATCTGAACTCTGATGAGAATGAGCACAAGGAAGGAAAGCAGGCCGACCAAGTCTGACCCTCTCTGACAGCCACAAACAGAGGCAGCAGCGAAGGTATTTAAGGTACAGATACCAACAGACCTGTTATTAGTAAGGTATGGAGTTGCATTGACAAAAAAAATATTTTTTATATTTGTTCCTTTTGGAGAGAGACAGAGCGTGAGTGGGGGAGGGGCAGAGAGGGGGAGACACAGAATCGGAAGCAGGCTCCAGGCTCCGAGCTGTCGGCACAGAGCCCGACGCGGGGCTCGAACCCACGAACCTTGACATGGTGACCCGGGCTGAAGTCGGACGCCCGACCGACTGAGCCACCCAGGCGCCCCTAGTTTCCTTTCCGTGAAAGCAAATTCCTCAACAAACGGAAGGTGCAGGACCTACCTAACTCTTCGGATTTACGGTAATAAATAGAACTTACTACAGAGAGATCTGAGGATCCTAATGTCCTGTGCCTGGGATCCCAGCAGCTGAGGACAGCATACAACGTACCAGAGGAGCTTATTAAAAGCCGGCTTTTTTAAGCAGAATCAGCAGTGACTAAGTCTGTGTCAGACTTAGTCTGACAGCAGAGCACTGTCCCTCTGCGCGCTGGCCAGACACGCGCGTGCCTTCTGGAAGCTAGGTTGCAAGGCCCCCTGCTTGGCCGGGGGGTAACTGCCGAGTGTAAAGTTGGAGGAGCCTCCTGGCAGCAAAAGCAGAAGCTGAAAAATGCCCACAGCTCAGTTGACGACGGCTTAGAATCCGGCGATGTCGATCATAAGGGGTCACGTTCTTCGTCAGATCTGCAGAAGGTGAAAAGTCTACGGCGAGAGAGGCGAAGAAGAGATACGTGTTCTGGAGACGAGCACACAGCTCTTTGGGGAAGGACTTCTCAGTGAGGCTAGTTTCCTCCAGCCCGTCTCAGACACCGACCTAGATCCCAGTTAGCGGCCGGGGTCACTCGAGTTGGTTCAGAGTGAGTCCCTGCTATCGAATGGCCCGTCACCCCCCCCTCTGGGAGCTGCTCTGGGCCAGGGGGCGACACCGAGGAGGCGGTGCCAGGGTCAGGAACCCGGGTCAGTACTTCCCAGCGACTCACCACCAGTCTATGCGACGGGACGTGGCGGGGCTTCCGCCCTGCCCACGTTTAAATCGGTGACAGAACCACACCTCGGCAGTGATCCGTAGATCATGGCACAGGCTCCTTTAAAACCAGCTGAGAAGGACGGATGTGGAACCGGTTGCAAACCACTGAGGACCCGTCGCACGGGGACACCTGCTCTCTCCCGAGTCTTTGGCTCTCCCCGCCCCCACCCCTCCCAGCGCACTGTTTGTGCTGCTTTATCAACACAGAAATTTCATGTCAGGGGAAGCTACTCCCCAAAAGCGCGGAGACCCACACCCCAATGCCTCTGCCCTTGACCAGCTGAAATGCAACATCAAGGCACGGTTTCGGCTGCAGGGTCCTGAGCAGAGGCTAAGCACCCCCGGCATCTGGAACCCGTCCTGCGCTGCAGGAAGGCACGTGACCATCAAATGCCCACTCCAGCAGAGGCCTCGGCGTCTGTGTCCCCGGAATGCCTCGGCAAGAAACAACACAAGGACCAGGTTGCTGGCTCTCGGGACTTCTGGGAGAGGCATTGACCAGTCCGTATACGGCAGCAAAGGAATTTTACTGCGTTCCGGGTGGTCCCGGACGTGACCAGCATGGCTCTGTGTTGAACTTGAGCACGTGCGACAGAGGGAGGGGTCTGTAGGCTATGCCCTGCACAGGGCAGCCGGGATCCAGCTCTGGGGAGGCCCGAGCCCGGGGGGCTCCTCACTCATCCTCCGGGGCGTCCTGGAGCCCTTGGCTGTGGCGAGGGCGCCCGATGATCTCCAGCAGCGCCTGGGCCTCAGGGTCCACAGCCAGGATGCTCCTGTTCCTCTGGGCCTTGGGAAGAAGGGAAGGGAGGTGAGCATCTCCCCGACAGCCGGGGACAAGCAGGAACATCCTGCTGACTTCAAGCTCATGACAGCAGGATCAGTATCCCACTGTTGGCCACAAGGAGAACACAGTGGGGGCTCTGGCACCCTCAGTGAGGTGCCCCCCAGCCTGGGAACCATCATTGGGGGTCATGAGGGGCAGAGGGCCCATCGCAGGACCCTGGAACGAGAAGGAACCCCAGAGCCCCCTCATCTTGCAGACGGGCTGTGCACCCGCCCGGGGTTCCCACCTGGGGCAGGAACCTGTTCCAGAACCGGTTTCCTCTACCAAACCGCACGGAGCCCGACAGGACTCCGAGCTCTGCCCTTCACCCGCGGGCATCTCTCCGTCCAGCAGCAGCCGCTGGGAATGAGTTCCGGATAAAGCGCCTCCAGATGCAGGAGCACAGGGGCAGCGCGCAGAGAGCGGACAGACAGCACACGGAGAGACGACAGACGACATGCAGAGAGCAGAGACGCGGAGAGACAGGCGACACGTGGAGAGAGGAGCGATGGCCCACAGAGAGACGACATGCGACACGTGGAGAGGGGAGAGACAGCACGCGGAGTGCAGAGATGCAGGGAGGTGAGAGGGCCCGCGGAGACATGACACGCGGAGCGACGGCCCGCGCTCACCTGCTGCGAGCCCGGCGCCTCGCTCACTGCCCACACCTCCATCTTCTCAAACCGGAAGTCCTCCTGGGCGGACAGCTGAGGGCTGTGGTACGTGGTGCACTTGGGCTTGGCCTTGCTGTGTCCTTTCCCGAAATCGACATCAACCCACAGCCCAAAGTAATTGTGCTGTCCGCCCATGCCCTGCAGGGGGGTGGGGGCCGAGCGTCAGCGCCTCCTCCGTCCGACGCCCCGCCCGCACCTGCCTTAAGCCCCAGACGGAGACCAGGCGGCTCAGAGGCTCAGAGGCGGATGCGGTTTTCCTCCGCCTTTTTTAACTGCAAAACACACACACAGCGTGGAAATTTCAGCATCCCGGCACCCGTCCCAAGCCGCTAAGACGGTCATCGCAGCGCCTCCTCCCGGGGCCCAATGACAGCAGAGCAGGCCCAAAACCGGAGGCCACGGCCCCGAGACCCCAACCGCGAAAGGAGGAGGCGAGAGGTCAGCACGGATCCCGAGGTTGGAAAATCCGCGTCTGGACCCCCGGACAGGTGCCTGGCTCGCTCAGACCGGGACACTGCACGTCGCCTACGGGGTGCGGGCGACCGCAGGGACCAGACACAGGAAGCAGACCCGGGGCGACTCATGCCCGTTCTCTCCGCGCCCCTCCCCCCCCCCCCCCACGGTCACGCTCAGCAGGCGGCCGGGGGACCGAACTGCCAGTCAGTCTCCCCGATGAGCTTCCCCGACGTCCCCGCCACCTCCGCCCTCTGGCGCCCCTGGTGGCCGGCGACTGAAGTTGAGCGACAGACCACAGCAGGAGCTGCCGACTCTCAGGGCTGCCTCTCTCTCGGGCTGATTACTGAGGACCCACTGGGTGCTGCTCCGGAAACCACCCAACTGCCCTTTCCAGGGTCCTCAGGCGGCCCCGCGGGGGCCCTGCAGCAGCCTGGGAAGGAACACGGGGGCGTCTCCGTCGGGACAAGGTGGACCCGCGAGCACAGAGCTGGAGTTTCCCGAAAGCTGCTTTGTGTTAAGAAGCAGAGAAAAGAGACAGGCTGGGGAGCTGGCAGGGGACCCGTTTGTCACGCGAACCAAGCTGGCTCACAGGTACAGGTGGGGGCCCGTTGGTGGGCACCCGACCCAGCTCTCACTCCCCCCACCCACCCTTGGCCTTCACCCCCATCCTCTTCGTCCTGTGGCTCAGTCTCGGGCCGCAGCACAGAGCAGATAGTAGGTGTGTTCACCCTGACCGGAGCCCCGGTTTTGTGAGTCGCCCACTGACAATGCCCGATGGGTCCGGGGCCGGACCCAGGTCGGGGCGTGCCCCTCCCCCAGCTCATGGCCAGCCACAAAGGCCACAGGCCGGCCAGCTGACCCCAGGAAAATTGGCCGCGTCCACTGTTTGCACACCAGCCACTGACACACACCCCGACCGTGCAGGAGAGACTTCCGTCCCAGCTGTCACGCCAGCACAGAGACCCGTGCAGAATGAACACGGCCCACGCACGCGACCCAGCGCATACGGCTCCCCTGGCTCGTGGGGAGAGCGTCGGCCTGGGCACGTCGGGACTGGCCCCGCTGCGGGAAGGACAGCACCAAGGTGGCACATCCCCTGCTCTCCTCAAGTCCTTACCAGGCCGTTTGGGATGGTCTGCTGCCCGTGATTCAGGTACATGTAGTGGTCGTTGTAGCCCGTGGAGGTATACACAGCCATGCGGGGGGAGGTGGAGAACAGGAAGCACCTGTCGTCCCCTGAAAGTGAGCAGGGTGTGGACAAGCAGGGTCACCAATGTGAGCTGGGCACCAGGACAAGCAGGGACTACAAAAAAGCCACAGCTCACAAGGCAAACTCTGCACACAGGTCTTCCTGTGCCCCTGGAGCTCACCGCACACTGGGACTGTGGCCACCAGGGGTCAGTGGGCAGGTCCCAGACCCCGCAGAGGCCGGGCCTTCTCGCTGTCCCCCCACCAGCCCCCCACCTCCGGGCACCCAGAGGTGAGCTCAGGGCAGGGGTGGGGGGGGTGGTGGTGAGCATACCAGCGGCTTGCTGGGGACACCTTCCAGCTCTCACCAAGGAAGACAGAAGGGGAATCGGCCGCTGCTCCCCCACCGAGTACACTCAAGTCAAAAGAGCAGTCTCCCCTTCACGCAGGAGCCTCGCCAGCACAGCCCCCTCCAGTGGGCACGTGACACTGAGTGGATGTGTCCCCAGCCTGAAGGAATGCGTCCTCCGGGGGCGGGGGGGGGGAAAGCCTGCAGGTGCACAGCGGCCCCCGGGGCACTTGCGGCCGGAAAGGGAACACACGGGCTGCCGCGACCCTCTGCCTCCCCTCCGGGCACGAGTGTGGACGTGTGTGTGCCCCTCAGGGAAGACGGTGGTCAACACTCTGGAAATGACCAGCATCCTAAGGCTCAGGGTCTCCCTCCTGCCCGCAGCGATTTCCTCTCCACCAGCACCGTCAGCACCACGGACAGGGATGGAGGCCAGGGGGGCGGGGGGGGTTGCCCAGGGACCTCCCTGGGTGGGGACCAAACAAGGGATACTCCCCACAGTTGTGAGAACGCGGCCCTGAGGCCTGGCTCCCCGGGGACATTGTGAAGGCACCTGATATCAAATCACCTGTACAAGAAACTCAACAACCAGCTGCCAGTACTTTGGGGTCGGGCCGCTCACGACGTGGGAAGGAGCAGTCCGGCAGCATGAATGCTGAGGGTGGATATGAAAGGGGGTTCGAGTCCCAGAGGGCTCTGCGGGGCGGGGTGGGGGGGGATACCTCAGCTGGCAGAGTCTGGGCAGGAAACCCTTGGGCCTCCAATCCAGAGAGATCCACGAGGAGAGGGGGGTGGACCCAAGGTCACGAGGGACATCCTGAACCAGAGGCGGCTGAGAGAAAGCACTTCCCGGAGGAGGGACCCCGTGCTGGGACAAGACATGGGCAGGCAGGGAACCGAGGGGCCCCTGGCCACACTGCGGGGTTTGTGAGCGCCGGGGTCAGAGGACAAGACAGATGAGCCTGGGGCCACACGACAGAGGGCTTTACTCCAGGTGAAAGACTCCGGCTTGAGTCCATGGGCTTACGTAGCCCCAGAAGGCCAGGGTGTTTTCGGGCCGATGAACTGCCTGGTCCTACCCTGCTGCCCCGGGTGCCCGTGCAAGCATCACTTTGTCCTGCAACCCCAAGGCTGGCTTTCCACCAACACTTCCTTGGTCCCAGATGCTAAGCGAGGCGACAGGCCCACCAAGTGCACGTGGTCGGCAGCAGGGGGCCTCCTTCAAGGGCATCCGGGTGTGCTCTCGCGGGGAGGGCCGTGTCGGGAGGGCCACGTGGGGGCTCCCTCCCTAGGGGCGAAGGTCCAAGGAGTCATTATCGGCTGCAAAGCCGTCAAGCCACCAGAGAAGGCTCATCTAGGTCACGTCAGCGATACCCGCTACCCAAGGGACAGCCGTGGGTTCAGCACCTGCCACCACCCGCGGCGCTCACAGGCGGCCTTTCCGCGCAGCACCAGTTCGTGCGGTGCCGGGGAGCCCAGGCCAGGGAAGGCGAGCCCCCCGCCCAGCACCGGGGAGACCGTCTGCTCGGCCCAAAGCCGCCGGTCTGTCCACCGCACCACAGACACGTAAGCAAAACGGAAGCGACTCGGCAGCTGCTACGACACATCAGGCCCGCAACGTCAAGCAGTGAGGGCAGCTCCTGCGCTGAACCTGACCTGCGTCTGGGACGCGAGGCTGCCCTCTGCTGGACCTCTGCCCTCACGTCTCGGAACAGCACGGACTGGGGTTGGAAAGTTGGGAGCTGGCGTTTTTCCACCCTTCTTACTGAAGACTAAGCCCGTTCGGTAATAAAACATTAAAACCAGCGGAGACAGCCTGGAGTTAATGCCAAAGGGGCTGGGAGGGGCGGAAGCCCACGCGACTCATAGGCGTGTTCTTCCAAATGCTGAGGCCGAGCCCCCAACCGTGCGGACAGCACCTGTCACTCCCCCAAGGCCTTGAGCGGGGCCGGGCGGGGGGAGGATGCCCCATTCGTTCCCCCAGACACGGTGACAAGGAGGGTGGGGACGAGAGGTGAGCTAACGCAACAGGGCTGAGACTGCGGCCCCCAGAAGGGTCGCTCAGCCGCCATCTGGGGGCTCGGAGGGTCCCCCACTCCCAGAGCTGGCGAGAGTGGCTCCCGGGGCCGACACTTTTGTGCAAACGGTGTGGTTGAGGCGAGCACCTGCTTTCGTCCCGGGACTCTGGGATTTGGGCACGTGCCGGGCAGAGGGCGCTCACGTGACCGGCCCCCCCGATAAAACCCGGGGCGCTGAGTCCCTACCGAGCAGCCCTGGTGGGCGGCACCTCACATGTGCTCTCACGCCTCACTGCTGGGGAATCGAGCGTGTCCCGTGTGACCCCGGGGGAGAGGGCTCTGGAAGCTGGCCCCTGTCCCTTTGCCGACCTTGCCCCCGTGTCCTCTTGCCGTAATAAATCACGGCCACGAGGAGGACCGTAGCCTGAGACCTGCAGGGGCTCCGAGGGAGTCACTGACACGTGGGCAGTCTTGGGGGTCCCGGACACAGTGGAGAAGGGCTGGTGGCAGCAAGTGGATTCAAGATCTAGGACATTCTGAAACCCAGAGAAAAGCAAATCCTAGAACAAACAAGAGCTCAGGGATTCAGCTCCTTCCACCGACCCAGCAATGGCAGCTGTGCCACCTGGACACGACGTCCCGGCCCGCAGAAGCTCGCGGAGTGGAGGAAGGTGTGCAGAGGTGTGCAGTGTGACAGAGGATGAGCAGGAAGCACATGGCCCTCCCACGTTTGGGAAGGCTTCCTGGAGGAGGTGACCTTGCGCTGAGTCCCAACGAGGAGGCCATGCCAACAGGTCGGGGGGGAGAGGAAGAGAAGCGTGTGCCGAATCAGAGGATGGGAGGGTGCCGCCTGCAGGGGGTCCGGGGAGACTGCACACAAAGCACCAGGGGACAGGCGCGGGTCAGGAGGCTGGAGAGAAGAGGCGACCTCCTGTGGGCAGCGTTCAGGGTCTCAGAGGAAGGGCAGCATGTCAGACGCGCTGGGACACGATGGATGGACCGGAAGGTGAGAGGGACACCAGGGGGCTGGTCAGGAGGCCCCCACAGAGTGGCATGGAGAGAAGGCTGGGGACGAACAGATGACCTAGTTCAGACACGCAGTCCCTGTCCCCAAGGGACTGCCTTTCCACCCCGTCTGTCATGTCTAAGGACCTGTTCAGGGCCGGTATTAACCATTTGGCTCCTGGGCGTGAGGACAGGGCTGCGTCGGGTCTCCCAGAATCTCCAGGAAAGGCCCGTTTCACAGCCGAGGAGACCCTCCCGGGCCACACGCCGGGGCTCACGCAGGGACATCACTTCTGAGTGTGTGAGCAGCCTGCTGCCCAGGAGATGAACGGTCCTTTAAAAATGTTTATCAGAGCACTTTTCTTTACGGAAGCGGAAAAATTTCCTTAAAAGACCGCCGTCCAGTGCACGGAAAGTCACATCAAGAGCGTTCGAATTACAACGAAGTCACAAGACTGAAAAACCAGGGCAGAAGGGAAAGACAGAAGCAGCAACGCAGACTCACGGGCAGGGGACGGGCTGTCCAGGAAGGGGGGGCGGCCCGTGGAGGAGACACCCATCGGACAGGAGCAGCCCAAGCCCCCAGCCTCCCCGTGGCCCGGACCCGGCGCGGTTTATTAATGCCGGGCCACTGCCGCTGGGCCTGAATCCGGGGTCGGGATCCCTGTCCTCTCTGCCTTCCTCTGCTGCCAGAATCACAGAAGAAACCCAGGAAGCGCCAGACCACATGAGGCAGCGTCTCCTTTCTCCTGACCACATCCAGAACCGCACTGGTAGGACACAGAAGAAAGCCCCGCTCACGCCCTGCTCGGCTCGGGGGTCCCCAGGCAGCAACCGCGAGGCCGGAAGTCTCAAGAAACCCCGTGCTACTGCCTGCGGTTTTGGGGGCCAAATCTCACCTTGAAACTGAGGCTTGACCTCCCAGGAGCAGGACGCAAACCCACCGAACACGTGGCCATCACGGTCCTCGAGCAGCAGCACACAGGGGCCCTGGTGGGTGATGCGCCCACAGAGCTGGGCGAAGCTGTGCCCGTGGAGCTCAGACGAGAAGAGCAGGTGCCAGCGGTGTCGCTGCTCCCTGGGCAGGTGGGCGTTGACGTAGATGACCGACGGCACGTCCAGGATGCTCTCAAACACCCTCTCCTGGTCCACGTGACGCTCAGGGACCAGGGGGGCCAGATCGAGGGACAAGCGCGGGAGGAGAAAGCCTCTGTGGACGACCACGCTCAGGAACGTGGCCACGTGGGGGGCCCTGAACACCCAGTCCTCGATCACGGCTCGGTCACAGTCACGGTCCAGCTGCTGAGGCCCCGGAAGCTCCTCGCTGCCTAGGGGAGGGGGAGACACAACCAGTGGGGCCATCGCATCAGCTGACATCCACGACCCCCATCAGAGCACCTGCCGTGACGCTCATTTGGACAGAGCTGGGCGGTTAGTGCAAAATGCGGCCCTGATTCCAAAGATTTGGTGTCCAAAAAGAAATGTAAGATACCCCGATCACCTTTTATGGTGACCGCTGATGTCAGAGTATACTCTGGACACGTGAAAAGTAACTCCCCTGTTTCTTTTTCCTCTTTCAACGTGGCTACTGGAAGATTTACGGTTTCACGTGTGGCTCGCCTCAGTGCCTGCATTCCATTTTTATTGGACGGCGGTGATCTTGACCATCTGACAGCCGCACCTTCTCTCCTCTGCAAGCTGAGCTTCAGAGGCCCAGGAGACAGCCAGGCCTCACCCGTGGGCCCAGCCCCGAAGCCCTCCAGCGGGTGTTCCGGAGACAGCCACACCAAAAGTCGCTCTCTGAGGGCCTCTACTCAACACAGCCAGTTGGCAGAGCTTTCCAAGCCTGATGTTCTCCAGGCAAGTCAGGGTAGTGGCTGGGTAACTTACTGGACACCCCCCACCCCAGTTTATCTGGGAAGAACGGGTTTCACGAACTCTGAATTATGCTTCACATCTATCTACAGTCCTGTTTTATATCTCTTATCCACGAAGAATGGAGGCGATATGGTGGTGGTAACAGAAGACAGACCACTGATATTTTATACGTATTGTTCTTCTTCTGTCCGAATTCCAAATTTCACCACTTGGTTTTTGAAATATGACCTGTTTCCAAAATGCGTTTTAAAATCCAACTTTATAATAAAAGAATGCTTGTATAAAACAAATCTACTTTGCCAAGGGATTCATTTGCATGAATTGGGATTCATTCAAAGTAGACCAAACCAAAAAAGGTATTTTTAAATCCCAAGTGAATTCAAACACATATGGTTTCTCATCCAACGGGAATAGAATATACATGATTCTCAAGTGCACATGGCACATTCTCTGGAATAGTCCGCATATAAACTAGTGTGTAAAGCATGCCTCAGTGAATTTAAAAGGGCTGAAATCATACCAAGTACGTTCTTCAACCACAATGGAATGAAATTACAAATCAGTAACAGGAGGCGATTTGGGAAATCCACAAACATGTAGAAATCAAATAACACACATCTAAGCAAGCAAGAGACCAAACAAAGGAGGAATCAAAGAGAAGTTAGAAAATACCAAGAGGAAGGAACACACACACAACATGTACCGAAACTTATGGGATTCAGCTAAAGCAGTGCTTAGAGGGAAATGTATAGCTGTAAATGCCTATATTGAAAAAGAAGAGAGATCTCGAATCAATAACCTAAACTTCAACCTTAGGGAGCTAAAGAAAGTAGACCAAACGAAATCTGAAGCCCGCGAAAGAAAGACTAGGATAGAGACAAAAGAAGGAAGAAACACACAGAGAAAACCAACTGTATCAAAAGTGGGCTCTCTGAAAACATCCACCAAAAACCGAGAGACCTTCAGCTAGACTGATCGAGAAAAATCAACAGCCTCAAATGACTGAGATCAGAAACGAAAGTGGGGACATCACTACTGACCTTGCAGAACAAGAGGAAACAGTAGAAACAATTATGTTAATTTCTGCCTGTTTGTGAATTTCCCAAATGCCTCTGGTTCATCCCATCGTGGTTGCAGAACATACTTTGTAGGATTTCAATCCTTTCAAATCTATCGAGGCACGTCTTACGGCCAGCCCAGAAGATAATCCAGAACAGAGCTGGAGGACTCATGTTTACGGATTTCAAAGCTTCACGACAAGGCTACAGTAACTGAGACCGCGGGGTACCAGTCTAGGCGCCAAGGCCTCAGTGGGCGAGCGCACGGGCCACTTGCCTCGGAGTTCCATCTCGGAGAAGAGCTGGGCGGCCAACACCTGCACCCCGGGCGGGGGGCCCGGGCCCCTCTTCTGGGTCCAGCCTCTCAGCTCCTGTCTGTAGTTTAGCACGTGCACTACAGAGCCAACCAGATCCTCCGTGAACTGCAAGACCACAGTTTTACCATGAGTAACATTTCCACCCTGACCCATGACCTACGTCCTATCAGCACAGGGAAGGGCGTTTATCTTTTCAATGCCGACCATCATGGGCCACAGGGTGGGACGAGATCACACAAAGGGCATTCACGCTCCGGCTCACCAAGGCCTCTGTCCAGGGTCCTGACCTCACCAGGGTCCCCCCCCCCAGGGGGACATCTCCCTGTGCCCCACCCTTATCCTAAACCCCCAGGTGAGGATACGAAACCTCCAAAAGGGTCTCGCGGCCTCGCTACCTTCTGGACTTCTCTCGCTTTCACGGGACCTTCTGTGGCAGAAATCATTTTCATGATCACAAGACTCTTCTCCTCGGAGCTTCCCTTTAGCAAGTGGGACAGGAACATTGTGAACTGCTCCCGGGAGACGCTCTCGCTGGGCCCCTTCGCCTTCCCCGGCAGGTCGGGGCTCCGCATGCCATCGTACAGTCTTGTGACCATCTCCGGCGGAAGGGCTTCCCCTAGGTGGCTCTGTTGGGGACAAACCGGAGAGAAGGCTACATGGGGCCAAGCTAAGTGTGGCGGGATCGCAGGAAAAGAACCAGGGACCAAGAGCACCCACTGCTGCTCCCGGATGAGTGCTCCAGCACTCAACCTTGCTAACTCCATGTGGACCCCCTTCCCCCACCCAAGGGCGTCACCCCCCCCCCCCCCAAAATGCCCATGCCTGACGCATCCTGGCTCGTGGCTCCTCTTGGCCATGAGGCTCTTCCACAGTCTGTGCCCAGCCTGCCCTGCCAACTTTCCAGTCCCCACCAGATTGGCCACGTCATTCCTGCCTCTGGCCATTGGCTGCTCCTCACTCTGCTTACACTTTCTTCATTCTAGACCAGTGGCAGCCACGTACGTGTCTGAATTTATTAACGCGTGGAACGCGTGTCTGGGCACAGCTGATCGGCTCTCCTCCAGCTCTTACTTCTTACCCAAGGTGTTCAATAGGTCTTTTTAATTACATTTTATTTACGTCTAATTCTTTTTTTTTTAATTTTTTTTTTTAATGTTTATTTATTTTTGAGACAGAGAGAGACAGAGCATGAATGGGGGAGGGTCAGAGAGAGGGAGACACAGAATCTGAAACAGGCTCCAGGCTCTGAGCCGTCAGCCCAGAGCCCGACGCGGGGCTCGAACTCACGGACCGCGAGATCATGACCTGAGCCGAAGTCGGCCGCTTAACCGACTGAGCCACCCAGGCGCCCCAATTTACGTCTAATTCTTAATTAACATCTTGTCAATAACGTCCTATAAATACGGCTCTCCGTTTTCACTCCAACATCAATCAAATCTGCTTTGCTCCAGGGATTACAAATAAATGGAGAGCGAGCGAGCAAGTCACACACACACTGAATCACGAACTTTCTTTGCAGCGGGGTCTGAAAACTGGATTCTCCTGGAACTGCGGACTGTGTCCGCACCGTGTGTGACAAGACGCATACCCCGAGGGTCTTGTAAGGCAGGTTCCTACACTCACCCTCCAGAGTACTCCCAGTTCTGTCAACGTTTTCCAGGTTCTCCTGAAAAAGCAACCCACCCTTCTTCCCCAGAAGACACTTCATTCAGTGGCCCGGTTTTCTGATCAACCTTTCACCCCACTTACCGTGATACATACACATTTGTGCACGTCATTTCTACTCTGCGCTCATGCCTTTAATTGGCCTGGTTGCGGGACGCCTGGGGGGCTCAGTAGGTTAAGCGTCCGACTTCAGCTCAGGTCACGATCCCACGGTTTGCGGGTTCGAGCCCCGCCGTCGGGCTCCGTGCTGACAGCTCGGAGCCTGGAGCCTGCTTCGGATTCTGTGTCTCCCTCTCCCTCTGCCCCTCCCCTGCTCGCACTCTGTCTCTCTCTCAAAAATAAATAAACGTTAAGAAAAAAATGTAATTGCCCTGGCTGGTTCTGTCTGCTTCAGCTAAGTGGGTGGCCCAGGAAACTCGGGTGCTTTGGTTTAGTGGAGATCTATACACACATGCGCACGCGCACACACACACACACACACACACACACAGCACATAGCTGTGACCGAGATAACCTCCCCGGCCGATTTCCTCGTCTGCAAAGTGAGCATGTTGGGGATCCCCAAAGGCCCCCCAACTCCCACTCTGCACATGCTAAAGGAGGCGGCTGCTGGAACGCCTTCCCACACTGCAACCTCCACATCACCCAGGAGGATGTGGTCTTGCCTCTGTCTGGCCAAACACACTGCTAAAAAAGCCTCATGGGGGATGCCTGGGTGGCTCGGCTGGTCACGTGTCCGACTCTTGGTTTTGGCTCATGATCTCACCGTTTCGTGAGTTCGAGCCCCGTGTGGGCTCTGTGCTGACCGTGTGGAGCCGGCCTGGGATCCTTTCTCTCTCCCTCTCTCTGCCCTTCTCCTGCTCATGCTGTCTCTCTACATAAATAAATAAACATTTAAAAAAAAAAAAAAAAAAGCTCCACGGAAAGGGGTGCAAAGATGGGGAAATGGGCAGTGTGAACCCGTTGTCAGGTAAACGCGGAACTTAAACGTCATTCTTTTGTTAGGAGGACATTAAATTCCTAGAACATCGAACACTTACAAATTCATCGGAAGGCAAAGTACACTTGAAACTGTGGTTGCTGGGGGCGCCTGGGGGCCTCAGTCAGTTAGGCATTGGACTTCGGCTCAGGTCATGATCTCACACTTCGTGAGTTCAAGCCCCATGTCGGTTAAGCACGAGCCCTGCTCTCTCTCTCTCTCTCTCTCCCTCTCTGTCCCTCACTCACTTGTGCCCTCTCTCTCTCAGAAAATTAAAAAAAAAAGAAAAGAACCTTCTGGACCCACGAATCTGGCTCAGACAGTCCGCCACCCGGTCGCGGAGGGAAATCGGGTGACAAAGGTTTAAGAGACGGGGAGCAGGGCTGGCCCCTTTGGTCTCAAGCTGGAAGTGTCCCCCAACGCACCACGGCACAGAGGCAGAACGGTCGCGATAGAGATCACGCAGCCCGCGGAGCAGAGAACGCATCCTCTCTGCCCTTTACAGAAGACGCACTTCGCAGGGTGCCGTACGTCCATCAGACAACCATGGAGAGCCGACCTGGGCCCGAAGGCCACAGCACCTGCTCCGGAGTTCACGCTAACGGCCACGTCCCGCTCTCACCTTTAGTGCCTTCAGAGAGAAGGACCTGGGGGAGGTATCCGGGCGCTGCTTCTCCGATGACAGAGCGTCAAACAACCCATCGATCTCGGCCTGCTCCTCGGGGAGAAACTGTGAACAAAACCTCGGCCCCGACTGGCTTCTGCTGTTGCCCATGTCTCCTTGTATCCGGCAGAATTCTCTACAGAAGACACCACGGCACAGATCACGTCAGAGAGGTCAGAACACAGTCGTCGTAGAAAATCAACGTTGACAATCACATGGTCGGTCAGTCAGTCAGTGCCGAGTTAGCTGCAAAAAGGGGCTGGAACCCCTCAGAGCTAAGCAACGTTCCAAGGTGGTTCAGCAACAGAGTCGATGAAAATAAAGTGGGAAAGCCCGACCCCGGCCCCCTGGAGCATACTCATGACAGCCAAGCAGTCTGGACCGCGTTATTTGAAAACACGGTTCTAAAAAAAAAAAAAAAAAAAAAAAACAAGAAAGAAAACACGGTTCTAAAACTCATTGTCACTGAAAAGGTAGAAAAATCAGTATGTTAATCGAAATGCTCGTATTTTTTAAAACCTGACTTGAAAAACGTCTGGAAGGCTGGATGATCACACGTATTTGAATCAAAGCAGCGCCTTAAAAATACCACCTATAAAGTGAATGTGGGACCGGGCAGGCGTTTCCCTGTGATCCTGGATCTGCCCCCAGCTGGGGGGTCAGAAAAGCAGGGTCAGGGCCACCTGGGTGGCTCAGTCGGTTTAAACGTCCAACTTCGGCTCAGGTCATGATCTCGCGATTCATGGGTTCGAGCCCCACGGTGGGCTCTGTGCTGACAGCTCGGAGCCCGGAGCCTGCTTCGGATCCTGTCTCCGGCTCTCCTCCCCTGCACGCGCACGCTCTCTCTCTTTCTATAAACAAATAAACATTAAAAAAAAGAAAGAAAGAAAAGCAGAGAGAGGAAGAAAAGCCTCTCAGGAGGCCAAGTGCTGTGGCTCATTCATTCCGTCCTTCGCCTTTGCTTGAGACACAGGCACTGTCTCCCGCAGCCCAGGAGAGAGGAGCCTCTGGCCCGGGAGGGGGGAGGGGGAAGAGGGGAAAGGGGAGGGGGGGAGGGGGAAGAGAGGAAAGGGGAGGGGGGAGGGGGAAGAGGGGAAAGGGGAGGGGGGAAGGGGGAAGGGGGAAAGGGGAAAGGGGAAAGGGGAAAGGGGAGGGAGGAGGGGGGAGGGGGGAAAGGGGAAAGGGGAAGGGGGAGGGGGGAGGGAGAAGAGGGGAAAGGGGAGGGGGAAGAGGGGAGGGGGAAGAGGGGAGGGGGGAGGGGGGAGGGGGAGGGCAGGCCACCAAGACCTGGCTGACCTCAAGGGGAAACGGGGTACAGTAGGGATTCTTCTTTCTTTCCTCTGGAGGAGAGATTCACACAACGTGAAACTAACCATTTTCAAGAGACCCAATTTGGTAGCATATTCAGCTCATCCTCAGTGTCGTGTGACCACCACCTCTACCCGGTTCCAACACACCTCCGTCACCCCGAAAGGAAACCTCGTCCCCCTTGGCGTTCACTCCCCGCCCCCTCCCCCAGCCCCCGGACGCCCCCTATGGCCCTCTCCACGGGCGTCCCTGTTGTGGACACTCATGTACGTGGAATGACACAATCTGTGGTCTCCGGGGTCCGGTCTCTTTCCCTCAGCACAGTGTTTTCGAGGCTCATCCGCACCGTGGCACAGGCCACTGCATCATCCCTTCCCACGGTTGAATTACTCTGCGGGGATACGGGAGATCGCGTTTGGTGTATCCGCGCATCTGTCCTTGGACGTCGGGGCTGCGTCTGCCTTTTGGGGGTCGCGAATGCCGCCGCTACGAACATAGTACACAGATACTTGTTCGAGTCCCCGCTTTCAGATATCGGGGGCACATACCTAGGAACCGAGTTGCTGGGTCATACGGTAACCCGACGTTCCACTTCTGAGGAACCGCCGAACTGTTTCCCATTTTCCACCCCAGCAGCAAAGCAGGAGGGTTGCAATTCCTCCATATCCTCTCCAACGCTACTGGTATTTTGGTATCTTTTTTCCCAACAGCCACCGTGGCAGGGGGACCCGTGTGCCCCAAAGAGGACCCCAGTAAGGATTCAGACAGGGACCGCAGTGCGCTTACAAAGGCAGCTGGAAACGAGGGCAAGCAGAGCCCAGTCTGGGGCTGTCACTCACAGGCCAGCCGATCTAAATGCTTCCACTCCTCAAGTTTCTCAGCAGCCCGAGAGCCACCCCCCACGCCCCCGCACTCAGCCTTTGGGTTCCAAGGCTACTCGGTCCTCCTGACCTTCCTAGAACTGGCATCGCCTTAACTGAAATGGAGCACAGGCCCCTCCCTCCCCGGCTCTGCTCACACTGCCCCCCCCCACCCTCTCCAGGCTCATGCCTGACTTGCCTGCTCAAACCTGGAAGTCACAGAGACTCTACCCGACAACCACCTGCCTAGCACCCGAGCAACCCAGAGCAGGCAGGCAGGATGCCTGTCCGATGCCCGTCACATCCCTGGCCGGCCTCTCGGGGGGACCGGCCCAGCCTCCCGCTGCCCTGCGGGCTCCCGCGTGTCTATTCCGGGAAGCCAGCCTGGCCCGAGTACCCCCCGTCCCCGCCCCGGCGGGACGCACTCCCCACCCTACGGCACTCACGGGCCTCTTGGATCGGTGCCACGTGCTCTACCCCCACGACCGGTCCCCTGCCCAAGGACAAGCTCCGGGATGCCACCTCTATGCCCCACGGTCCGCCAGGGACTCCGCACGCGCAATTCCGTTTGCCGAACCGTCCCGCCTGGAGAAGAAAACAAACCCAGAAGCCACCGGGGAGAGCCACCAGCAAGGATGGGATCCCCAACGGACACCACCCCCGGGCCTCTCTTTACCAGCGATGCTATCTGATTGCCCCGCGTTCCAATTCCCCAAATCCTGAGAAAGGCTCCTCCCTGCTCACCGCCAAGGAATCGCCCTACCAGGGGGAGGCCAGCCTCTTTAAGAGGGACATCTGGAGCTAAAAGCCCACCAGCATCTAAACGCCACTCCTCGGAAGTTTCCAAACGTTCCAGGTGAGGGAACAGTGTACCTAGAGGCTGTGCCACGAAGGGGCCACAGGCCCCGCCTCCCAGGCCCTTCTTCTTCGTCTAACCCTGCAGTAAGTGACTCATCGTCCCCTGGGCCAGACCCCATCAGAGTGCGGGCAGACACAGAGAAGCCTCAGGCAGGCGCTAGGCAGCAGGAACTTCCCGTCACACAGGGACAGACAGATAAGTGCTGCAGGGGTCAGATGGGATCGAAAGGAGAACACAAGGCAGGAGAAAATGTCCCGAAGGACGTCCCGGCTGGGTCTCCAGGCTCCCACAGGGGGCTCCCCTGGGAAGTGGGGACAGTGGGCACAAAGGTGCAGGGGGGCGGACTAAGATCACTGAGGGGAACCAGCGGGGCTCCGGAGTCAGGGGGCCCTCCTCGTCTGCCTCCACTCACCTCTGCCCCCCACCTTCTCCTCTGTCCCACGGGAACACGTCCCTCCACTGTTGTCTGAAAACACAGCAGGACAGAGTGGCCCGGCCAGATCTCCCGGGGGCCCAACCGGCTGTGAGGAAGGAACAGGGCTGGGCAAGCCGGCAACAGTGAGGACAGGAGAGGTGTAGACCATCAGCAGGGGGCTGGGCACAGGCCAGCGCCAGGAGACAATGGGAAAGGCCCAGAAGGAGGGCCAACCGGCAACACAGGTTTTCTTCAAGTGGGAGGGAGAAGGGTGTGCATAGCTGCTTCTGGCAGGACTCCAGGCCTGGAGTCACACGGTGGGGAGGACATCAGCCTCAGAACATCCCCCGGCCCCCCATCCCACTGTGCTTGGCGCCGGCCGAGTGCCGGTGAACAGACACATCTGAAACAGTTCCAAGGACAGGCCCCCCTCCTCTGAAAGAAGGCACAACAACGGCACCAAGTGTCCCCCAGTTCATCTGGCCTCGCCTAGGTCACTACGATCTTGCCAAGTCTTTCTCACCAACTCTGGAGAAGAAATCAAGGCCTTCAATGCGTCCTTCTCCCCAAATACAACCTCCTGAACTGTCTTCCCTGGCAGTGGTTTTCTCGTGGGACCCTTGCGGTACGTAGGACAGCCTCTTTGCCTGGCAACCCGACGCTGGCCTGAGTCTTCGGTAGGCTCACAGAGACCAAGTTCTCTTTCAGCAGGAAGCACCTAGATGTCACTTTAAGACCGCTTACATCAGCGGTTCCCATCTGGGGGCCATTGTGTCCCCTAGGGCACATCTGGCAGTGAGGTCCGGCTGCTGATGCTGACTGACGTCTAGGGGGTAGGAAGCAGGGGTGCTAAATCTCCTACACTGCACAAGACAGCCCCCCACGACAAATTACCTGCCCCCAAATGCTACAGGGCTGAAGGTGGGAAACTGGCCTTGCAGTTTTGGGGCAGTGGGGCGGAGCCCAAGTGCACAGATAATCCTGAATGCTTGCTTCTCAGCTCAAGGGCCTGAGCTCTGAAGTCACGGTGCAAGCCAAGATGGACAGACCCAAGTTCAAGTTCAGACACTGGCTGGTTTTATAACTATGGGCAAGTTACTAAGCCTCTTCCAACCTTAGTAAAATGAGGGAAGTGCTACCAGCCCCATCATGAGGAAGAAACGATTAAATGAGGCAACACGGGGCTTTCTGGGTGCCAGAAATGGAGACAAATGGGCCCAAGCAAGGCCAAGTTTGAGTCCCTCCCCAGGAACAACGGAAGCAGCCCGGCCTGGAAGCAAGGAACCCCCTCAGTGTTGGGGGACAGCCAGGAGCAGTCTTCCCGCAGAACGGAGCCACAGATAGCACAGTCAGTCCTCACAGCCTCCCCCGCTGGCCTCTGTCCTGGGTGCTCTCCCCTCTGGCTGCCAACATCCAGCCCCTGCCTCCAAGGGGCCACTGTCCTGAGGGCAGTCACCTGGCCCTCAGTGCCCCCTTTCTGGGAAGGCCCCCAACCACCTCATCAGGACATACAGACTTCAAGCCCTGCTTACATCCCAGAACCAGCGGCCCTCTGCAAAGGGTCAGCTCAGGCCTGGGCCCGCCGTCAGGCTGCACGCAGTCTCTGCTGGCCGGAAGGTGACCTGTCCTGCTTCTGCCCAAGGCTGGCTTCCCTTCCTCCAGGGAGCCCCACTTGGCTTATCTGCAGGGCTGTTAGCCCTGGGGCGCTGTTTTTCTCCCCTCTGTGAACTTAGCCACCAGCTCCACTACCCCCCCAACCCCACACCACAGAGCTAGTAAGTTGTGGTCAGAACACAAGATCCCCCACTCCCACCCCCAGTCCAACATAACCAACCCCCCCCCCCCCCGCCCGTCTCCTTCTCCCACAGATGCTCCCCAGTTCTTCCCGCGTCTATGCCGCCTCTACCACCGCCCTTCCCGGAGATCGGGCCTCAACCCAGGGGATCCCGGGGTAAGTAAGCACCTGCTGGGACCCTCTGATCTTAACCACACGAAAGGCAGAAGACGCGGGGTGATTTTGTGCTCCGACTGACCTTTCGGGGAGGCCCTCCCTCCCTCGCAGCTGTCCTCCCAAACCCCTCACCTCTCCCGCCCTGGGGCCCAGCGGAGTGGGCGGCCAGAGAGGGGCAGGGCCCAAGCCCACTCCGGGCACCGTTCTCTCCCGGGCCCCGGGCCTTCGCCCCAGACCCTTCCCCTGGCTCAGCTGCTCACTCCGGGCCGCCGGGCCAGCGCTCCCCGCCCAGCTCCCAGCGGAACCTGCCTTTCAGGTCTCCGGCATGGATTTTCCTCCGGAGCAGCCCGCCCCCGTTGCCAGGCGACAGAGCTGACGGGCAGCTATTTGCCCCAATAGCAGACATGGAAGCTGAGGGGGCCGAGCCCTGGAAAGAAGTCAGCCAATAGGCATGCACCTCATGGCGCTTCGGCGGGCGGGGCTAGGGGCGGGGCCAGCAGGCCGGAAGGAGCACCCGCGAGCGGCAGGATTCCCGCGGGAGCGGCTGCAGAGGAGCAGGGAGGGCGGGCAGGAGAGCGAAGGGGCAGGGTTGGGGCGGGAGGCAACGAAGAGCACCTGGGGGGGAGGGGGGGGGCGTGGGAGAAGCTGGGGTGTGGCTGGGATGAGGGAGTAGCTGGGAGAGAGGAGAGTGGGCCCAGTGGAGACAATGAGGGAAGAGGCAGGTAACTGGCTGCGGATCCAGACCCAGGCGGCCCCCCTGTGATACCCCTAACCCGCAGCTTGGGTGCCAGCCCTCCCCTGCCCTCCCCCAGATAACCGAGTCCTCTGCCCGCGTTCACTAACTCGTCCTTCCCAGCGGTGTTTAACCGTGCTCATATCCGTTCCAGCCTGACCCACTGTCCCTGACCCCACGCCCTTCTCCACCAGTACCCCCACCCCCCTCGCTCCACTCCAGAATGTTTCCAGACTGTTATCCCAACTCGTTCACTTTCCATTCCTTCCTCAAACCCTGACACCTGGCCCCAGGGGCCCTGTCCCTAAATACAGCGGGCACTTTCAGTCCTCGCATGCATGCCTTATTAAAGCCCTCCTTTCTGGGCTTCTAGGTCGCTAGTCCCTGGCCTCTCTCTTCCCTTCTCCCAGGAAGTTTTCACCGAGCCCCTGCTGACTTCTGCTCTGCGGGAGTCCCTCTCCGTGTTCTCCCCATGCACCCCTTCCCGAGATAACAGCCTTCCTCATGACTTCACTTCCTGCTGTCGGCTGTGCTGACCCCCAAGCCTGCACTTTGACCCCATATGCTCTTAGCTTAGCAGGCATCTCTGCAAGGCTGTACCTCAAAGCCAGCCCAGCGGAACCCAAACTCAGTCTCTTCCCTCCAAAACTGTTCCTCCTCTCTACCTCCTTCCTCAGTGCATGTCAACACCTGCCACGCCTCCTTGTCCCTCTTTCCCCAGGTTCTGTTTTACCTCCAAGATAGGTCCTGCATCGACCCCTTTCCCTCCATGTCCCCGGGAGCCCCCTCACCCAGGCCAGACTTCAGTAACAGCCTCCTCCTGGCCCCTTTGCCTCCTCCAACCCCCGCCCTACCCAATCAAGGGAGCACTTAACTGGCAAATACCTATCTTGCCCCCTAGAGACAGAGAACTAGGATTGCGGGATCAGCTGGGCCACTCATCAGGCCCCAATGACAGACACAGACAGATAAAGCCAGCTGATGCTTTTTACTGATCCTAAAATTCACAAGAAACGTTCTTTCTCAAGGACGCGCGTCTGTACCTGTAAAGTATCATAAAGATCCCTTTGAGTCGTGAATGTTTCACTCCAAAAGAACTTAAAACTCCGAAATCATAGATCAGCCCAAACTTTGCTGTTGACGCTCTCTCAGTGAGCATGAAAACTTCCCGCTCCCGCCCGGAGAACCTGAGTCAACTTTGCCAGATTTCCAACCCAGGCGCCGAGCTCCAGAATGGCGTTGTGGTTCCCGAGAGAACAGAGCCGCTGCTGCCCTTTGGAGCCCAGACCTGATGCTGGTCCCTTCCACGTGGCCCTGCTTGGCACCAAGGCCTGCTGCTTTCCAACTGCACCCAAACCCCACTTTTCCACAAAACCCTCTGAAAGCTCACGCTTTACCTTTGTCAGGGGAGCTGCCCAAAGTTCCTGGGGCCCTGGGTTCACAAAGCCGCCTTGTCAGATTGTGGGGTTGGTCCTGGTGGAGGCTGTCATGAGGCAACAGGTGGGAGAGAAGGGAACACACAGCATGTCCAGGCTTCAGAAGGACTCAGAAGCCATCTGAACATTCTCCCTTCTTGTGTCAAGGGTCTCCTGCCTTGCCAAGCTCTTTCTGCCCAGCCTTGCCTCCACCCTCCCTACCACTCACTTACCCCTTGGCCATTTTCCAGCTGGGAACCCGGCGAGGGGAGTTCCTTCCTGCTTCTAGCCCTGCCTGAGGGCTGCACGTGGCTGATGACAACCTGTAAAGCGCAGTCCCTCGTGGCACGACTGGCCTGAGCACCAAGGAGAAGCTGTCCAGGAGAAGCAAGTGTCCCAAAGCCCAGCGACACCGGTGAAGGTTCCCCACTCTCCAGCTCATTCGGGTTAGGTCTGTGCCACCTGCAGCCAAGGCAGCGGAAGGATTGGATCCCCCTGTGCTTACGCACACGAGCAGGCTCAGAGGGATAAAAAGCAGACCTACTCACGGTTGGTTTGATAGTGTTCTGGCCTCAAGAGCCAGGGACACCCCTGCGCCCATTGTCTGCACCGCCCGCCCCCCCCACAACCCCGGCTGTGCTTTGGCCTCAGAAAACCCTTCAGTAATATTCACGATGGCTACACCATGCACAGAGTCAGTCTGCTTACCATCACCACGAGCTGGCAATTCTAAGCAACATCGGTGATATAACTGTCCTCCGTGAAAAACGCTTTTACTGGTCTAAGCACTAAAGTAGGGGCTCGCTGGGGCACCTGAGTGGCTCAGTCGCTTGAGCGTCCCACTTCAGCTCAGGTCATGATCTCACAGTTCGTGGGTTCGAGCCCCCCATCAGGCTCTGTGCTGATGGCTCAGATTCTGCGTCTCCCGCTCTCTCTGCCTCTCCCCCACTCGTGCTCTGTCTCAAAAATAAATAAACATTAAAAAGAAAATTTAAACTAAGGGCTAGCTGACTTGCCCTGTGAAAGGCCAGGTAGTAAATGTTTTTAAGGTATTTCAAGCCATTCAGTCTCTGTCACAACTACTCGATTCCGTGGTCATTGCACAAAACAGCCACAGACAATACACGAACCATCGAACGTGGCTGTGTTCGGCTAGGACTTTAATGACGGACACTGAAATTTGAATTTCGTGTAACTCTCACACGTCATGAAAAATTCTTTTGATTCCCCCCCCCCCCAACCATTGAAAATGTGAAGATCGTTCATAGCTCACTGGCTATACAAAAACAGGCAGCCAGCCAGATTTGGCTCACAAGTTAGTATGGTTAACCATCGTGCTTTAGTAATATTTATATAAGCTTGAAATTTGCACATTTGTATGGCATACCCTTTAAAAGCTGGGTGTTTTGGGGGGAACTCCCCTTCGTAGGTCTGGCTCCCCACCCCCCATGGCCTCAGCTGTAGGTGCTCATTTCAAGAGTAAGTTTGAAATATCGGGAATTTTCCAAACTCACTTAGGATGTGGCTTGTACCCCGGCTTCTCCTGGGGTACATTTTCTTGTGTTAAAAGAGCGGATTTGAAGGAAACGTTGGAAGCCTAGTGATCGCCAACGCCAAGAAACAGACCTTGGGCTACTTTGATGAGCTTATGCTGCATGACCCCTGGAGCTTTTGTGATGAACAATTCTCAACAACAGAGCAGGCTAAAAGCCTTTGGAATGAATCCCAAACACACAAAGGCATGAGCAGTTTTTCCGTTTCTGGAATGTCCTACGTAATGAAATTTGTATCAATCTGGGTCAAACGTAGGCTCGCGTCTAAAGCTTGCCCTATTTGTGGAGCTACGTGTCACGAAAGAAATTTAGGAATACAACAACTACATACATACGATTGACTCAATAATACGTGTAGGAGAAGAGGCGAATCTCCCCTTCAAAACAACCCCAAAAACCAAAAAATCCCAATAATTTATGTAGATGCTCTGTAGTCAAGGAGGTGGAGCCTAACTTGCCTGCACACGGACTTCCTTCCAAAGGGGACAGGATGAACGTGGGAGCCGGGTTAACCCTGCCGTGGAGAAGTCTCACCAAAACGGCCTCGGCCACGTGATCAAGGTCAACATCAACCGCGATGAGTTGGGTTGGTGGCACGGGCCCTTCTGACCAGAGGGCCTCTCTGTTCCAGTGCCTGGCACACCCTTGGACTACCTTCCCTCCTGTGAGCTCACATCTCCACTCCAGGGAGAGTTAATCCCTCCCAGAAGGGGGGATCTTAAGGGCTGTGGAGATGAGGGGAAATCTGAAGGGACTCGCTGGGGGCTGAGGCCGTTTCCCCAGGAGTAAGTGGGGAGCCAGCCTCTCACCTCAGGACCGGGGCTAGGGGAGTGGCGGTCCCCCCACGGGCTCCAGCCAATGCCCACGTCACACGTGCATTACCAGAGGTGTAGGCCCGGCAGAGAAGGGTCTGCTCCTGGCAGTGACCGTCCCGCCACCCCGCTGCTCATCAGACGTGCAGGATCTGGGCCAGGATTCAGAATGCAAAGTGGGCACGGCCACCTGGGGTCACCGGGGCCCAGCAAGGACAGACTGCAGGGGCGTGAGCCCGACCCGGGCAGACTGGGAGCCACCAGCCAAAGGCCGGGCAATGCCCAGTCGGGGGGAGTTGCAGCGGGCCAGGAAGGCTTCCAAGGATGCACCGAAGTGGACCTGAGATCAAGATCAGCTGTGAACACGGGCTGGGCCCAGATGGCCCAAAGCCAGCTGGCCACAGAGGGGAGGGTCAGAGCCAGACACGGGGACACGGGGATAGAAGGAGAGGGGGGCAGGGAGGGAACAGAAGCTGTGTTACTGGCTTGAAGGTGGAGGAAGGATTTCCAGAAGCCAGAAAAGGCAGGGGAGAAATTCTCTGGAGCCTCCAGCAAGAACACAGACGTGCTGACATCTTGGTCTCAGACACGTGACCTCCTGAACCGTAAGGGAGTGAGTTACTGCTCTCTTAAGCCACTAAAGGTGGGGTAGTTTGCTCCAGCAGCCATGGGGGGTGGGGGGAGCACGGATAACCTCTCCTACCTCCGTCCCTCAGCTGGGAGCCTGCAGGGGTCAGAAAGCAGGGGGGCCAGAGGTAGCAAATCAAGATACAAGATGCCCAGTTAAATTTGAATTTCAGATCAACAGTCACTGTTTTTGGTAGAGTCCCCAATGTTGCATGGGACCTACTACGTACACTAAAAAGAAATTATTGATACAAATGTTATTGGGCATCCCGGTTTTATCCGGCAACGCTAGTGACAACAGCAGCTGTAAGGGAAGAAGGGAGCAAGGAAGACAAACACCACACTCCCCCACCCCCCCAAATGTCCACAGCAGGCTCTAGAAGGGAGAGGGGAAGATTTAATGTTGAATGAAGGTCCAAGCGTTATCAGTCGGGACTGGACATTTTTCAGAGCTAAACTGAGACCACCAGCAATCTAAAAGTGACCCGAGACTTAGTTTCCCAAGAATGGAGAAAAAAAAAAATCATGGGGAAGTTCTGGACTTTTCATCCAGGGTCGAGCGGGTTCGAGGGGCGGCAGGAAATAAAAAGGCTATCATGGTTGCACCTGCAAGGCTATCTTGGACCGGTGACAGTGGGACAGAAAGCTCCATCGCCAGCTCAAGGTCAAGGGGCAAACAGAAGCAGCCACGATGAAGGGTCCTGTGTTTGCTTCGCATCTGGTCTGGCCCCACCCCTCACCCCTGCTGGGTTAGAGTCACTGCAGGGAAGAAAACTGGCTCCTTCATTTTCCAAACCCAGACCTGTCACAGCGAATGAGGCCATGTGCCCACAAGGTGGCGCCCACGATCACTGTAAGATACTTTGCTACAGTCCTGTGTGTTTTCAGGGGCGCCTGGCTGGCCGTAGGTGGAACACGTGACTCTTGATCTCAGGGTTGTAAGTTTGAGCCCCAGGTTGGGGGTAGAGATTACTTAAAAATAAACTCTTTAGGGGTGCCTGGGTGGCTCAGTCGGTTGGTCATCGGACTCTTGATTTACAAAGTATAGTACACCGGGCACCTGGGTGGCTCAGTCGGTTAAGCCAGCTTGATCTTGGCTCTGGTCATGATCTCACAGTTCATGAGTTCAAGACCCATGTCGGGCTCTACGCTGACGGTGTGGAGCCTGCCTGGAATTCTGTCTCTCCTTTCTCTGTCCCTTCCCCACACATGCACGTGGGCTCTCTCTCTCTCTCTCTCTCTCTCTCAAAATACATAAATAAGCTTTCCTGTGCAACCTACAGCCAGTGTCCCCTATGATTAACATCTTACATTAGTATGGCACATTTGTCACCATTAGTGAAGCAATATTGATCCCTCGTTACATGCAGCTCTCCAGACGGGGATGTTTGCTCAGACTCTCCTCGGTTTTTATGACCGGGACAGTTGGAGGCATGCTGGTCAGGTGTTCTGTCGGGTTCCCCTTTATTGGGATTTGCCTGGTGTTTTCCTCATGACTAGACTAGGGTTGTGGGTTTGAGGGGGTGAAGATTTACACCCCTTTGAGGGGTGTAAAACGTCTGCTCGTCCATCGTATCAGGGACACATGCCATCACTGTGACTTATCTCGGTTGGTGTTGACCTTGGCCCACCACCATCCAGTGTTGACCTGGGTTTCGCTATCACCCAGTCTCTCTCCTTCCTCTTTTCATACCGTGCTCTTTGAATCGTGTGTTTTTCAAAGGTTTGCGCATGGGACATTTACTTGGGGCTCTAGTCTCTTCCTGCCTCTCCAATTATCCAAATAAAACTTCGTCGGGGCGCCTGGGTGGCTCAGTCCGTTGAGCGTCCAACTTCGGCTCAGGTCATGATCTTGCGGTTCATGACTTTGAGCCCCGCATCAGGAACTGGGCTGACAGCTCAGAGCCTGGAGCCCGCTTCGGATTCTGTGTCTCTCCCCCCGCCCCGCCCCTGCCCCGCTCGCACTCAGTTTCTCTCTCTCAAAAATAAAAATAAACGTTAAAAAAAATTAAAAAAAAATTTTTTTTTTAAACTTCATCAGTATCCTCAAAGGGGTCATAGGAAGGAGAAGGCAGGAGAGGACAGCGAGAGACCAGCAGTGTGAGAAGGCCCCAGGGGCGCCCTGCCCCTGCCCTGGGAGCAGCGACCCCACACCTGTGCCCTCACACCTGTCACCTGCTTAAAAACCCTTCAGTGACCTCCGCCCTCCTGAGCGGACCCCACGACTCTTCACACCCTGGGTTTGGCCGTTCCCCCCCCCCACACACACACACGCATGCCATCCCACTCTGGGTGACACGGGACACACATGGCCTCTTCACAGTGTTTCGTGAGCCTCGCAGAGTTGGTGACATCCTAGATTCACAACCCACCATGTCTCACCACGACAAAGCTGCATTTCTGCTTTTGTGGTCCACAGGCCTTTTTCTTCCTCTAAGACCATGAGAGGTGCCAAAACCTCCTCGTTGCTAAAATCCTCTGTGCACAGGCCCAGATGGCAGTGTCTCTACAGCTGAGCTGAGCAAGGCCTGTGTCTCAGCCCGCTCACCTGCGTGGGGCCACCGCGGGGACTGCCTTATATGGTGAAAAGCAGCCCCGGGGCCGGGAGGGCAGCAGGGCTCATAAAGGAAGCCCTCAGTTTCAAAAGAGGCTTTGCACGGATTTTTTGCAGAAGGTCTGGCCTCCAAGCCTGCAGTCTGCTCACTACCTTCCCCAAAGGGACCGTGTATCTATGGTAACCAGGAATTAGGTGTCAAAGAGACTTCCTGTCCGGCAGCTAAAACAAAAAGGGGGGGGGGGGTACAGAACAGGCCTCCAGGAACCCACCCCCAAGAACGCTGTGCGGCGGGGACGAGGCGACATTGGCCACAACCACGCCCAGGGCCGCGGGGCACAGGTTCAGGGGCTGCTGCCAACGGGATGTGTGGTGCCTGTGAAAGATACCAGACTTCAGCGATGGGGTGGGGTCTTTTCCTAATTTTTAAAATGGTGTGAGAAGACGGTTTTAACCGTCAACTCTCTCAGTAAGTTGCATTTTCTAGAACCCCGAGGAGGGCTTCCTGTATGGGAAACGGCATCCTGAGCCTGGCTTCCCTGGAGGAGACCAGTCCCTTAGGGTAAGTTTGTCACATCATTCACTCGCTCAGCCCGTCTCCTGCGCCCCTGCTGAGTGCTAGACACCGTGCTAAGGGCCCGGGGACACAGAAGCGAGGCCTGCGTGGCTCAGAAACGTAAAGTGTCCCTGCCCCCGGGGCCCGCGAAGCAGGCCCCGGGGATCCCAGAATGCCGCCCCACTCCTGACCCCTCCCTGAGCCCACCCGCAAACAAACCGGAGGCAGGGTCGGGGGGCAAGAATCAGGACCACACGGAGAAGGTGCTGGCGTGCGAAACTGCTGTCCCCAGTCAGAGCACTCAGGGGCACCCCTGCAGCCCAACGCCCCACTCCTGAGTGTCCCCCAGCCCCCCCCCCCCCCCGCCCACCCATCTGTCCTTCCATCCATCCCAGAGGTACTTAGCCCCCACTGCCCCTTGGACTCCCTGGAAAGATTATGAAAATTCTTTAACCTAAGAGGAACAAAGCAGAATAAAACAAACCCTCCTCTACCCACCGCCTAGATCTAGCAACTGTTAACATTTTGCCCTATTTCCTACGGCTGCCGGTATCTGAAAGGAGACCGGAGTCGTCCTGACCCTCAGCCCTAAATAGGCCCATCTCCGTCCCTGTGAAATAGGACACTTGTCACCCAACCACGATACCGTTAACAAAAAATCCTGAATATCGTCTGACCCTCCATCCGGGGGCTCCGGTTAGAAATGCGGGCTCTGGGGTCTTGCCCCAGACCTACTGAACCAGAATCCGCATCGCAAGAAGGTCCCCAACTAACCTGCGTGCACATTACAGTCCGGAAAACAAACTCGACACCCGGTCTGTTGGGGGCTGAATTCTACGCCTCCCGATTCATAGGCCGAAGCCCCAACCCCAGGACTCAGAATGTGGCCTTAGTTGGAAATAGGGTCAGTGCAGACGTCATCAGTTCAGACGACGTCATTCCGGAGCAGGGTGGGCCCCTAATCCAGCGTGACTGGCGTCGTTTTAAAATTTGGACACAGACAGACAGACAGACGCACACGGGGAGGACGACGCGAGGAGACGGGGAAAAGGGCGGCCGTCCACAGGCTGAGGGGCGCCTGAAACAGAGATCCTCACGGCCTCAGAGGGACCAGCGCTGCTGACGCCACCGTGATTCTGGAGCCCAGGCCTCCAGAGCGGAGAGAGAGGACGCTTGCGCCGTTTCAGCCAGAGCTTGGGGTCCCGAGCCACAGCGGCCCCGGGACACCATGCGCAGCCCATACTCTAAACCTCGCCTGCAGGGTTTTTTTTCAACGACCCAAGGCTGAGCCCATGCTGGAAGGTTCTGACAGAGCCCGTCTGGGTGCGGCTTAGACTGTCCCTCACGCCGCTGGCAATTCTCAGCTGCAGCCTGCCTGCTTTCCCAGTTAACCTTGACAAAGTGGGCCGGGGAGGGGGGGTCCGCCACCTGCTGCGGGGGGCTTTGCGAAGAAGGGCTGGCAGGTTATCTGGGGAGAGAAATACCCAACCTCAGGGTGGGGACCCTCAGAGCTGTGGCCCTCAACGTGTGGTCCTGGGCCTGCAGCATCCACATCACCTGGGAGCTTGTGGGAAACGCAGGTGCAGGTACCCCCCCCCCCAAAGATGTCCAGAATCAAGAGGCTGGGGGCGCCCAACAAGCTATGTTTTAAGGAACCCTCCCTGCAATTCTGATGCACTCCCGAGCCTGAGGAGCAGAGCCTTAAAGAAACAGGGGCCGGGGCGCCTTGGGGGGGCTCAGTCAGTTAAGCGCCTGACTTGAGCTCAGGTCATGATCTCGCGATTCGTGGGTTCGAGCCCCATGTCTGGCTCTGTACTGACAGCTCGGAGCCTGGAGCCTGCTGTGGATTCTGCGTCTCCCTCTCTCTCTGCCCCTCCCCTGCTCGTGCTCTGTCTCCCTCTTTCAAAAATACATAAACATTAAAATTTTTTTTAATTAAAAAAAAAAAGAAAAGAAAAGCACGGGCCTGAACTCTGGATGTGTTCTGACAACCTCCATCCATGCCAGCCCGTGGGGACCTTAAGAGCACCCACACTCTCTCCATTGAGGTGGAAAGCAGCAAAATCCCCCATCAATAGCCGCAGGCTGGGTATCTCCTTCCCAGACCCCCAAACTGGCATCTCCATTCAACTGATGGCTCCCGGACGTTCACTCTATTAACTTGTGTGGTGAATCATCCACACGGCCAGCCAACACGGTAACAATTTCAAACAGTCGGAGAGAGAGAGGATAGAATACAAGGGAAATCCTGACACGCGGTCCCCAGTCCCGCTCCCCCAAGGCAGCCACGACCAGAAGCTTCCGGGGGCTTTGCCCGGAGCCAGTCTGTGAATCCACACCCGAGTGCATCCACAGCCCCTTCAACACACACACCGGAAGCCAGCGTCATACCTGGTCTCTTTCCTCCGTGTACCATCCACCCTGGAGCTCATACGACCGTCTGTTTTTATAACGTGCCGCCATCTGAGGACAGATAACTGAGCCCGTCCCTTACGGACCAGCATGTCGCTTGTTCCCCATCTTTGCCCTTTACGCGCAAGCCTGCATTTCGCGGTCTTGTACATTTTTACACAAAGGGCCCGATGTCGAGCGGCCAGATGTGTGGATTTCACGAGCCAGTTAAAACGTCGAGGGGCTGATACAAAGCGAAAAGGACGTTGAAAAATGAGAATACTCGCATAACTTCTATTGCATCGAGTAAAATCGTTTCCACACCCGAGTCTCGGGAAGATGAGATTTTTTTTTAAAGAGCCATTAACAGAGCGCGTTGTTTTGTAGGACGCTCGCTTTTCTGGTGCGACTACAGGCCTGGAATGTCTTCACCCTGGACCCTGCAGCTGGTTCCTAACCCTTGCAGATCTGCGGGCAAATGGGGGCATCGCCGGGTGCCAGAACCTGCGTTTTTTCCCACGTGATTCACGGGCACGTGAAAGTTCGAGAAGCCCTGGGCTAAAGAGGGCTTTGCCGACACCCGCTAAGACCCAGCGAAGGGGTACAGTTAGCGTGAACTTGGGGGGGGGGGCAGGGTGTGTGGTCGGACAGCTGGCTGGGGTCTGATTCTGCAGAGTCTGTTTGCGGGACACTGAGAAAGATGCTTCATCTTTCTGAGACTCAGTCTCCCCATCTTTTTTCCTTGCGTCAATAAGGAAGGGACCCCCGACTCCCTCAGGGGCCACGGTCTTCTGGGCTCTGACCGTCCCAGAAACCCATACGGTCCTACATACTTTAAATTCCATGGTCATGGGGTGGCCGGGTGGCTCAATCGGTTAAGTGTCCGACTTGGGCTCAGGTCATGATCTCACGGTGCGTGGGTTCGAGCCCCGTGTCGGGCTCTGGGCTGACAGCTCGGAGCCTGGAGCCTGCTTCGGATTCTGTGTTCTCCTCTCTCTCTGCTCCTCCCCCGCTCCTGCTCTGTCTGTCTGTCTCTCTCTCAAGAATAAAAAAAAAAAAAAAAATGAAGGTAGGGGCAGAGTTGTTTCCCTGGGGGAGGGGCATCCCTTTTGAGTTTCTCCTGATTTCTGGTGGCTCCCATCGGTCCTCGGTGCCACGGAACTTACAGACGCATCACTCGCCTCTGCTGCCATTGTCACACGGCCTCGTCCGTGTCTGTGACTTCTCTTCTGTCTCCCATAAGGCCACCAGTCATTGGATTCAGGGCCTGTCCTGATCCAGGATGAGCTCATCTCGAATCTTCATTACATCTGCAAAACCTCCATTTCCAAACAAGATCCCGTGTACAGGTGCCGGGCAGACACATCTTCTGGGGGGAGGGGTGGCGGGGGGGCCACCGTTCAAGCCACCACAGCTCGGCCTGCAGTTCGCTCCTCTCTGAGGAGCTTATGCTTGTCACACCCCCTCTCATCCGGGAGGAAGAGAGGCTGTGCCCTCTGAGATGTCAGTCCTCCGGAAGCTGGCGGGGGCCGCGCTCACTCCGGTTGCGTTGTGCACCGCCCTGACCACAGCCCATGGCTCTTACACCCACCGGGACACCGAGGGCCACAGACACGCAGCCAGGTGGCTGTGAGGCCTGGCCCCACCCAGCAGCCTGCTGATTTCATGGCGCAAACCGGGGCCCCAACATCCAGGGGAGGCCGACAGGGAAGGACGGGCCCCAGATAAAAGGGCGTTCATCTGGCGGTGCTTAGGGAAACACCTCACAACGCCACAGGATCGGGAGCCGGTTTGATGAGCCCCACGGATGAGTGTCCCGAGTCCTCCACGGTCACATGCGGGAGGCCACCGGAGGTGGGACGCACGCCCGGACACACGCTCTCGGACGGCACAGACGGTCTGCGGGATCCCGTGGGGAGTTCATACAAGCCCGGATGCCCAGGTTGCGTCTACACCAAGGGAGTCAGCAGCTCTGGGAGACGGGGTTCAGGCATCGGGGGTTCCCGTGCACAGCAGCATCGAGAACCACGGGTGTGTAACCGGAAGCTGTTGCCGTGCCGGCCGGGGCTTCGTGGGAGGACATGGGGCTCGAGCTCACGACCCTGAGATCAAGAGTCACACGCTCCTCTGACTGAGCCAGCCGGGCGGCCCGTGCATGCTTTTTGGTTAATGTTTTCCCCTGTCCCATGGACACCGACTTCGTAGTTAGAACCCTTACCTTAACGACTCACTTTCCGTGTGACAACTAAGCGTCCCTTACTTGTAGAGAAACATGAAGGTCCTGGGGATTGCTGACCATTTGCCCAGAGGCGCCTCAGGAAGGTCCTGCTTCGGATTCTGTGTCTCCCCCTCTCTCTGCCCCTTCCCTGCTTGTGCACATACGCACTCTCTCTCAAAAATAAATAAACGTTAAAAATTAAAAAAAAAAGAATTTTCCAACCAAGTTCTGTTCTTTGAGTAAAAACGGACGTTGTTATTTGAAAATGTAACAATACCAAGCAGGCAAATCACACTAGGTGCCCAGCCATGTTCCAAGCCCTTCGCGGCTCAGAACCGTTTAATTATCCCTCGGGCCACGAGGCAAGTTCAGGCATTAACCAAGCGTTACTGCCCTGAGGACACGGAGGCCAAGAAAGCTTAACTGACCTGCTCAAAATCCCATGAGAATGTCTGAGCTGGGATTTGCTTCTGGAATCTGTGAACTCAACCACTGCCCTTTGCTGCAAAGAAAAGAAAGGACGCACGAAGAGAGGAGAAGCCAGCTCAGCTCAGGAACAGGACCCAAACCCACAGAATTTAAGGGCAGAAATGCCCTTAGCCTGCAGCCTCAGGGGCTCGTTGTGGGCAGTACATCAAGAAAGGGGGCAGGGCAGACCCACTAGCTGTGTGACCGGGCCACTTCTCTGCCTGGCTCAGTTTCCCCGTCTGTAAAATGGGCGGTGATCGCACCCACCTCCTATTCTAGGCATTAAGGAAAACTCGCAAAATAGCGCCCGGCTCCCCAGTGGCCAACAGAGGTTGGCTTTCGTTATTCCTGTTTTTCTGCTCGATTCCACACGCCCAACAAACCACCAGCGCTCCCACGCACCGCGGTCTGGAATGGCGTGAATCTGCGGGGATAACGCAGCCCCCTACCTCAGAATCTGTCCAGGCCGACTTTGTGACAACCGCGTGGGGATCACAGCGGCTTAGGATGTGTGCCTGTGACTTTTAAAAAAACATTTTTTTTAATGTTTCTTTTTGAGAGACAGAGAGACAGAGTGCAAGCAGGAGAAGGGCAGAGAGAGAGGGGGACCCAGAATCCCAAGCAGGCTCCAGGCTCCGAGCCGTCGGCACAAAGCCCGACGCGGGGCTCGAACTCACAGACCGCGAGATCATGACCTGAGCCGAAGTCGGACGCTTCACCGACGGAGCCCCCCCAGGCGCCCCGGTGACCAGGACTTTTTTCAAGGTCATAAAAGGGTTGCAGCTGTATCTGTGGGTCAGTTCTCTCATTTCCACACCAAAGCCCCGAACACGGATTCTGGCAGATGGAAAACTAGGCTTCCTCTCGGAGCCTGTTTCCTCCTCTATAAAATGGGCACAGTGAGAGTTGCCTCCATTCGTGTCACTCAGGGTGGCGTCAGGGACCAGCAGCACCAGCAAAGGCTGAGATCCGTTAGAAACGCAGACCCTCGGCCACCACCCCCAGAGCTGCCGAATCAGAAGCTAATTTTGCTGGAGATCCTCTGGGGAATTTGCAGGCACGTTACATTTTTGAAAAGTCCTACCCTGCCTCGCAGAGTCTCGTTTGGAGCAAATAAATTGTAAGGCTCCTGTACATTATTGACTTAGATACAGGTTAGCTCCTTCCCCTTGACCTTCTTTTCTGCCCAAAGGAAGGTAGAAACTCCACCTTGTCCGTCACCTGCAGTCGTGGTGACCCTGGGCGGAGGCTGGTGTCTGTACCTCATAAGCACAAGGTCTCATCCTCCCGGGGGCCCCTCTGGGGTGGAAACTATTGTCCCATGTGACAGACGAGCAAACAGATGCTCAGAGAGGTCCTGTGACTTGCCCACGTTTGCCGAGGCTGAGGCAGGCCGGGGGACGCCGTCTGATGCCACAGCCCTTGTTATGATCACCACGCCCTCCTCCCCATGTCCCTCAGCCTGCGCCCTTTGGGACCCCAGGTTTGGTGCCCTCCCTGCTCCCGTCCTCCAGAGACACCTGCAGGTTGGGGAGGTGGCCCTGCCCCCCCCACCCCCCCCCACTCCGGGGCCACTCTGGGAAGTCTGGACAAACACCCTCCAAGCCAGACCAGCCAGGACCGAAACAAAGAAACCCAAAAATGTTACCAACTTGCAAATTTATGGGCAGTTGGGGAATGCCGGGCTTGCATATTTTAACGCTGTGTCCTTTTGCCCAGTCCTCTGCAATCACGTCATTCTGATTCTCTCATTCACACGGGTAACGAGGGCGGTGGCTGGGACAGTGAATGTGGATGCAGTGACCCTTCCAGAATAGAGTGGCCAGATGGCTCCGTCTTCCTGAGAGGGGTTCCCCAGACGCGCCTGAGGACCTTGGGAGCGTCCCTGGAAGCTCCTTCCTCGGTGGCTCAGATCTCATCTCTTATTTGGGAGTCCTGATTTCTTTCTTTCTTTCTTTCTTTCTTTCTTTCTTTCTTTCTTTCTTTCTTTCTTTCTTTCTTTCATGTTTATTTATTTATTTTTGAGAGAGAGAGTGAGCGTGAACGGGGGAGGAGCAGAGAGAGAGGGAGACACAGAAACCCAAGCAGGCTCCAGGCTGCCAGCGCAGAGCCCGACCCGGGGCTCGAACTCACGGAACCGTGAGATCATGACCTGAGCCGAAATCAAGAATCAGCCACTTAACCGGCTGAGCCAGCCAGCCAGCCAGCCGCCCCCGGAGTCCTGATTTCTTGTTTCGCACGAGTTCCCTCCCGGGGACACCCTGGCCGCTTCCTGCCTGCAGGAGGGAGGCTGGGAGGGTTCTGCCAATCTCGTCATCGGGAAGGACATTGGAGCCCGAGGGCCAGGAGCAGGAAGCCACACAGCAGAGCGGCTGCTGGAAAGGCCCCTGTGGCTGCCACCCCAAGAACGTGATCTCATTGCTGAAATATCACGGTGGCGCATTCGTTCGACCATTTTAAGGCACATTTAGTCGTTCCTTATCAAAGAAATATAAAGACCTTCCGGACACAAAAAGCAAGAAGCCCCCCCCCCCCCACACACACACGGTGTGTCGGGAGTCACCAAGACCATGCCACATTCAGAGACTCACTAGAAGGACTCCTATTTGCACACGTGGTTGTGTTCATGGCTGAGATCTATTTAGAGCAATGGGGTCAGGATACGCAGCCAGATCCTAAGGAAAAACCCCCAGGTAGAGCCTTTCCAACTGAATGTTTGTGTCCCCTCGAAACTCGTATGTTGAGGCTCTAAGCCCCAATGTGATGGCATTGGGAAATGGGGAGCCTCTGGGGGCTTAGGTGGGCTGGACATACACGAACTCACGATGGAGAATGAGAACAAGATTCAGCCGATTCCACGGTTTCTTAAACACGACAATCGACACCAAAGGGCAGGTGTGCGGAGGGGGCCCCTTGGCTGCACTGGGCAAGGAGAAGGTTCTCTTTGCTCTAATCCGGTCCAGACCCGACTTCTGCCCGGTCAGGCGCGTGCAGAGGTCCCCTTTGGGGTTCTTGAGCTGCCCTGCTCTGCCCTGGAGGGCTCGGCTCTGTCTACACTCGCCCTAGTAACACGGAATTTACCGGAGTTTGCTCCCAATTCCCATGGACCCCTGCCCCGCAAGCGTGGGGTCTCCACCAGACATCTGCCCTGGGGCTACCTTTTCTCTCAAATAATCATCCTGGACTTTGTCCTCTACGGTTCCCCCCACCAGTGGTGGCCCCCCCTTGAATGAAGTTCTAGGAGGATCGGAAAGCCCTTTCCTTTGAGTGGAAAGACCACCTTTCCAGCCAGGTCTGTCTTGCTCACTTGAGTTCCTTTGGTTGCAGGTAACGTAAACCCAGCACCGGGTCCATGAGGGCGTAACCTGGATGCCCACAGGCTCTGCTTGGAATTCTTTTTCTTTTAATTTTTTTTTAACACTTATTCATTTTTGAGAGACAGAGAGAGACAGAGCATGAATAAGCGAAGGGCAGGGAGAGAGGGAGACACAGAATCCGAAGCAGGCTCCAGGCTCCCAGCTGTCCGCCCCGAGCCGGATGTGGGGCTCGAACTCACAGACCGTGAGATCGTGACCTGAGCCAGAGTTGGACACTTAACTGGCTGAGCCACCCAGGAGCCCCGAAACCAGGAGATGCCCAGGAGGCCCCTACCCGGTCCTCGAGGGAGACACCCAGAGGCTGGCCTCACCCAAGAGCGCACGTCCCGTGTCCCAGGACCCGTCTCGACGGCCATTTCACGGGACAGAGACGCTGACTGGCCCCGCTGGGGTCAGGCATCCAGTCCTGGGGTGGCCGCTGCCGGCCAAGGGGTCAGGGGCCCGCGGGAGCGACACGCTTCCGTGTGGAAGCAGAAACCGCTGTCAGCAGTTGGCAGAAAACAAGCGTATCTTGCAACTTGCTGTAGAACACATTCCACGGCCCCCTGGCCGCCGCAGCCCCCGTGCGTGCGCGGCTTAACCATTTCCTTGCTCACTCGCCCGCGAACTGCCCTTCTGGGAGCAGGTCCTCCGAGGGTATCTGGTGATCGATGAGCCGACCTTCGGCCTCCAGTCCATTTCCAGCCGAGCTATCGATCTGGGGGAGATTCTCCGGCTTCTGGCCATTTTCTTGCTCCTCTCGTTTCAACGCGAGCCGACCACGATAAACAAAACTTGACAAGCAGGCCGGGAGGGGGACCGATACGGGTTGCTGTGACCGTGCCTGGTTGGCACAGAAGCCTCACGTACGCGCGCGTGTGCCTTTCTAAGCCTCCCCAGGCGAACCGTGTGTCCTTGGCCCTTCGAAGTCGGGGCCTTTAGGGATGTGTGGCACAGCGTCCTCGGGGGGCCACTCAGGGTTCTGTGTGGGACAGAGAGCGGCCTCTCCAAAGGAAGTTGATTAGACTCGGGGAGATAAATCTTCGGCTTCCTTCCTCTCTGAGACGATTCTGGGCAAAGTGCCCCCCGCAGTCCCTGCCGGGGGAACAAAGGCCCTCTGTCCAGCCAGGCGCCTCCACCCGACCTCTTCTACATTATGAGCCGTGACCTCATGATCATTTCATAAAGCTTGCCAGGCTCTGAAACGGCCACTCCCCGCCCTCGGGCTGCAGGAGACCGCTGGGCCTCTCCAGACCGCTGTCCCCCCCCCTCCAAATGTCCCCCTCTCTAGCCCTGGGGGCCTGCCAACCCCACCCCCGCCCCACCCCCCAGCCATAAATGCAGCCAAGCCTTCTGCTGATGTCACCCTGGCTGTCATCCAGGCCCCCCGGAAGGCTTCCTCTAGATGATTGCCCTGAGGGGACCCTGACCTGCAGGAAGGCCTGGTGCCCCAAGGGGACGATGAGCGCAGGCTTTAGGGGCTGACACGGCGGCCTTCCAATCCGCCCAGCACCCGCTTCCCAGCCACCACTGGGGGGGGGGGGGGCTCCCGAGCTCCCTGCCTCCGCCTCCTTGTCTGCCCACGGGGGATGGTGACAGCAAGGCTGAGCTCACAGGGGCGGTGAGAGGCTACACGTGGTCACGTGTGTGTGCCGTGCTGGCAGAGGGCAGGGGCCACAGCCAGAGCGGGATAAGCCCCAGCAGGGGGGAGGTGAGAAGGTGCGCCTCCTGGCTCAAAGGACAGGAAAGACCTTTCTCCTTTCTTCTGGCCACCCTCCCCTCCCCCACCCCGCCACCCCCTTCCCCCAACCCTACTCGTCCTGCCGTTTTTAATGCATTATTTGAGGACACACCCCCTGGGGCACAGGACGCTCTCGGACAAGTGGGTGGAGAGCCGCAGTGGTTCCTGGGGAGGGAAGGGAGCCGGCGGCTGTGATGGGTTCTGGGAGGCAGGGAGGTGGCAGCGGGAGGCACCAGCAAGGCCCCCACGCGTGCTCCACTGTCCCATCGCACCTGACTTACAAAACGCAAATGCAGGGGTGCCTGGGTGGCTCAGCTGGGTAAGTGTCAAACTTCGGCTCAGGTCATGATCTCGCAGCTCGTGGGTTCGAGCCCCGCATCAGGCTCCACGCTGACAGTTCGGAGTCTGCTTGGGATTCTCCTCCCCTCTCTTTCTCTGCCTCTCCCCTGCTTGTGCATTCTCTCTCTCTCTCTCTCTCAAAAATGGATACATGGGGGCATCTGGGTGGCTCAGTCGGTTAAGCACCCAACTTCAGCTCAGGTCATGATCGCACAGTTCGTGGGTTCGAGCCCCACGTCGGGCCCTGTGCTGACCGCTCGGAGCCTGGAGCCTGCTTTGGATCCTGTGTCTCCCTCTCTCTCGACCCCTCCCCCCGCCAAAAATAAACCTGAAGAAATGTTTTTAATGGACAAATGAACTTTAAAAAAGCAGATTAAAACAATGCAAATGCAAAGATAATTATTAAGAATTTCAAACCAGCTACCACGGAGAATTAAATCCCAAGCGTGGCCCACCCAATCAGGGGGCCCTGTGTGACTTCACGGCCCAAACGCCCCGGAGACCAGCCCTGACCGTAGTTACTCTTTCGATGTATCCATCCCCCCGATTCTTAGATGCGAGAACGTCATTCACCGGATAAACGGTTTCTGACCACTTGAGAGTATCTACGAATGCCGAACTTAGACGCACGCAGCCACTCTACTCCTCAGAACACGCCCACAGGACCAGGGCACGTGTAAGACCTTGTGCTAGAATGTTCTTAGCAGCACTACTCACGCTGGCAATGACGCGAATGCCCATCGACGGTAGAAGGGTGTGGGGGGAAGGGTGGTCTATCCACAGGACAGAGACCCACGCAGAACAAAGAATGAGTTACGACTGCCTGTGGCGGCGGGGCCGGGTCTCACGAATGTGACGCCAAGTCAGAGGAACCAGACGTGAAAAGAGCATGCGGTGTGTGTGTGTGTGGTTCGCGCACAAAAGCAGGACAACAAATCCATGCTGTTAGAAGTTAGGATGATGTTTACCATGCGGGGGACTCAGTGAGAGAGAGCCAGTGGGTTAAATACTGTGAAGTACGATGTCTTGATATCCTCCTGGTTTGATTTATGGCTCCTGACCGGAGGGGTTCAGCCAGCATTGGATGAGCACCTACTATGTGCCAGGTAACTGGGGACACAAGGTTAAGGGTATCTCTCTCTTGAAGAGCTCGGGGTCTGGTGCCAGAGTCAGAGGGATGGCCCTTCCCTTAAAAAAGAAATTTTTTTTTTTTTACATTTATTTATTTCTGAGACAGAGACAGAGCATGAGTGGGGGAGGGGCAGAGAGAGAGGGAGACACAGAATCCGAAGCAGGCTCCGGGTTCCGAGCTGTCAGCACAGAGCCCGACGTGGGGCTCGAACTCACAAACCATGAGATCATGACCTGAGCCGAAGTCGGTTGCTCAACCAACTGAGCCACCCAGGCACCCGATGGCCCTTCCTTTAGTGTTCAGCGTGTGAAATGCTCCCCAGGGGGATTCCGGAGGACAGGAAGGCTGGAATGGTTTTACAGGCCCAAGGAGATAGGCCAGCGGGGAACGGGGCGAGCAACACCCCAGCAGCTCAGATCATTTAGGCATCAATCTACAAGGGGCTCAAGAGCCATAATAAGCCAATCGCAGGGGCCCGTCACTCAGCTTCCTTCTGACTCATGGTTTGGAAAGAGTCACATGAGAGCAAAGCTTAGCTACAAGACTGCTCACTGCAGCGTTGTATAAATAGTGAAAACATTGGAAATAACCTATGTTTCCGACAGCGGGAGATTGGTCCAAAGAGGGACAGGAAAGAGAAATGAGGGAAAGCTGTGCACCCGCTGGAGTGGTGCTGGGGAGGACCACTGAGTGGCCCAGGACCGTGGACAAGCAGGACACAGGCTGGGGAGGACCACCGGGCGGTTCAGGACTGTGGACGAGCAGTACATACACCGGGAGGACCACTGAGTGGCTCAGGACCATGGATGAGCAGGACGCATGCTGGGGAGGACCACCGAGTGGTTTAGAACTGTGGACGAGCAGGATATACACCGGGAGGACCACCGAGTGCTCAGGACCGTGGATGAGCAGGACGCATGCTGGGGAGGACCACTGAGTGGCCCGGGACCGTGGATGAGCAGTACATACGCCGAGAGGACCACCGAGCGACCCGGGGACTGCGGTGAGCAGACATCGTTCCCTGCACACAGCCCACGAGTGGCCTACCAGCTCCAAGGCTGAAGGAAGACACGAGCTCCCTGGGTCAGAGAAGGGCTTCGTTACCCACAGCATGGCAGCAATGTGAGCTTAGGTCTGCCTCTGCTCCCTGTGTCCCAGGTCCCTCGGGGGCGATGAGCCGTGGCCCAGCATGTTCCTCCCCACGGAGGAACCCTGAGCTCAGGAAATCCAAACCTCTTCTGCTGGGCTGGAAGCCTGCCTGGCCATTGTCCTGAGGCAAGACTCCGTGTCTTAGCGGGCAGAGAATCAAAGCTGCCTTTGGCTCGGGGGAACACGTCCAACCAACAAGGCCTCCTGCTACTTAAACAGCCTTACAGACAGTCAATGCTTCTGCTTACAAGACAGGCAGAAACCTGAGACGGCCATGGAGAAGGGTCCCCCCCAAAATGACACAGAGAAATGGCGGCATCGCAGAGAAACGGTTTACGAAACAGCCCATATGTTGTGCGAGATCTCGAGTCCCGGGGATACACACACGCATATTACAGAAGCGCTCATCCTCTCAGCAACCTCAGAGGCGGTGCTATTCATTATCCCCATTTTCCAGGCGAGGCAAACTGAGGCCTGGAGAGGTCACGCCGTGGGGAATCTGCACAGCTGGATTCTGAACCCAAGGTGTCGTGGCCGCTTAAAACCACTTTCCTCTGTGTCTTATTACTACAGGACAGAAAGCCCCTCCACCAGAAAAATCAAATGAAGCTAAAACCAGCCGTAGCTAGAGATCAACACTGTGTAGTAACACGCAAATGCTCCGGGATTAAGTCAAAAGGCAGGATAAGTAATTTACTTTCAGCAGCATCACAGATACGTGCGAAGAAACAGGTACAAATACCCGGATGGTGGGGGAGCATTAGACGCAATAAACGAAGATCCCACTGGCCTCGCTCTGGGGGGCTGATCGCTTCGGGCTGCTTTTTTTCTTTCCTCCATTTTCTGAATTTTCTATAATACAGTTATAGTTCTCTCATAATGAGAAAAGGTAGAAACATTTAAGAAGATAAAGCACCAACGAGGCTACTCAGAAGCTTTTCGGGATAACAGGGGTCAAGACCTACCCAGCCGAGGGGCGCCTGGGTGGCTCAGTCGGTTAAGCGTCTGACTTCAGCTCGGGTCATGATCTCGCAGTCTGTGAGTTCGAGCCCCGCATCGGGCTCTGGGCTGACGGCTCGGAGCCTGGAGCCTGTTTCCGATTCTGTGTCTCCCTCTCTCTGCCCCTCCCCCGTTCATGCTCTGTCTCTCTCTGTCTCAAAAATAAATAAACTTAAAAAAAAAAAAAAAAAAAAAAAAAAGACCTACCCAGCCAAGAGGTTGTGCGCAGCCTCATCTGCCCGGAGACTGTTTGACTCAGCTGAATCCTTGCTTGCTTGCTTGTTTATTAAGATTTTATTTGGGGGAGGGGGCGGCATTCGGAAGGATTCAGAACTAACGGTCTAGGCTGCAGAAACACGCCAACTTCTGTCATTCGAGGTAACCGTGTCAAAGCAACATCAGAAGAGGTCGGGCTTCTTTGGGAAACAGGATTCTCAAAAAAATAGACGAGGAAGGGGCCTGTTTGTCTCTCCTTCTAAAGACAATGCTTAATAGCCTCCTTTAAAACAAACAAAACAAAACACAAAAACCCAGCGACTTTAGTTGGGCAGATCTCTCTAACCGAACAGAGCGGCGCGCGTGTACCTTGGCCCTTCCCAGCCGCCAAAGGATCTTGTTACTTTTCTGTCTGAGGCGCTTCCATTTACAAAGAAACAGACCCTGGGGCGCTTGGGTGGCTCTGCCTTGATTTCTGCTCAGGTCATAGTCTTGTGGTTCCTGAAATCCAGCCCCGTGTGGCGAGGCCAAGCCCCACCTGGGGCTCTGTGCTGACGGCTGGGAGCCTGCCTGGGATTCCCTCTCTCTCTCTCTGCCCACCCCCCTCAACATAAATAAATACACTTTTAAAAAAAGAAAAGAAAAGAAACAGAAAGTGCCAGACGCACCTAGAGCTTTTTAAATGTGGATTCATTCCAATGAGAATTGGTAAATTTCACATAGAATCCAGGTTTCTGACGCTTCTTGAACTGTTAGCTGATGACAAGTTCACTGAGCTAGGCGGTCACTGCTGCTTTCAGAAGTGGGGGGGGGGGACACCTGCTCTGCACGGCTGTAGGGTCTACACGGGGACCACCAACCATTCTGAGTTGCCTGGGACGTGGGTCTTTCGGGTTTAAAACCAGACAGTTCTGAGGCCAAACCTGGGCAGTTGGCCACCCTTGTCCCCACCCAGACCTTGTGCTCGCTCGTGGTCCTTGTCTGGCGCTGGAATTGGAGTCTGAGACCCCTTGTGAATTATATGTTAATAATATGCTGACCACGCATGATCTCAGGGTGTGGGATCGAGCCCCGAGTCAGGCTCTGTGCTGACGGTATGGAACCGGCTTGGGATTCTCTCTCCCCCTCTCTCTATCCCTCCCCCACTCACACTCGTTCTCTCTCTCAAAATAAATAAATACTAAAAAAATAATATAATCATATATGGACCATATGCCCTCTATCTCTTTTGCCACTCTGGCCCCTCACCCCTTTGCCCTTATGTGATGTGCCCACCTGCCTTCCACCACCCACACCTGCATTTCTCTGCCCAGTGGCTGCTGTCTTTGGCCAGGACCACTCTGCCCACCTGTAAGGGAAGGAAGTGCAGAGGCCTGATGTCCTGGGCCAGTGTGAGGGAGGGGAGGGCAAGTACCAGCTGCCTTGACCTTAGAGGGAACACAACAGCCTCCAGGGTGCCCCGGGGGGACCGAGTCCCTGCTGCCTCGTATGATCACAACCCTCCCATTATTTCTTCCCTCCTGTCTCACCTCGACCCTCCTGCTCCCATATCTTAGACCACTTCCCAAATGACCTTGCCTTGGGTTCTGTTGGTTTGGGACCCGAATTAAGTCAGCCACGAAATCCCCAGCACAGGCTGGCCTGGGGAGCACTCAAGAAAGCATCTTTGAGCAAATCAGCCAAAGGGGTATGTTAGGTAAGCCTTCCTGCTGGCTGAAGTGGGGCCCAGGGCCCAGCTCTGGAGTCAGACCCGATTTCAGAACATCTGTGTCACTTACAGGGGTCACTTACCGCCCCTCTGGGCCGCAGGCCCCTCATCTGTGAAATGGGCGTAATCACCACTTGCCCCGAAACGTGGTTGGGAGGACGAGGGAGTTAATGCAGGAACACTCACAGCGCAGGCGAGCATCCCCGTACGTGGCACCTTGTGGGGTCCTTGCTGATCCCGCGGGCATCTCCTCTACCCAGACCCGAGGACCCCCGCGGTCTCACAGCGAGACTGTCAACCGAAGGGCAGGTGCCTGGGGGCTCGGACTCACGCTGCCTGGTGCCCGAGGGGCTAACGCGCATCCACCAGACGGAGCCAGTTCTCCTTCACGGTGAACACGCCCGGAGGACAAGCTGAGGTTGACTCTGTGAATACTTCCCGGGGACCAGTGTATAAGCAGAGTTCGGACAGGAGCCCAGGGAACATTCCAGAACAGCTCCTGGCTCTCAGGAAAACAGCCAGGCAGAGGTGGGGGATCTGTGCGTAATAGCTCGGCTCTGGAGGCCCGAGCTGTCTATCTCCAGCAGGGGACAGCTGCTGGGAAACCGCACATCGGTGTGGGGTGACAAGCAAGCCCAGGCACTGTGCCTATGTCTCCATGGCTGACACCCCACCCTCCTCACCATCTATCCTAGCTACACCGGCCTAGCGAAAGTCCCCGTGCATACATGCCTTCATACCACAGGGCCTTTGCATGGCATCGTGGTTTCCAATGGCTGCTCGCCAAGTTTGGGAGTCCCAAGACCGCCTCACTTCTGACACCGACGGCAAGTTTGGGGGCACCCGAGATCACACTCAGATTTGACACCTTACCAGGAGGACTCAGAAAAGCCATTGGACCCATGCCATTACCGTTGACACAGACTGAAATCAGCAAAGGGAAGAGGTGTATAGGGCAGAGTTCTGGAAACACGGAGCACAAGCTTCCAGGTGTCCCAAAGGGGTGCTTATTCCCGCAGCACTGATGTGCTCGGAGTATCGCCAAAATGAGCGGCTCACCGGAGCCTTGATGTCTAGTTTTCCCGGGGCTCGCTCACTGAGGACGTGGCGGACCACCTGCGCGGCCGATCTCAGCCTCCAGCCCCTCCAGAGGTCAAGTTGAGACTGTGCGCCCACCCTCATCAAAAAAAAAAAAAAAAACAACCCACATTTTTAGCCCAAGGTTAAAATCCCCTCCCGGCCCTTCTGACCCCTAAGAGGCACCGGAGAGAGAGAGAGAGAGCACGGGAGGGGCAGAGAGAGAATCCCAAGCAGCCTCTGCTTGGTCAGCGCAGACCCAATGGCATCCTTGCTCCAAAGTCAAAGCCACGGGGCGCCTGGGGGGCTGAGTCAGTTAAGCGTCTGACTCTCAGTTTCCACTCGGGTCCTGATGTCCCAGTTTCCTGGGTTCGAGCCCTATGTCGGGCTCTGCGCTGACAGTGTGGAGGCCGCTTGGGATTCTCTCTCTCTCTCTCTCTCTCTCTCTCTCTCTCTCTCTGCCCCTCCCCTGCTCGCTCTCTCTGTCACTCTAAAAAAAAAAAAAAAATCGAAGCCGCTGGATCAGAAATGCTAGGGGTGGGCCCAGCCGTCTGCATTGTAACATGTCCTGCCGGTGGTTCTGCTCCTGCTCAAGCGTCAGGACCCCCCATGGAAGAGTGAGCTTCCCCGTGGATGTTTTAACATTCCAGTGATTACACAGCAATTAACACGAGCCCTAACGTCACCCCCGCAAAATCTCCAGTCTCTTATCCATCGCGTTAAGGAAGACTGACCAGGGGACACTGAGAGCCAGGGAAGCAGAGGGACCGTCAGTCCGGGGGGCCACACAGCTTTCCCCGGGGCAGAACCAGAATCAGAGCGAGGGCCCCCACTCCCCGGCCTGCTGTCTCTGCCCAAGGACCTCCCGACCAGTGATCCTATCCTGAGTTTTCTTGGTTTCAAAGCCCCCCCTGGGTCAAGGGCACACGATTTTGCATGAGAAAGCCTACATCTGGGGGTCAGATTGCTCTTCAGATGTGGTTTCTACTCTCCTGGCTGTGTAGCCTCTGCAGGGAGGCTGGAGGTCCCCGCATGCGGGGCACATGCAGACAGGAGGGCCCTTCTCGCTCAGCCAGCCTGGGCCCTGAGGGAAAGGGCCCTGGGGTCAGCCCAGGGTGGAAATCAGAATCTCCTGAAACCAAGGCCCAGAGCAGCCTTTCAAAGTGGAACCCCAGGGTGCCATGAAAATGGCCTCTGGGGGCGCCCGGGTGGCTCAGTCGGTTAAGCACGGGTTCGTGAGTTCGAGCCCCGCGATGGGCTCTGTGCTGACAGCTGGGAGCCTGGAGCTTGGGTTGGATTTTGTGCCTCCCGCTCTCTGCCCCTCCCCCACTCACTCTCTGTCTCTCTCAAACGTAAGCCTTTAAAAAAATATTAAAAGAAAAAAAAAAGAAAAGAAAAGAAAATGGCCTCTGGAGCTGTTCTTTTTTTTTTTTTTTTTTTCTTTTTTTTTAACTGAAAGTGTGCATCATGAATAATTAAATAGCTATCGCGTCCTGTCTTTACGATGGGTTCCGGGCGGGGAGAGAAAGAAAGACGTGAGCGCAACCTTTTGAGCCGACGGGCTTGGGTTCAAGTCCCAGCTTCACCGCTTAGCTTTGTCATCTCAGGCAAAGAGCTTCGGCTCTCTGGGCCTCAGTTTCCTCGCCTGTAAAATGGTTTAACCATACCGCATCCCTCAGAGACGAGCGCGGGGTGTGCCCTCAGTGACAACGGCGGCCCCTCCTGTGCAGGGAGGGCCCCCACCCCCCTTCCCCAAAACACCCCTCACTCTCTCATGTCGGCACCGGGGCGCTGGCGGGGGGCTGCATGGGAGGCCCAGAGCCACGGCTTTCCCACACATAAATGAAACCTGAGATCCTAAGTTAATGTGACTGCAGACCTTCGGGTGTAACGGCCTTGGTCTAGAAGAGCCTTTTAGGAAAACTTCCAAGTGGGAGCCAGGTTTTCAGGCCCCTGTGGGCTTGTTAAAACCGGCACGTCCCCCCTCAGCCAGGCAGCCCTAGGGAGGCCTGCTTGCACCCCCAGAGCTCTCCAGCCCCCCGCCCCCGACAGCTGGTGTGCCCCCAGCCTCCTCCCAGAGGCCCGCGCGCGCGGGCTGCAGGCTGCAGGGGTGGGGTTTCCTCTCTCCCTCTTTCAGCCCAGGAACAGCCCCAGCCCCCAAGGCCAACTCAGCACAATGCACCCGGCTGGGGAGGTCAGAGCCCTCCCACAGCATCTGCTGAGGGCGAGCATAAATCCAGCCAACAACCCCCTCCGGGGGACATCTCCAGTTCTCATGGGGAGGGGGTGCTCGGCCCAAAGGGGGCCTTAAGATACTCCAGGAAAGCAACACACCCAGGCTTGCTTTCCCTCAGATGCTCCACAGTGCTATGGAAACAGCCAGTCACACAGGCAGCTGAAGAGAATGTTCTAGAATCTTTAAAGAGCCTGGCAGGAACGAGCTGGGCCTGGAGACCGAGCCGGGGGTGTCTGTCTGGGGCTTTCCAGCCTCCAGCAACCTGGGACCCGCTGTTCCCGCACCTCTCGTTCATTCCCTTGGCAAGGGAGCCAGCCCGTGGGGCAGAATGGCTCCCAGCTCCCGACCACCCCCGCTTCTCCACGTCGTCCGGAACAACTAGAACGTGCTTTCTGCATGAGATGCCAGCCCCTGTTCCATAAATATCCCGATCCGGGCCCTCTTTTGAACATCATGAGATCCGAGAACACAACGGCCACTGTGATGTGGGGTGAGAGCCGCCCTCTGAAACAGGGCAGGACCTCTTCCCTGGCCGCAGTCCCCACCCCTCCATGCTGTCCCCTCGCCACTCTGCCCCCCGCCCAGAGAGGGGAGGGCCTGAGGAGGTCCGGGCCAGACAAGATACAGGCGGCTCTCCCACTTGGGATCAGCAGGCTGCAGAACAAGGAAGGTGGGGGCGGGGGTGGGGGGTAGGGGGGATGGGGGGGACCGGAGGGGCAGGGATGTGTCCATCCCTGTTTGTTTTTTGAGACAGAAAGCACAGTTGGCTGGTCTGGGCTGGGGCGGTGGGGGTAGAGGTAGAGAGGGGCTGCTTAATGGGTAGCAGGTGTTCTTTTGGGGTGATGGAAAGTTCCGGAACCAGACAGCAGTGATGGCTGAGCCACATGATGAATGTGTGTGATGCCGCCGAATAATTCACTTTAAAATGGTTAACATGGGGGCACCTGGGTGGCTCAGTCGATCAAGTCCTCGGTTTGAGCCCCGTGATGGGCTCTGGGCTGACGGTGCGGTCTGCTTGGGATATTCTCTCTCTCTCTCCCTCTCTCTCTCTCTCTCTCTCCCCCCAAATAAATAAACTTAAAAAAAATTTTTTTAACTAAATAAAATGGTTAAAGTGGTAGATGTTATGTGTATTTTACCACCAAAACAAAAAACAGAAAAAACCATAAGACCCAGTGCAGGTGAGGGCGTGGGGAAGCGGGTGGGGCGCACACAAACCCAGGGCTTCCGGACTGCTGGTTCCTGTCATCATCTAAAGGTTCAGCTTAAAAACCCTGCAGAAACTCTGGAGTGAAAACGTGTAAGCAAAGGAGTTCAAGACAAAGAGGCCAATTAAAGACAAAGGAGCAAAAGCTGGGGACAACCTAAATGCCATATTCCTTTTCTACGGCTGGGGAACAAATTTCCGCCACCTTGAAACCAGACCCTCCCGAGCCCTTGCCACCCACGGACGCCCCCACAGCCGCGCAGGTCAGTGGCACCGAGCACCACGGCCGGGTCCTCGGGGCATCGAAACCCCAAGGCCAGCAAGGTGCAGTCGCCTGGGGCTCAGGGCCGGTTCCAAGCGCGTTCAGCTTGGTGGCGGAATGTGCTTCCTCGTGGCTTTGTACCCGAGATCCCCGTTTTCCCGCTGACCATCGGCCAGGAGTCTCTCTCAGCCACCCGCCCCCAGCAATGGAGTATCCCTGTCGCACCAAACCCTCGGACACTTTGGACTTCCCCGCCAGAGAGGACTCACCCTTTTAGGTCAGGCCCACCGGGGAGAATCGCCCTTTCTTAAAATCAGCGGTGCCGTGGAACACGCCCCAGCCACAGGAGCGACGCCCCTTCGTCTTTATGGGTCCTCCGCACCCAAGCCCGGGGGATACGCATGGTGTGGGTCACTGAGGGGTCGTCACAGAATTCTGCCTGCCACAGTGTCCATCGCGGGGGATCAGTCAAGTAGGGATACCTCCATGATCTCGAAAGGGAAGGAGAATTTAAGTAAAAGGAGATCTGTCTATGCGAACTGACGACGAACATTTTCTTTGATGCATTAACTGAAAATAGCACATTGCAAAACTATACACATATATACGTAAAAATAAGACTTCACGTATGTGTACAATGTCACTTAACATAATTTCTTTTATTTTTGTAAGTTTATTTATTTTAAGGGGGGGGCAGGGGAGGGACAGAGAGAGAGAGGGACAGAGAATCCCAAGCAGCCTCTGTGCTGTCAGCACAGAGCGTGACGCGGGGCTCGATCCCACCAACCGTGAGATCGTGACCTGAGCCGAGGTCAAGAGTCAGATGCTTAACCGACGGAGCCACCCAAGCACCCACTTACATGTAATTTCATTTTATCAAAAAAATTCTATCTATGCACGCCTGTGTCTGTGTGTGTGTCTGTGTGTGTGTGTGTGTGTGTGTGTGTGTGTGTGCACATCACAAAGCCGCAAGAATACAGAGGATTGAGGCGCCCACAGTTTGTACTTTGGTCTGTGTTCTTCCAGACTTTTTCTTTTATATCCTCCGAAACTACCAGAATTAGTTACATCGGAAATCTATTACTTCTGTAGTTTAAAAAGATTGAAACACTACTAAGAAAAAGGTCACGATGTAATCACTAATTTAATCTCCCCATTTTTTAAGGCACGTAAAGGAAAACCGGTCCACCCCACAGGCCCTTTGATGTGATGACACTGGGTGTAATTTCCAAGCCAGGCTCGTTCTTTGTAGTTTTGAAATGTTCCTTAGTGACTCCTGAACTTACTCACCGCTAAGTGAGAGATTCCAGAAATCAGAGCGTAGCAAGAACCTGGAACCACTCCCCCGGTACCGTGTTTTTCTCGAGGAGCAGGGACCGAATGCCTGTGTGCAGGCAGGTCACAGTCTGAAGTGGGTTGTCTACACTGGAGGTAAGCAGCAGCCTGAGATCAGAGCCAGGCTCAGAATCAAGACCCAGCCGCTAATGGAAGGTCGGGAGGGGCACACACACCAGGGGCCAGCAGGGGTGGGGACCCAGGCAGGTGGCCTGAGTCAGGCTCTGTACAGAAAGCAGAAACGATTCAAAGTATTTCTAGCAGAAAGCAACTTAGTACAGGGTATTAGGTGCTTACAGAAGCGATGGCTGGCGGAGAAGCAGCTCCGGACCCAGCCGCCGTAATGACCCCCAGATGCCACCGAACTGACCCGCCAGGGGAACCGCCGCCCTCAGGAGGACCAAGAACCAGAAAGCAGTGCAGGAGACCACTGAGTCAAGAACACGCCTTCTGAGCTGCCGTCCAGGCTATCAGCCCCCACGGCTGCCCTGCACCTGCCTCGAGACACCCACAAAACTGGAGACCGGACGTCAGCAACCGCCATGCGCGTCAGGGGGAAACAGGCCACAGACAGCTTCCGTCTCCCCCGCCCGTGCCTTCCGAACCTCACACGAGTGCATCCAATGGACACCACCACATTCCCACCCAGAGAGCCCTGGCCGAGAGCTTGGGGAATTCTTTTCTCTCTCTCTTTCTTTTTGTAAGATTTTATTTTTAAGAAATCTCTGTGCCCAACGTGGGGTTACAACATACAACCCTGAGATCATGAGTTGCGTGCTGTACCCACTGAGCCCACCAGGCGCCCCGGGGAATTCATTTTTAACTTTTCAAGGAAGTTAGAACGGGTGCTGGGTCCAAGGGTGGTTGGTTACCCAGGAGGGGGCAGTACGCCCCAGGAGGTCAGGGACCCGGGGGGGGGGGGGGGGGGGGGGCGGGGGGCGGGGCGGAGAGTCAGGGCAGAATCCAGTTCGAAGGCCCAACACCATGTTCGCGGCCCCAGCGGCAAACACTTTGCCATGGCGCCCAGTTTAGGGTTCTTGGATGACTCCAGTGGTCCTTAGGTATAGTAATGGGGGCCGGGTTTCTCTGCTTTACGCTCACCGCGGCTGCGCAGATAAACTCTCGCTCAACTCACACTCTGATTGTTCTGAGTCATCTAAGTTGTGGTGGCCACGACTGAGTGGCTGCCATTATCAGCCAAGCACTGTGTTCAGGGCTAAAGGCCTTGCCATATATCGGACAGTTTGCAGCAACCTCCTAAGATGGGGACTGCGCTTGGGGCGCCTGGGTGGCTCAGTCGGTTAAGCGTCTGACCCGTGGTTTCGGCTCAGGTCATGATCTCACAGTTTGTGAGATCGAGCCTCAAGTCGGGCTCTCCACGGACAGCATGGAGTCTGCTTGGGATTCCCTCTCTCTCTCTCTCTCTCTCTCTCTCAATAAATAAACCTTCAATAAATAAATAAATAGTGACAAAACAGAGGCCCAGAGGAGTTGTGTAACTTGCCCAAGGTCACACAGCAAGTGAATGGCAGAGCCAGGATTAGAACCCCACCTATTTAACTACATGGTATTTAAGTAACAGTATGACAACCACAATTCGGCTACCACAATTCATCTTTGATTTTCTGTTTTTTTCTTTTTCTTTTTATTTTGAGAGAGAGAGAGAGAGAGAGAGCGCAGGCACACGTGTGTGCAGGGTAGGCACAGAGAGGAGGAGAGAGAACCCCAAGCAGGCTCCACGCTGGCCCTGCAGAGCCCGACTCTGGGTTTGATCGCACAAACCAGGAGATCACGACCTGAGCCAAAATCACGAGTGAGAGGTTTCACTGACCGAGCCACCCAGGCGCCCCTCATTTTCTCGTTAAGTGAGAGAACAACTCTGTGCTTCCTAAATGCAGCCTGTTTGGCAGACAAATGTTCAAAGCCTGGGATGCCCGGGGCGGTAAATCATAAAAGGAATCCTTCCTGCGGGGGGAGGAGCCAGAATCTGCAGTACTCTGCGGGGCCCGGGGCTCCCTTCCAGAGAGAACATTCTGTTCTAAAAGCAAGCCTCCTTCCCCTGTGAACCAGTACCTGGGATCTTAGCCACCCTGGAGGTGAAGGCTCAGGGGGTGGGGGGAGGGATGGGGGGTGCTGCTTCTTGGAGGACCCTCTGTGATCACTCTTGAAGCGATCGTAATACGGTCCCGCAGTTGCCATAGCAACTCCCCATCTGGGCTATTTAAATGAAATATAGGAAGCATCTTTGGCTTCCGGCCTATCGTGGCTTTGAAGTGTGAACCCTTCATTCAACACCTATCTACAAGTGTCATCCAGGGTGGCCAACTGAGAGGCTTATGGGGGTCCGACGGTTAACAGAAAGGACTTTTTGTAAAAGGACGGCAGGGGATTAACCAAAAGTCGGGGCCTGTAGGGCCCTGCCAAGTGCACCTCCCCCACTCCCATCTGTACGGGCAGCCGTCTCAGGCCCAGCCCCTCCTTGCTCTGCAAGAATGTAATCCCGGCGTTACAGATCTTTTTTGGGTTTGTCAAGAATTGTTGAGAGCTGGGTTTGCCTGTGAAATCTTTCCATCTTAAAAAAATTGGCAACCGGTTCAACATTTGGAGTGGGGCTTCTGAGGACTGGTGTGCAGGTGGCGCACTGCATCACTCGGCGGTCACCTGCTAATGACTATACAACCGTCCAGAAGACAGCAACAATGACGCTGGCAGTTTTCACTGATGGGAAAAAGCATTCGCCATGTCCTAATAAGTGGAAAGAGCAGGTTACAAAAACATAAACAGAGCGTAAGCTCTGTTTTGGAAAATAAAAATGTGTGCTCTGTGTGAAAAAGTCTGAAAGGCTGGGGGCGCCTGGGTGGCTCAGTCGGCTGGGCGTCCGACTTCGGGTCCGGTCACGATCTCACAGTTCGTGGATCAGGCCCCGCATCGGGCTCTGTACTGATGGCTCAGAGCCTGGAGGCTGCTTCGGATTCTGCCTCTGTCTCTCTGCCCCTCCCCCGCTCAAGCGCGCCCTCTCTCTCTCTCTCTCTCTCTCTCTCTCTCTCTCAAATATAAATAAAAACATTAAAATAATTTTTAAACTTTTTCTAAACATCTGTATTCCAAACAGACAGGAAAAGAGGGCAAATAATCTACCAAACCCCCAGCTGTCCACCACACAGATGCTGACCTTTTATTGTATATATTGTCTGTAGCTCTTTTAAAAATAAATGAAACCAAAGGGATACAGCTGGAGTCCTTCTGTGACCCAGCTCCCTCCTTCCCTCCCCGCCCCCCACCCCAGGGCTCACTATTCATTCTCCCAGCGTCTGATACAGTTTTGCCGATACGTATATATTCACAACCGGTATATTATTCTCTTTAAGAAGGTAGCTCGGGTGTAATCATTCTATATCCTTATCATTTTGCGAGTTGCCTTTTACGCCCGCCTTTACGCTTTATGCTCTGGGGTTTACCAGTGGAATCACATTCCATGTCGCCCGTGCACGCCGTCGCAGCTTTTGCGTGCCCTCGCCGGTGACATCAGACTCGGGGACTGCTGGGGACGAGCCAACCAAGAACACGTCGCGGTCTGCCCCAGCTCTCTCCAATTTGCCAAAACAACCCGTGCCAGAATTAGCTCTCGGTTCAAAGAGCCCTCTTCTCTCCCTTGTCCCCCAGCTGCTGGGCAGCTCCCCCAGACCAGGGATGGGGTCCCCCCGTGCAGGCTGCAAGCCCCCTCCCCATACACCTGGTCTCCAAGTCTCCCCAGACTCACTGGTGTGGCTCTGGGGCTCAGGGCAACACCGGCCCCCTCCTGCCCCTCCTCCCCCACCTGGGTGGGAGCCAGCCTCCCAGCCCTGGGCGCCTCCCCAGAGGAACCTTAAGGCCCCCCCAGGGACAATCAGAAGGGAGGTGCAGTCTGGGTAATGGTGGGAAGCTCCTGGAGGTAGAGAAGCTGGACAGGTGCACCAGATAGGTGGACGGACACATAAGGCCTGTGCTCGGCCTCCAGGGGCCATCTGGGGACACAGCCAGAGGTGGGAGCCAGCATCCAGGTGAGGAAGCTGGGAAGCGCCCCCCACTCCCCGCCGCTTTGCCTGGCTCAGCACAGAACAGGTGGGAGCAGCAGTGGGTCCTGTGTATGGCCTGGAAGGCAGTGCAGCCCCGTCCACGGACTGTCGCCTGAGCACCTCCTATGTGAGAGGCTCTGGGGACGCTGTCCCTGCCCTGGAGAGGGTGACAGTTAATGGGGGAGGGGGCAGATGCAAAAGAGGTAGGGACGGGTCCTGGGGCTCCTGTGACTTTGACCACCGCCTGGGGACTTAAAACAACAGAAATGTCTTCTCTTACGGTTCTGAAGGCCAGAGGGCTGAAATCAAGGTGTGGCAGGGTGGGGGGACCTCCAGATGCTGGAGGCCCTGGGGAGGACACTGCCTGCGTCTTCCAGCTGCTGTGGCTCCAGGCGTCCCTCGTCCCGTGGCCACGTCGCTCCAATCCCTGCCTCTGTCTTCACCTGGCCTCCCCCTCTGTGGCTCTGTCTCAAGTCTCCTCCGCTTTCTCTTATAAGGACCACCTGCCATTGGATTCGGAGCCCCTCCTAAATCCAGGATGATCCCATCTGAAGATCCTTAATGTAATTACATCTCAAAGGCCTTATGGCCAAATTCGATCACGTGCGTAGGTTCCAGGGCACGGACACCTCCTTCGGGGACTGCTATTCACCCCACTACAGAGGACCTTCTAGAAGAAGCAGATCAGGGCGGAGACCAGTCTCTTGTCCAGGGGGAGGGGGTGGGGCCTTCAGGAAAGTGAGGGGAGGACGGCCGGATCAGCGGTCCAAGGAGGGAAGTGCACAGAGTCCTGGCCGGAGAGACAAACAAGGCCTGCTATTCCCCCGGTGGGAAACTTAAACTTGATCCCAGGGCAATGAAGCCCCCCTCCCAGGGGGCTTTTAGCAAAGGGCTGATAAGGAGCTGTAGTCTGGGGAGGGAAACTCTCTTCTAAATTTAGGAGGAGCTTTTCTTTCTTTTTTTTTTAAGTTATTTGGAGCGAGAGAGGGAGCTGGGGAGGGGCAGAGAGAGGGAGACACAGAATCGGAAGCAGGCTCCAGGCTCCGAGCTGTCAGCACAGAGCCCGACGCGGGGCTCGAACCCACGAGCCGTGAGATCATGACCGGAGCCGAAGTCAGATGGTTAACCAACCGGGCCCCCCAGGCTCCCCTCTGAGGTTACGGTTTAAAAGGCTATGACTCGGGGCGCCTGGGTGGCGCAGTCGGTTAAGCGTCCGACTTCAGCCAGGTCACGATCTCGCGGTCCGTGAGTTCGAGCCCCGCATCAGGCTCTGGGCTGATGGCTCGGAGCCTGGGGCCTGTTTCCGATTCTGTGTCTCCCTCTCTCTCTGCCCCTCCCCCGTTCATGCTCTGTCTCTCTCTGTCCCAAAAGTAAATAAAAAACGTTGAAAAAAAAAATAAAAGGCTATGACTCGACCCATCCTGACCAAGACAAGCAGAATCCAGGCTCGGACGATTGTCCCCGTTGGAAGATGCTTCTGGGTCTGCCTTCAAGGGTCCTCTGGCACATCAAAGAGGCCCGCCAGGTAGAGCGTCATGCGGTCTCCCCCAAGACACCTTCAGTTTTTCTTTGCTCTTATCTTGAACTAGAGGGAAAAAGTGGCAATGGTTCTCACGCTGTCATGGCCCCATGGCCTCATGGCGCCATATTGGAGTTCGAATGCCTGGCATTTATCCCTCTTTCTTTAAAAAAAAAAAAAAAAGAAAGTTCATTTGAGAGAGAGCGAGAGAGCGCACGTGGGGGGAGGGCAGAGAGAGAGAGAGAGGGAGATCGAGAATCCCAAGCAGGCTCCACACTCGGTGTGGAGCCCAACGATCTCGGGACTGTGAGATCGTGACCCGAGCCGAGATCAAGAGTCGGACACTTACGTGACTGAGCCACCCAGGCACCCCGTCTCTCTTTCGTTGAGTGGGAGCCCAGCTGCCAGAATTCCTGCTACACCCTGCCCGGAAGGACCACCTGCTAAGGGGCCCTGTCCCGGCCAACAGGCAGCTGGGGACCCACGTGAGGCCACGCAGCCTCTTCCTGTTGGGCGGGACGTTGGTGCTCAGTCCATTCCTGTGGCAGACCCACGGCATGGGCCTGGGTTCAAATCCTGCCTGGCTGTATTTCTGTTCACAAATATTTGGGGACATATCCCTGCCCCACTGGACTCCAGCCTGGCCATATGCCTTGCCCTGGCTACCCCAAAGGGAGGTGAAGTGTCCTCCCTGAGGTCACAGAGGCTGTAAGCTGTAGAGCTGGGATGGGAACCCTCCCACCTCACCCCGTGCCCGCTCCCACCACCGGCCCCCCTCCCCATCGGGATGGCTGAGAGCCCCTCCCAAGCCCCTGTTAGAAGGTGGCACCTTGGGGAGGAGACAGGGTCGTGAGGTGGGGCTAGACCTCACGCAGGAGACCCCATGGAGCTCCCTCCCTCACCCCTTCCCTGTGACGACACAGTGAGAACCAGGAGAGAGCCCTCACCCGACCACGCCCACGCCGGTGCCCTGACCTTGGACTTGCGGCCTCCAGGCTGTAAGAAATCAATCTCTGCTCTTTATAAGCCCTCCGGGTCCGTGGTATTTTGCGTAGGAGTTCAGCTGACGAAGACAGGTAAGTGCACGGTCCTGATTTCTTATTTATTTATTTTTTAAAGTCTTATTTATTTATTTTGGTGAGGGGGCAGGAGGGACAGAGAGAGAGAGAGAGAGAGAAAGAGAAAAAAAGCCCAAGCTTCTGCACTGTCAGCCCAGAGCCCAGCATGGGGCTCGATCCCACGAACCCTGAGATCGTGACCCGAGCCAAACTTGAGAGTCAGACGCCCCACGGTCCTGCTGTAGAGAGGAGGAAACTGAGGCTCGGAGAGGTGAAGGCACCGGCCGCCTCTAACCTGGCTCGGCCCGAGTGCAGAGGTGTCTCCTGTCCCCAGCGGTCACCTCCTCACAGCTGCCCCTTTGGCACCGTTTCTTGCCTCTCTTCTGCAGCTCACTGAGAAGCGGGGGGCCGGGAAGCAGTGGAGTGACAGTAATGAGGACAGCCCCTCCTGGGCGGGGGAGGGGCCGCAGGAGGCCCGGCCCCAGCTGGGGCACCCCGGGGCTGGGCCCCCAGAGTCCACGTTGATCAGGAGCCCTGGGTGAAGTAGAGAAACAGGAGCCTCCCCCGAGGATCAATCAGCCAGGAGCCGCGAGCTCCGTGCTCCCCGAGGGCCCAGAAACACCAGGGCAACAAGTGACTTGTTTGACTGCGGATCGCCTCTGCCCCACCCCCACCGCCACCCCCACCCCCACTGCCACCGCGACCGTCTTTGAGCGGGAGGCTGCCCCTGCCCTAGCAGATGCCTGGCCGCTAACAGGGTCACACAGGCCTTGGCACGCCCCCCACTGAAAGGTGAGGTCCACGTCCCCTCCCCTTGAACTTGGGGGGGGGGCGGGCTCACGACCGCTGCCCCAATAGAATCCAATGGATAGGCTGCCACGTGACTTCCGAGGGCCACCCAGCCTCCCCCTGGTCCTCAGGGACGCTCGTTCTGGGGGAAGAAGTCCAGAACGCTGACCCCGCCAGGCCAGGGTGGGGGGGCCACGCTGGGTGCTCACATCCACGCCCCGCCGAGCTCCCGGATGGCCGCCCGTGTCGGCCGCCGGCCACAGGACAGGGGCCACAGGAGAGGGGCCTGTGGCCGGCTAGCACGACCGGCCGGGCGGATCTGACCGCCACCGCGTTGACACCCTGCTGGTGAGAACCGCCCGGCTGAGCCCTTCCGGGATCCCCGGCTCACAAAATCAAGGGCAAAATAAACGGTGGCTGTTTTTCACCGTGCGATTCGGGGGGACCCGGAACAGCTGTCGAATGACCAAGCGAAGGGTTTCAGAGCGCATCGAGGCGGAGACTTGAGTAGCTAGAACCCCATCCCTACCCCCTGCCAGGCCCTGACCGAGGGGGGGATCAGGGAGGCGGGGCTCAGGGCCCTCTGCCGAGACGGGAGCTGCCAGAGGTCGTCCCCGGCAATGTCACTGGCCCCCTGCCAGGCGCTGGTTACAGGGGATAAAGAGACGCAGAGGCAAAGCCTCTCTCTGCCCTCGAGACCTCACGATCCCCTCAGGTGCCCTCTGAAATCCCAGCAAAGGCCAGAGCCGCCACTGTAGATTAAACCCAAGCTCCTTGACACACAAACCCAGCTTCGCCCTTTGCTTCTTGCCCCGGGCACACATCCCCACGGAGCCTCTGTCCCCCGACCCCCTTCACCCACCTCACTGCTCCTCTCCTTCAGGTTTCAGGCGTCACCTCCTCAGGGAAGCCCTCCTTGATGCCTCTGACCAAGCCCAGGGCCCTCGTAACTTGCCCTCCTGGAGCCCGGCTTTTCTTCCAGAGGGGGCCTGTCCTTACCTGTAAGTGTCCCCAGCTCTCTCACCAGAGTTAAAACCCATGTGCCGCGAAGCCGGAGACCTAGTTCGGCTCGCTCCGTTCCGGGTGGGGGAAAAATCTGGGACACGCAGAGCTAACCAGACCTAGCGGTGGGCCTGGCGTCATGAGAGCGGAGCCCCGGCGGGGACACCGGCAGAATCCTTCCCGCCCCTTCTGCCTTCCGACCCCTCCCGGCGGGTGGTAGGTATTCCTGGTTTTGCAGATGAGGAAACTGGGGCCCAGAGAGGTTCAGTAACTTGCCTAAAGCCACTGAGCTTTAGGGAGACGGGCAGGCATTCGAACCCCGTCGCGGCTGGGGCAGGGTGGGGGGGGGGGGAGGTGCGGCAGGCTGCCTTCAGCCCTGCGCCGGTCTTGGGTGCTGCCCTGCCCGGCCCAACACTCAGCTCCTCTGAGCCCGCCGTCTGTGTGTCTGACTTAAACTCCTCCGGCCTGATTCTGAGTCCCCCCCGGGGCTGGCGTCCCGGAAGTACGGTTCTTTGGCTCGAGGACAACCTCCGAAAGGCTGTCGCAGCCCAGCCGAGGAGGGCGCTCTCCGTCAGCCTTTCCTGAAAAGCCAGCGTGGACGGTCCTGGCCACTCGGCAAATGTCACAACCCTGATGCGTCGTCACCCTCTCAAACGCAGGGCCTCTCCGCCACCCTCCCAGATGCGGCGCCTGGGGCCCTGGGAGACGGAGGTTCGAATCCCAGCTCCGCTTTCTAGCTGGGCGGCCGCAGGTGACCCACTCAGTCTCTCTGAGCCTCAGTTTCCATGAAAGGGACACAAATGGCATCTAGTTCTTCAGGCTGTGGTTAAAAATTAAGCTACTGGGGCGCCTGGGTGGCTCGGTCGGTCGGGCGGCCGACTACAGCCCAGGGCATGATCTCTCGGTCTGTGAGTTCAAGCCCCGCGTCGGGCTCTGTGCCGACGGCTCGGAGCCTGGAGCCTGCTTCGGATTCTGTGTCTCCCTCTCTCTCTGCCCCTCCCCCACTCACGCTCTGTCTCTTTTAAAAATAATTAATTAAATTTAAATAAATACATAAATAATTCTTAAAAAATTTTTAAAAATTAAGCTACTGAATGTGAATGTGCCTCCAGTAGCCCCATAAATGCCTCTTAGGTCCGAATAGGACAACTGCCTCCGTTGTTACAGGGAAGGAAGACGCTTCCTAAGACAAATCAGGCAAACTCGTTTCTTTTTGAAAAACAAAAAAACCACATTTATTTCTGTAAACTGTTTGAGGGCAGATGTTCACAGCCCCGATACAGCACAGACTTCCTACCCCCAAATGAAATGAGCAAGGAAAGAAAGAGAAAGAACGGGACGCATGAAGAAACAAGCCAATCTCATCTTCCTTTGAAAACAAAACTGCGTTTGGACGTGTGGTGTGGACCTGGGATGAACACCACTGACTTTCTGGGGCCACGCGGGCGGGGGTCCGTTCCACCGGCGGCTCGGCGGGGCCCCCCGAAAGCGAGGAATCGGGTTCTGCCCGAATCCCCACTCGGCACCCCGGCCTCCCTCCCTGGCGTCCTCATCACCTTGGGAGCCCCTGAAGCGAACCCTGAGAGATGCCAGGTCACAGCTGGACTCGGACCCGTGTCCCCACTCCGCGCCGCGCAGTGGGGTTCCGAGCAAAAGGGTAGGAACGAGCCGCTGCTGGGCAACTGTTAAGGCAAATTTTCTCTCTTCTCTTCGGTCGGAGTCAGGCTTCGATGTGTCACTGCCGGGCATGGGTAGCTTAGGCAACTCTGAATGCAGGGGTGAGGGACCCCCGGAGCACGCTTTGGGGGGGGGTGGTCCGAGCCTGACGCATGGGATGAACGAGGGTGCTCCCAAGACGGCCCCCCGACGGGCGCGGCCCCCAAGCCACGCAAGGTGGTGGTGGAGAAGCCAGGCGGGCTACGGTGTAAGAGAATGCCAGGAAAGGGGGGTCACCGCAGGGGGAGCCTCAGATCTGATGATGTGCGTGGCCTTGGGATCAAAATGATTTTTCCTTAGAACGAGAAAGAGCGGGGAAAGGAAGAGGAGATAAAAGAAACATGTTCCGCGAGCTTCGGGAGATAGGGCGCAACCGGGCTTGGGAGGGCAGCGGGGAAGGGGAGGCAGGCGGCAGACAGGGAGGCGCGTGCCTCTCACTGCGTCTCCCGTCCCTGGCGGGCTGGTGGGCTGGTGGCTGAGGCCGCGGTCCCCTCCCCCGGGGGGGCAGGCAGATGACTTTGCAAGGGGCAGGGGAAGGGCTGGGGTTACTCCGTCTGGGCGTCGTAATTGGCTCCCCCCGCCTTCTTGAGCTCGCTCTTGATGAAATCTTCCTCCAGCTCCTTCCGATCGCTGATCACAAACTCTTTAGCAAAATTCTGCAAGAAAAGAACAAAATAAAACACAGAGTTCCCGCGAAGAAGGGACAGGATCTACATGCTGCTCAGACGACACACGAGCGAGTCCTGGCACCTAAAACGCTAAGAAATGATCAAAACGACAATCGCGTGGTTGCGTGGTTTGGCGAGAGAAAGAAAAACCGTGACCGGAGATCACAAAACGTGTGACATCAGGGTACGGTGTAGGCCCGAGGCCAAGGACGTGGGGCCAAAGTCAGCCCCGGTTTGAATTCTGGCTCTGCCATTTTCTGGCTGCATGACCTTGGGCAAGCTCCTTCAACTCCCCGGGCCTCAGTTGCCCTGTCTGTGAAAGACCAACCTGTCAGAAGAACAGCAGGAGAGGAGGCTGGAAAGCCCGGCTGGAACATCAGGCTTTCCAGAACAAAAAAGAGACAGGAAGAAAGACAAGCGGTGAGTAGCTTTTGCTCATTTCCATGGTGTGAATATTCCCACAACGGCCGGTTTCAGCCACAGCAAAGAGCTAAATGGGTACGGCCACTGTCCCAGCACCCCCCCCCCCGCCCCCAGAGGACACAGGCTTCAACCATAACATCCCACAGGCCAGGCACACGTGGGGCACTCCGTAAATGCCCGTGGCATGAATGCGTGGAGCGGGTGACCGGGCTTATCCGATAACTCCGAGCCATGAAGAATCAACGAATCAACGGCTGTTGTGGTATGTGGGTCACAAGACTTCGATAAACAAGGAAAATTTCAGGATGGTGTAAGAGACGGTTACCAAGGTACAAGTAACAAGCCTGAAGGTCAGAAAAATCATCCCCATTAAAAAAAAAAAAAAAAAAAAGAAATCCACAAGGAAATTGTGTTAACAATTACCGCCATTATTAAGCACCTACGGGTACCAGACGCAGTCACGCGTTGGCAAACTTAAAACACTTCAGTGTGACCCAGCCAGTTCACCCCCAGAGCTCTACACGAGGAAATAAAGCACACGGTCCCACAAATACTTGTACACGAATATTCATAGCAGCATCACTCGTAACAGCCCCAAAGTGGAAACCACCCAGATGTCCTCCGAAAAACTGCGGTCTATCCACACAATGGAATATTATTCAGCCACAAAAAGGAACGAACGTCATGGATGAGTCTCAAAACCGTCACGCTGAGTGAAAGACACCAGATGTGAAAGATCGCCTCCTCTATGATCCCTTTCATACGAAATGTCCAGAAAAGCAAATCCACACAGACAGGAAGTAGATTGGCAGTTTCCAAGGACTGGGGGTGGAATGGGGTGACTGGTATTGGGGACGGGGTTTCTTCCGGGGGGATGAAGATGCCTTGGAACTAGACAGGGATTGTGGTTGCACAACACTGTGAAGAAGTACCAACGAACTCTATGTTTTAAAACAGTTAGTTTTAGGTTATGTGAATTTCACCTCTATTGGAAAAAAAAAAAAAAAAAAAAGGTCACCATGCCTCCAAGAACAATGACTAAACCAGGGGAACACTCAAGGTTGAGCCTCACAGTATAAAGATAAACCATTTGCCAGGCCAAGGAACTAAGACTACTAACTGGGAGGCGAGAGGGGAAGGTTAATATTTATCAAGCAACTAATATGTGCCAGGTGTAGGCTCACGCATTTTCTCACTTAATCCTCCCTCAGTAGATTAGCTGTGTTCCTTTAAGATAAGACCCACGGGTTGGGTTTGGAGAGATTGTGTAGCCCAGAAGGACTAGACGTCCTTCTGACACTCTCTAGTCCCATTCCGTCATCCTGTGCCGTCTGTCCTCACTACAGTGAGGGAACACGAGTTGGGGCAGAAAGGGGAACTGAGAATTAACGTGTTTCTCAACCTGAGCCCAAGCGGCACGGCGGGGGGGGGGGGGGGGGGGGGGGGGAAGAGGCAGAGAGCAGACCCAGGAGGAGGAAGCCAACATCTCGAGAGGCCTCTAGCAGGAAGTCCGAAGTTCCCCTGCCTCATGATAGCTATATATGGCAATCTAAAGAAATACGAACACTCCTGTTTGTGTCTGTTAGCCATTAGAAGATTTAGATTAAGAAAAGTTTGATAAGAGCCTAAGAAATCTACAGTAAAAGTGTAAATGGAGCTATGCATAGTCCAACTTAAGACCACAGGCATATGGCAAAGCAAATCACGGCCAAAATGAGGAACGATCCAGAATAATGGAACCCAGTAAAAACACGACATAACAATAAATGTAAATGAGCAAAATTACCCTCCCCCAACACAGCTATGTCTTAGACTACCAAAACCACCCCCCGAAACCCTACGCTACATACCAGAGACATGATTTAAAAACCAAAAGGCTAGTAAGAACGATGATTATACCCAACAAAAGTACATAGAGGAACAGCCCCATCGGCTCCCACTATGGGAACAGCACCTGCCCTCCAGGGGGCCAAAGGAGAGGGAGGGGGTGGAGCCACATGGAGGGGGCCCCACCAGGCCTCACAGGCCTCCCCCACACAGGATGCTCATCACCCCCAGAGGCTTCAGAGGGGAGCTGACACTTCCCCTGAGGGTGTGGACTCTACAAAAAGTCCCTGAAGGTCTGAGTCAATCCAAAACCCAACCTGCATCAACCCCCTCCCCCCCCACCTCTGTCCCTTTCCAGCAGTCCTCAGGATAGGCCTTCCACTGGAGAGGGGGGACACCAGCGCCCCTGGGGGGGGTGGGCTTCATTGTGACATTTCAAAAAGAGGCAGAAACAGCAAAACCATATGCCCATGGGGCAGAAGCTGCAAGAGACAGAGGCATGTCCTCATTAGGAAGGACACAGGGCCCAGAGCAATGCTAACACATAGGGAATTTTTCATTTTCTAGCATCCACGGTGAAAAGAGTAAAAAACAAACAAACAAACAAAAAACAGGTGATACTTTCATAGGATTGTATCTAACTTTATATATCCCAAATACTGCCATTTGAACAGGTTACGGACATACAGAATCACTCATGGGACCTTCTACGTTCTTTTCTCCGTATTAAGTTTCAGGAACCCGGTGCACATGGCCCACCTACGGCCCAAAGCGGTACAGATGTGCCAAACCTCAAGAGCTCAGCAGCCACGTGTGGTTGGTGGCGGGGCAGGTCTAGCTAGAACAGGAAAGAGTCTGAAAGAATAATGTGTTCAGTCAAGGAGAAACATTAATCATAAAATAGCTGAGCTGAGCTGACTGGAGGCCTGGAAATGTTCGTCTTGATCTGGAGTTGAAAAAAAAAAAGAAAGAAAAGAAAAAAGAAACCTTAACTCTGACATTCACCCCGTCCTTTGATTGAAAAGCAGCATGAGACCCAGAGAGGGGAAGCTATTCATCCCCGGGCACACAGCAGCCTCATGGCAGGGGTCCTGGGGGCAGGTCCTGACCCTAGTCTGTCCTGTCCTCTCCCTTCCTCTGCTCCAGACTGCCCGCCCCACGACAGCCTCTGTCATACCCTCAAGGCTGCCAAAGCTACATGTCATAGACTTCAAAGCAAAAAGGTGCCGGTCTACAGGTAGGGTTACCTATGGTTCTAGAAAGATCTTCTTTGTCACATCTAAGAACACTCTGTCCCTGTCTGATAGCTTCCAGAAAGGGTCACTCCCCCCACTCCACCCCACCTTTTTTTTTTTTTTTTTTTTTTTTTTTTTGCCATGGCAGGACTTTTCCAAGGAAGAGGCCCATCCATCTAAATCTGACTCCAGGATGGCTTAGAAACCAATGACCAAGTTGAGGACACATTTGTCCCTGAGACTTTTCTCAAGTGCATATGTGTTCATATTTCAAAGATGTAAGACAGACATTCTTTCCAGCGGAAGCTTCCAATGGTCTGTTCCAAGGAAGGCAACTCTAGAGGACAGGTTAGGAACCAGGCTCTGTACACAGCCAAGAATCTATTTGCAAAGCTGGTTTAAAAAGCGCTGGGGTGCCTGGGTGGCTCGGTCAGTTAACCGTCTGACTTCGGCTCAGGTCATGGTCTCGCGGTTCGAGGGTTCGAGCTTCGCATCGGGCTCTGTGCTGACAGCTGGGAGCCTGGAGCCTGCTTCAGATTCTGTGTCTCCCTCTCTCTCTCCCCCTCCCCTGCTCTCTCTCTCTCTCTCTCTCTCTCTCTCTCAAAAATAAATAAACATTAAAAAACACTAAAACATTTTCCGATCTTTGGTTTTAAACCATGTCATTTTCAAACAGCTCCCAACTGGCTGGCTTTAAACCCCTGCGTCAATCCTGAAGCATGCTGGGTGCCGCAGGTTTGGACCGAACACAAACAAGGGGCAGTTGTCCATTTGAATCTCCAGCAGCCGGCCCTCCCCAGGGACTTACCCCCCCTCCCCCATCCCGAACTACCACTCCCCACCCCCCACTTCCCTGTCCCCCCAAGATTCCATCTCCTGGTCGGGTGGATCCGACGAGGGTGCAAAGGGCTTAGACACTCCATGAGGGTACCCAAGAATCGTTAGGTGATAGTTTGGGTGATCCTGGCTGGGTTCACCTTTGTTTGCAAGATTGCCAGGGGACTCTGAGATCCAAAGTTTCCTGAAACACTCGAGTCTGAAGGCATAGGGAGCTGGCTCGTTCCTCTTCTCTCACCCACGATGATTCCTTCACCTCCACCCTTATTTTAGTGGAGGAAAGTCCGGGGAATTCCTGAGAATAACCAAGGCAGTGACTCTGGCATCACCTCGCCCTTGGAGAGAGAAGATAGCAAATCCAGCTGCACACCCAAAAGCTGGGGTGGGACACGGGGTTAGCCGTGGGAGGACGGCCTGTCAGGGTAGAAGTGTCAGGTCTCGTACCCAGAACATTAGGACTAAGGTGGGTTGCTAACCCATGCAGACAATGTGGGTGCAGAGGAGGGTCTGGGAAGAGAAGAGGAACGTGGAGTCTTTAACGGTGAGGTTTGTGATGTCAGCAATGCACGTTCCTACAGAGCAGGGCATGGTAAGAGAGGTGACCTTCATTGTATCCAAAGATAAGGAGAGCTAATGCAACTCACGCAACAAACACATGCTTACGAAGCACCTATTGCATAGCAGACATTCTCCCAGGTCCCGGGAAGTCAAAATTCTGGTACCTAGGGCTCTCTCTGAGAGTCTGAGCATAAAAGGAGAAGCAGAGGACTCGAAAATGCCCTAAGGGAAGCAGCCAATGGCTCTGGGCCCTGGTTTCTAGCTGCGTGAAAGAAGAGGGCTAGGCAACAGGCTCTCTGGCACCTTCCCACCAGCCATCCTGGGTTTGCACTTAAGCCATCGGAGCGCATGGGACAAAATTCCACCTCAGATGCCAGAATCTGATGGGCAATAGGGAAAAAAAAACTGGCACAGAAAAGTCATCTATGGGATTAGAGCCTGGCCTTCAAAAGGAAGGCCCGTCTTCAAAAGGAAGGCCCGACGTGGCCCGTCCCAAACCCTTGCATAGACGTGTGGGGAATAGGCTCTCTCCTCCTATGTGTGTGAGACACAAGACAAGACACACGCTGGCCACAATCATGTATCTTTCCCCCAAGTGGGTGGAGATTAACTAGAAACCAAAGACCTCAGTGTGCTGAAGGAAAGCAGTTGGTACCCTGCCGCCTGAATCTTGCTAGGAGAAAGGACACCCTCCAAGGACCATGTGCCAGATGAAAATGCACGGCATCGAACCCGCTGGGCATTCAGCTGCAACCCCTCCTGGGCCCCCCACGCTTGCCCTCCTACAACCATTCTAAAGAGCTTCAAAGACCCAGCTTCTCAAAATCCTTCCAGCAAAGTGTAATTTACTCAAAAAGAACAGGTTCTTATAACAGCCATGAGTCATCAGAGAAACAAGAAAAAAACAAACACCAAAAGGGTACAGTCTAGTGTTCGGCAGGTTCGGGAACAAAGGCACATACGTCACCTGAGCATCTCGTGAATGATGTGACCCTCCTTCGCGGGGGAGAGAAAACAAAGGCCATGAGAGAGGCACGCAGTCAGGTTTCAGGTGGGCACGATTCAGGGAATCGTCCAACGCAGATGGATGGCAAGGAGGCATGACATCCTAGAACACATGGTGGGTAGGTCTGGGCCAAAACCTAATAGGGACAGTTGTCCATATGCCTCGAATCCTGACCCCGGCAGGGCCACCCACCTCTTTAAAACTTGGGTGACTGCCTAGGTTCTGACCCCCGCTTTCCTGACCGTGGACACTTACAGAAGCCCGACTCCCCTCTGCCTGATGTCTGACTACGCCTACGTCCAGATCAGGAATGTGGGAAACACACGTCACTCCTCCCGCATCCACGGCAGACATAACCAATCGTGCCACTTTCCTCACGAGTCCGGACTTCGCATCAGAAGCCTCCTTAACCCAGAGCCCCAGCTGTCGACCAACTGGCAAGCACAGTGCAATCCGGGCCGGGGTGTTCAATTTCCGCCCGGTCAAAATCGTGCCCGTCATTTCTTGTTCCCCAGCCACGCCCACTTGGGGGAAGGCTGCCCGGGAAATAATTCAGCAGATTTTTTTTTCCTAATTATAATATATACGCACAGATGTTCGTTGTCCGTAAACACCAGACTGTTTTCACTTTTCGACAAAAGCTGAATAAGTAAACAGCATCGCCGTCAAACCCTTCATACACATCAGGCACTTTGATAGGGTATTTTCTTTAATTTTTGCGACTCCACGCGTCAGCCAGAGATGCTCGTCCCGAACTTTCAGAGGAGGAGGCTCAAACTCAGGTTAGGGAAGTAGCCCGATAGAGGTCGCACCTGCCGAGTGCTGGGCTGGGCCTGGGAGCCACGACTCACCCCGTGCTGAGATCCTTGCCGGGAGAGCGTGCCCGTGTCGCACACGGGCACTACGCTGAACACAACAGCACGCAGACGCTAAAATGATGAAAGCACACTTACAAAGTGTTAAGAGGACACAGGTACCTCTGCTATGACTAATCACCTTCGTAAAACACATTCCATTGGCAAGGGCTCCACAGGAAGCCGCAGGAATCAGACATCTCTGCGTGAGGTGAGGGATCGCGGCTGATCGTTCTTTTGTGCCTTCGTTTTGTCTGAGCCACTTTAAAAAAAATTTTTTTTATGTTTATTTATTTTTTAAGAGAGAGAGAGAGCGTGGCAGACAGAGAGGGAGACACAGAATCGGAAGCAGGCTCCAGGCTCCGAGCGGTCAGCACAGAGCCCGACGCGGGGCTCGAACTCACGGACCGCGAGATCATGACCTGAGCCGAAGTCGGACGCTTCACCGACTGAGCCACCCAGGCGCCTCTGAACCGTTTTTAACAACCACAAGGCCCTGGGATGCACCACCATGGGGGAGAAACCAGGGTGCCTGGGGCTTGTTCCAGAAGGGAGTCTGAAAGGCGGCATATCCAGGGACAGAAAATGACAAGATAAATACAAAAGTGAGGAGAGGTACAGGGAAGGGACAAGAAACAGGGAGGAAAGATCCAAACGACATACACAAGATGCCAGGAGCAGAGACAGCTTCGGGGCGCCCTCCGCGATACCACCCACCCCCCTTCACGGGCTGCCGGGGCGTTGGATTTCCGATCAGGTCGTTTGGGTCTCAGACATAGGCCACAGGCCACAGAAAGCCCCTTTGCCCGAGCCCAGGCCCAGGTGAAACGCACGGGGCCCAGAAGGCCCTCTCCGGCTCCGAGAATAAAGGGCCTTTCCATAAACCCCGAGCGTGAAGAAGCGTACACATTTCCCGGTGAAAACGAACAGCCGAAATCCTCTGGAGGGCCACGAAGCAGCCAGAGCCCGTCCCCCGAGTGCTGGGCGGCACCGAGGCTCTGAAGGCAGAGCGGGGACCCCACGAATCTCGTCCCACGGAGGAGCGCGGCTTTCTCCCGGGCGACCCAGCCAGCTTCGCTATTGCAACGAAAGCAGAGCCTCTGGAAACTCCAGCCCCGCCGCCAAAGCCCTCCCTGAGGGTAACTGGCTTCCACAATGTAATCCGATCCTGACACCGGTTATGGAACATGTAGGAATGTTCTTCTGTCCTAGGGATACGCAGAGTAAGACACAGTCCGAAGCCAGCCCGTGTGAACAGATGTGTCTCTTTACTTTTTTGCACCCGTTTTGGTGCGTTTCCAGGTACGAGGACTGTTCTGTAATAAAGCAGGCCTGGTCCCTGCCCTCGAGATTCCTTTCGAGGGTCCTTTAATTATACTTAAATGGGACCCATGAAATTCATGGGATCATAGCAGAAACACGTGAAGGAGAAATTCTGCCTGAGGCTGGTAGGAGAATGGAGTAAAGAATGAGGGTTTTGAAGGACGAATAGAAGTTCACCAGTCACCAAAACAGAAAACTTTTTTTACATCCTTTGCATTTCCGGATCCTTTGCAACAGCTCTGTGGGCATTTGCGTTCTCTTTTTCATAACACCTTTTTCACAGGTTGTAAAGATAAAGTTACTTGCCCGAGGTCCTAAAGCAAAGAGTTATGGAGCTAGAGTATCACCTTGGGTCTCCCTCCCCCTTCAGCCCATGACCTTTTCCGTTGGACACAGCAACATTTTTATTTATGTATTTATTTTTTAAACATGTTTATCTTGAGAGAGAGAGACAGCGTGAGTGGGAAAGGGTCAGAGAGAGGGAGACGCAGAATCCCAAGCAGGCTCCAGGCTCCGAGCCGTCGGCACAGAGCCCGACGCGGGGCTCGAACCCACGAACCGTGAGATCGTGACCTGCGCCGAAGTCGGCCGCTCCACCGACCGAGCCACCCAGGCGCAATTTGCGGAGTCATGATATTCCATTTCCAGAATTTTTTTTAAGGCTCTACCATCAAGAAGATGAAGTATGTCTGAAAATAAATCTAAGAGGTTTATTGCCTGCACAACTTCTCAGAGCGTTTAATGTGCCGTGTGATCCTGCAAAGGTAGGGCTTCCGACCCGCATGTGGCCTCAGAACATTTCCTTGGGGCTGAGGACTTTGGAAACGTGCAGGAGGGCAAGGTGCCAGCGTCGGGGCTCTGGGGCCAGGCAGTCTGGGCGCTGGACGGAGTGCCACCGCGTCCAGGCGCTGGGAACCTGAGCAAATTACTCAGCCTCCTTGGGCCCCAGGCCCCTTGTCTATAAAATGGGGACAGTGATAGAAGTGGCCTGTCCGGCAAAGAATACACGATTGCGATATGGGACTTTTCCCTCCTGTCTGGGTGTTAGGTATATCTGGGGGGTGGGAAGGGGTCCAGAATTTAAGCCGACCCCACTCCCGGGGCTCAGGAGCCATCAGAGTACACATTAAGCTGATGGTTGCAGAGTCCCTGAAACGTCGGTCCTTCCTGCCTCCCCTGCCCCTTGGGGGAAACAACACCGCTCTCCTCTGCCCAGGCTGAGAGCGGAGACGCGCCCTCTGGCTGTTCCCACTCCGGAACGTTCAGAGGACATCAAAAAATAAATAAAAGGATCACGTGAATAGAGACATTCTGCAAGGCAAGCACGACACATCAGTGACAGAGTCTGATCCCAGTCAAGACAGCCTGGCCCAGCACGGACAGCGGGCCCTGGACAATGGTGGCTGCATTGTCCCCGTAATCCCCCACAGGCGCCAGAACAACGGGCGCTCCTGTGTGGCAGACGACAGCCGCGGCGAGGCAGCCACGCGTGCTGTCCCCTCCGCGCAGCCCCCGGACTCAAGCCCGGGCGTCGCTACTGTCCGGCCCGACCCGCCCGGAAGCTCGTCTTAGCCACGCAGGCGCCCCAGCGCCAGGACATTCCGGCGTCGTTGATGGCGGAGACCGTGGTCTGAGAGGCAGATACCACTTTACTCCCGTTCTTGGACTTCAGGGGACCGGGAGGCCCAGAGAAAGCAAGCAACGTGCCCAAGGCCGCCCAGAGCTGAAATCTGAACCCACAGCGCCTCGCTCAAAAAGCTCCACCCGTTCGCCGGACAAGGCAAAATGAGGTTCCTGTAAAGGTATGATGCCATCGACCAAGTAGCACATTTTTAAAAGGAAAACACTAAAAACAATAAAAATTAAAAAAAATAATAAAATAAAATGAAAACACTTCGGGATACGTCCAAGCAGAATATGACCCAGCAAATCAACCCACTCAACCCTTCGTTTTATCAGTGGGGAAGTTGTGGCCCGGGAAGGCCTAGGCCAGGCAGGCAGCATAAGGACCCACCTTTCTCGATTCTGGTGCCTCGGTGTCAGTTCACACGGCCTGCGTTTCGCGCCAAGTGCAAGGCCGTGGGGATGTTACTTCCATTGCAATAAAAGCCAAGGGTGTACCGAAAATCTTAAGTCCTAGAGTCAGTACGCTCAGTCTTCCCCTGGAAATCATGGCAAGAGGCAGTTGGGGAAGTAACACCGTCCACAAGACGCAGAATCCAGAGTGTCCCGTCTGGAAGGCCCCTCAGCATCGCAGTCTGAGTCTCTATTAGACAGAGGGGACGCTGGTACCCGCACCAGGATCGGCACGATTTTAGCGGCTGTCGAAAGACACCATGAGGCCCGCATGACTGACCCTTTGGGACTTACATGGCTGTATTTGCAACTGTCGGATAAGCGCGAGGTATCGCGATAGCTTCAGATACTAAACCCTTTTAAATGCAAGAGTGGAACACACAAAGGGCAACGGTCAAGATGCAACATGGCACCTGCAGGCCAAGATGGCGTCCCAGCTCCCCCACCCAAGTGACGTTCATCGGCATCCCTTTAACACGAAGCCCCGCCTCCCTGCCCATAGGATGTGCATGTGACCTGAGCTGAGCCAATCAGGGTCCTTTATAAGGGAATGATTGACACCGAGGGCTCTATCTTCCCTTGGGCTCAACACCCAGAAGAACCACCAGAGCCTGGACCACTTCTGCTGTACAGAGGCCGCCGAAGGCTAAACTCAAGAGAAAAGACAGATGAGGGGAAGCTATTGCTTGAGCCCAGAACCCAGCCACACCTAAAGCCCAGTAACCCTGCACTTCCCAGTTTAGAGAGTCAGGCAATTCCCTTTTTCGCTTTCACGTCTTTGAGCTCACCAACCAATGGATGATGGCCAAGAGTCCCAAGTGAAACTCCCCACCAAAGAATTCTATTTCCCCAAATCACCCTCGGTCACTGGCTCACTGAGCCAAACTGGGATGAGCACTAGACCCAAAAGGAACTCTCCCGGAGCTCTGCTCACGGAGACGGAGATTCCCTTGGAGGTGATGGAAAAGTTCTGGAACTAGACAGGGGTGATGGCTGCTCAACGCTGGAAATGTGCTTCCAGGCCACTGAGTCATAGGCTTTAAAATGGGTAAAATGAGGGGCGCCTGGGTGGCTCAGTCGGTTAAGCGGCCGACTTCGGCTCAGGTCATGATTTCGTGGTCCGTGAGTTCGAGCCCCGCGTCGGGCTCTGTGCTGACAGCTCAGAGAGCCTGGAGCCTGTTTCAGACTCTGTGTTTCCCTCTCTCTGACCCTCCCCCGTTCATGCTCTGTCTCTCTCTGTCTCAAAAATACACAAACGTTAAAAAAAATTTTTTTTTAATAAAATAAAATGGGTAAAATGAGGGGTGCCTGGGTGGCTCAGTCGGTTGAGCGTCTGACTTCCGCTCAGGTCATGGTCTCACAGCCCGTGAGTTCGAGCCCCGTGTCGGGCTCTGTGCTGACAGCTCGGAGCCCGGAGCCTGCTTCGGATTCTGTGTCCCCCTCTCTCTCTGCCTCTCCCCTACTCGTGTTCTGTCTGTCTCTCAAAAGTGAATACACATTAAAAAATAAATAGATTTCTTTAAAAAAAAAAATAAACTAAAATGGGCAAAATGAGCAATTTGATGTTATTGAATTTTTACCCCAATTATTTTAAGTGGAAAGGAACACGGAGCCCTGCGAGATTCAGAAGATTGCCCCACTGGACGTCACCCAGGCAAGGCGCTCTCTCCCGGGCCGCCGAGGGGAGAGGAATAAGCGTGCAAGGAGGAATTCGGCGGGAGACCTTTGGCCACGGAACAGGCTGCCTCCATAAAGGAGACCCCTGATGGCCGGTTGACCATTAAAACGGCCCTGGTTTGAGCAGGTGGCTTTCCAAAGCGAGGGTCCATGCCGGACAGGGTGCAGCCAGTGATGTTAACCAGTAACGCGGATCAGAATGTGAAATCAACGACATGCATTAAGCACAGACTATGTCCCAGACACGGTGCTAACCCGTTTCTGGAAGGTAATCTGACACCTCGCACCTTTTTGAAATGATTTTCGTGTCTATTATAAAGTCTGGAACCCCGCCTCCTGAACATGTACCCTAAAGACATAAGTCAGCGGGGGAGGCAGAGGAGCCGTGTGTATGAAAAGGGTGGTTGGAACGTTATCTGTGAAAATAAAAACTGGAAGCAACTCGATGGGCCAACACCAGGGGAACATTTGGCCCATGACGATGCACTTGGCAAAGGAACACTCAGCCACCAGAAAAACGCGCATCCCGGAGCCGGCAGCCACATCATTTAGGAGATGCCCCCTCGCGTGCGATTTGCAGGCTGTGACCGCGGGTATGCACAGAGCTCGGTGGGAAAAAATGGGCCACGATCATGCAACGGAAGGACTTCTTTTTCTCTTTCCTAATAGAATTTGCTAAATCAACGTTTTCCGCGAGGGATGATTTTAGATTCACAGACAAGCTGCAGGAGACAGTACGAGAGCTCCCACACACCCCACACTCTGTTTTCATGAGGCTTACGGTCTTCCGTTGCTGCGGTACATTGCTGCTTCTCGCAACTGAGAAGCCCACACTGACGCGTTACCATTAATGAAACCCCTGACCCCGTTCTGATGCCACTGGCTTTTCCGTGCCAGGATCCGATCCACGATACCGCGTTCCGTGCGGCCTGTTTTGGTGCGTGTTGCTGGTTTGGGTTTTTACAATGCAGTGGCTTTTCACACATTCGTGGATACGTGCAAGCATCACGCCAGTCAGTTCAAGGATATTTTCATCCCCTCCGAAGGAAAGCCCATACCCGTCCGTCCGCCATCATGTCCCGATCGTGGGCTTTGAGAAACCCTTTTGTGAGACGGAGAACACTCTGGGAAGGAGAGAGCACTCCTTCGCCTCCCTTCCCCTAGATTCTCTTTCTGGAATTCAGATTTTCTCTTCTCAGTGTGACCCCAAGCCTTAGCCCCAAACGAACCACCTCGAAAGCTTCCGGCAGTACTGATCTGTGATATGTCCGCTTGGAAACAGAAACCCTCTAGGGGAAGTGTCAGGAGCTCGGAGACAAAACCAAGGGTATTCCCACCTCCCCCTCTTCCTGCTGATCTAGCAAGGACTGGGGGATAAGTGTTATTGAGTACCTACTGTATGCCAGGCACCGTTCAGGGAGGCCATGCATGAAGGTGCCCATTGGGTCATCATGGCCATCACTGGGAGCCAACCATGATCACCCGCGATCCAAGCAGGTAGAGGTCCCCATTTTGGTCGTCCTTCCAGCCCCCTTCTTCATCCTTCCAGCTCCCTTCCTCATGAACCGCCTGCCCCACCTCAAAGGTGGGCCCCCAGCTGCCATGTTTCCATGACGTGGTGGTCAAGTCCTGAGCCCGCACCCTGCATACAACTGCGGTGACATTTCGCCGGTGGCTCTGGCGGCACAGAGATGTGGCCCAGCCTGCTTTCAGTCACAGGCGCCAACCCCGGCCTGCTCTGTCCCTGGGGACGGCGACCCTGAGTGGGGCGTGACCCGCCCAGCCTCGGAAAGAGCACAAAGCCAATTACCTGCACCACCTCCTTCACCAGGGTCTTGTCCGTGCCCGTTTTGGCTCGCTGCAGCCCGCTGACGTTCTCACCAATCCACGTGATGAGGGCAAACTTGGACCTCTTGCTCATGGCATCCCCGGTGGTGAAACGCACGAAGGCAAACAATCGGACGTCATCTGCCGGGACAGCAAGGAGAGGGCACGGGGCTCAGTTAAAACGTCCCAAGACGGTGTCCCCGGGGAGCAGCCACGAGCCGGAAGGCACCCAGGGCAACGTGGCAGGCGCTCAACACGGACCTCGGCCAACATTCCCTCATTTAAAAAAAAATATTTATTTTGAGAGAGAGAGAGAGAGAGAGAGAGGAGAGGGCACGAGCAGGGGAGGGGCAGAGAGGGAGAGAATCCCAAGCAGGTTCAGCATTGTCAGCACGGAGCCCGATGCGGGGCTCGATCTCACGGATCGGGAGATCATGACCAGAACTGAAACCAAGGGTCCGATGCTTAACCGACTGAGCCACCGGGCGCCCCCGACATTCCCTCGTTTAATCCAGCATTGCCACCACAGCCTCCGAGACCCAATTCACAGCTGGGAAACGGGGGTTCAGAAGGAACACGTGATATTCCCATGGCCACATGGGCAGTTCGAGGCCATGCTGGGATCTGAACCCAGGCCTCTGTGGCCACGACCCCTGCAACCTCCACCCCCCACCCCCCGCCCATCCCTCACGCGCGCAGGGAAGGGCTCAAATTCTGGATCTTATGTAGGGAGACCTTCCTCAAGTCTTCCGAGCCCCGGAGGCCCTGCTCGGAATAGGAACTGAGCTGCGGGGTGGGAGCTGGGGGGGATCGCGTGGCCCCGATCTTGCTGTGGGATACGGCTCCAGGACCGCGGGCCACGTCTAGCTCACGGCTGGAACTCGCTCTTTACGGTGGGGACCGTCCTGAGCAGAATCCCTGGCCTCCACTCGCTAGATGCAGGATCACCCCTCCGCCCCCGGGACAACAACCGTCCCCTGGGGGGCGGAACCGCCCCTGGCTGACGATGACCTTCTAGACAGTCGGGGTCCCCATTTGATGAAGCCCCTCTTTGTGTTTTCCACCGAAATTCTGTGTTTTTCACTGAGGAAATCATAGACCCTTACTCAGCTGGGTTCCCAAACGGTTCATATTTTAATCGCGATGATGGCGGAGAGCTCATCTCAATCCCTGGCTGGAGACGCCCGCATGGGACTGTTCTGGGCAGGGGGGCTCCTCTCCTACTAGCTGCTCGATCAGCTTTTCCATCCATGCAGGGCTTTTGGCTGCCGGCTGTAGGATTCCTCAGGTTCCCAACGACAGCGGGGAGCTGTGCTTCTGACATATCCGTGTGTATCTGAATCGCTCGGGGATCCTGCTAATGTGCCCAAGGTAACGCATCCTGGCCAAGGGGGCTGCAGGCCGAGGCCTGGGTGGCTTGGGCGTGCCTGCCCAGCCCCCTTCCTTTGGGGAACTGCCCCCACCGGCCACGGGAGTCTGGCGGACACCCACTGGGGGACCCACCCACGGGGGTCCAGGGGGACAGAGAAGGACAGTCTCAGGGACACCGCATGGTCAGATCGACAGGGCTTGGTGACAGACTGGCCACGGGAGGAAAGGAAGGAGTCCAGGGGCTCCCACGTGGGGGTGAGACCTCTATCTCGTACCCTCACGGACCCTGACTTAATCCCCAAACACTGAGCCTCCGCTCCCTCCTCCGTAAAACGCGGTGAGTTTTTTGTTTTGGGTACTGCCTGCCCCCGCCCCCCCTTTTTATTTTTAAGAAAAAAAAGAAAAAGCCACAGTGAAAGATAAAAGTCACCACGTCAACTATTTTAAAGCGTACGTTCAGTGGCATTTAGTACGTTCACAGCATTGTGCAATCACAGCCCCTACCTTGTTCCAGAACACATGGCTCTTCCCCAAAAGGAAACCCTTTCGCCCACGACAGTCGCTCCCCGGCCCCCGTCCGCCCGGCCCTAAGCAACACTAAGCCGCTTTCTGTCTCCGGATCTGCTTGTTCGGGGCATTTCACGTAGATGGAATCACACCGCCCACGGCCTCTGGGGCCCGGCTTCTCTCCCTCAGCAAGTTCAGCCCCTGCGGTGGCCCGATGGGTCCCTTCCACGGCCAAGGTCTGCTCCTCCCACATCCAGCTGCTGAGCCACGTGTGGGATCCTTCCAAACAGGGGACCACATCACTAGTCGCCCACGGGGATTAAATACCACGGGGGCCCGCCCGGCCCGCCACAGCGGAAGCCTTTCCCTGAAGCTGTGGCCACAGGACGGAGTGCGGGAACGAGGCGGCGGGTCTGAGGACCCGAGTGGACGCAGCCACGTGGGATGTCTGGGTTCCCGTGGCTCCAGCTGGATCCCCACCCCCCCGTCGCCGGCCAGAGCCTCCACGTGGGAAAGTTGCCTGTCCCAAGTGCCAGCCCGGGGCCTGGCGTGAGACAGGCCCACGAGCAGTCAGTCACCAAGGGCGTGGGGAGCCCGGCCTTTGCGGACCTTCCAGAAGCGCAGGCCAATGTCATTTACATCATCGTGGCAGCGGGGGACTGTTTGCCCGGGTGGCCGCTGGGCGCTGGCTTATCTGACACCGGTCTGGCCAACAAGACTGCTGACGTCTTTGAAAATGCGAGAGTCCCGTTACGCCTGCAAATGTTTGCTGCTCCCGATCGGGCGTGACACCGGGAAGTCAGCTGAGCCTGCGCGGGGAAAACGCGGTTGGTCGGGGCGACGTTTTCGCAGCTGCCCACGCAGACGCGAAGCCTCTCTCCCCCTGCTCTAAGCCCATCTTGACCGCAGACTGGTTTGTGCAGGGGGAGGCGGTCGTTCGTAGTCTGGGCCGGGCCACCTCCTCTCCTCCAGACACACGGGGCCGACCTGAGACACACACACACACACACACACACACACACGCACGCGGCCACAGCACCGCAGGGGCGTGGAAAACGCCACACCCCTCACTTCTGTCCCGCTGGCACCCGCTCACACACAGGAAAACGTGGGTGCCTCCACAGAAAGGCAGCGCTAAGCCTCATCGTAAATGTGTGTGGTGTGTGTGTGGGGGCACACGTGTGTGGACCAAGAAGGACACTGGCCGGGAGAACGTTACTACTCGACGTTGCCGTCCCTCTCATGGTGCCAGCCGGTCCCCAGGGGGCCAGGGGCACACCTCTGGGGCCTGAGACTGGGGAGCCGAGGGTGTGGGCAAGCCCAGGGGGGGAAGCCGGGCCCAGACACTCCCACAGCACGCGGACCCCCACGCTCCCTCTCCCAGAGGCCTCAGCCCAGCCGTCTACACCGGCCGCTCACGTTCAGCCTTCTGCTCCCCGGCCCGGCACCCAGGCGAAGAGTCCAAGTTCCGGAATCCAACAGAAGCTCCCCCGACTTCGTACCAGGTCTGTGACCTGGACCAGACGCACGAATGCCCCTAAGCCTCAGTTTCCGCACGCGCACAGTCATGAGGCGGCTGAGGGGGCTGCAGGAAACAGAGGGCACGTGACGGGCGCGGCTCGTGGGGCGACCGCTCTTTTTCTATCCCTACCTTTCCAGTTCCAACGGGCATTTCCGGAGGGCCTACTATGTGCCAGGCACAGTGCTAAGCACGGGGGGCGCAGATAAGACGAACGAGGGTCCTGAGGATAACAGGAGCCGTCTGCTGGGCACCGACGACGGGCCGGGTACCGTCCTAAGCTTACGCGTATTGGCACATCGCTTCGTGCCGAGCTCTCTGTGAGGTCTCCACTGCTCCCGGGCCCATTTTACAGCCGAAGACACTGAGGCTCAGAGAGCTAAAGTGGTAAGAAGCCAGACAACGCTGGCCCTGCCCGTGGGAGCACTGGTTAAGCGGAGGACGGTTCTCGGAGCGGGGGCCCCCGGACCAGTCCAGTCAGCACCCCCCCCCCCCCGCCCCTCCAGGAAACCATGAGCACGTGGTTGCCCGGGTCCACCCCAGACCTACTGACTCACAAGCTCTGGGAATGGGGAGTGGCAGCCAAGCCCCTGGGGGATCTGGGTGCTTCCAAAGCTTGAGAACCACTGACCTAGGGAGGGTGGGGGAGGGGAGGAGCATTCGTGCCAGCGCTGGTGGTAAAGGCGTGGCAGGAGGTTTCAAGGGCAGAAAAGCTTCAGTGCCCCGAGCCCAGCCCACCCCCTCCCTTCCCACCCACACTTCTCTGGTTTTGAGGAAGTGATCGTGAAAAGGAGCTTCCTGTATGGCCTGGCTTCGCATCATCATAATTTACAGACTGACTGTGCCTCAGGCATCATTCCCAATTTGGGGCTGTGAACACCCACTCCTTCTCACCCAGCGAGAACCTTGGCCATGAAAAGACGGCCCTCCCATGGTGTGAATAAACCCCACACTCAAAAGAACTTAACCTTCTGGGTGGCCTACAGAGCCTCACAGTGTGAAAGAGATCCCACCAGCCCTAAGGCCCCACCAGCTCAGGGCAGAGCAACACCGGGCAGGGTCCACCCGGTTCCATGTTCCAGTTCTCTCTTCAAGGTCTTTGCTTTCATGTACTTAGCAAGTTAATACACAACGTGAGGCTGCCATTGCCAAGTTCGTGGGCACGGCCTGGTGCAGAGTAAGCGCCCAGAAATGCCGCTGTCGTCACCTTGGGCTCTCTTCTCCATCCCCCTCGTTGCCTTGGGCTCTCCTCTCTCACCCCCTTCTGGGCCTTGCATTTCCCTCCTTTCTCTCCCATATGACCACCTTCACCCCTCACCACCTGCCCCTGTATTTCCTTCTCTCACTCTCTCTGTCTGGGGCTGGACTGGCAGGAAGGATTCAGGAGCGAGAGTAGACATGGCAAGAGGACAGGGGGCATGATGCTAAGCACTTAGGACAGGGTGGCTGTGGAAGGAAACACAACGAGAGGAGATGACCACACAGGGCACAGGAACAGAGGGAGGAAGGAAGGAGGAGTCAGACTTCGCTGGCATCGCCACGGCCACCAGGATGAGCCATTCCGTATTTTCCCAAAAACTGTGAATGGCACAGAATCTCCACCAAGCTCTCAGGGACTCTCCTGCCCTCTCCCCACTGATTTGAAATCCGCGCCCCCCCCCCCCCCCCGCTTCAGCTCAGGTAATCCTGAGAGGCAGATTCTGACCACCCCACCCAGCATTCTCAGCAGGGGGACCCCAACACGGGGTCCACACTGACCAAGGGCCCCCACCTTCTCCCAGAAGGGACCCTAGTCTTCCCCTCTGCCTCTCCTTGAAGCCAGCCCTGGCTGGAAAGGGACAGAACCCAGAGGAGACTGAGGATCGTTTGCAAATGCTTTGAACAATTATTTTCCATTTCACACAAAACACAAAGCGGACGATCATGAGAAGTACGAATAAGCCAACGATAAGGGTCTCACCACCTACGTAACCCCCTAAGTAGACGCTCTGGCATGTGCCCGGTTTATCTATTTAGCTACTTTCACATCTGTCCACTCGGTGTTATCTCCCACGGCACGAGGCACTTCGTGGGCACTGATACACATCTGCTGGCCAGCAGAGGGACAGAGAGAGCACACGCATCATTTCGTAACCTCCATCCAACAGTGAACTCGCTCTCAAGAGCGAGTCAAAAGAAAAGGGAAGGAGAAGCGGGGAGGAAATTGCCCCAGAGCGCGACATGATTGCAGCTTGCTCTAAAGCTGACCTTACCTTATATAGACTCCCTAAGAAGTTATGCAAACAAGGTTCATGTAAGGAAGAAAACAACCCACACACCAAAAAGCTGAGCTGTCAGCTTCCACCAAGAGAGCTCCCTGGAGTGGGTGCGGGAGGAAATGGGAAAGAATTCGAACATCCTGCTGCCTGGGGCCGGGGGACAGCTGGACAGGGACGACAGCAGCCCTCCCACTCCCTTCCACGGGGCTGCTCACAGGGGTGGGGGGTGGGGGGACAGGCATAGTCGGGGGAGGGGAGCCCAGGCAGTAACGGACGAGGACCTGGGAGGTGGAGAACGTCCTCTCTAGGAGTCAGAGGACAGGGGGCTTGGTGGCTGCCCCCGGGAGGGGACTGAGGCCTGAGGCTGATAGGAACGAGTTCCTCCCTTGACAGGAGAGACCTGTCATTACTGAAAAGCCCCATGTGACTCACACTCTCTTTTTCAAGGTGGTTCTTAACTGTTTGCCCTGATTGGTTAAACACACAACAAAAACCCTCCTGTCCCACTCAAAAAATTTGGGGGAAATACTAAGCACAAAAAAAAAAAAAAAAGAAGAAAGAAAGAAAGAGAGAAAGAAAGCCCATTACCCTAGGAATAAGGCCCCTGTTCACATCTTGGTTCATTCGTCACAGAGCAGGCATGGAGACTGGATTTGATTACGTGCTCTGTGCTGTGGGTCTGTATATAGAGGGTCCACACCTGCCGTCTGAGATCTGCTCCCCCATTCGTCAAAGGGAGGCTTTTTAAAAACTGTTTTCTGATGTGTATTTTTGAGAGAGAGACAGCGCATAGGCAGGGGAGGGGCAGAGACAGCGAAGGGGACACAGGATCCGCAGCAGGCTCCAGGCTCTGAGCTGTCAACACGAGGGCCTGATGCGGGGCTCGAACCCACGAACCGCGAGATCCTGACCTGAGCCGAAGTCGGACGCTCCACCCACGGAGCCCCCCAGGCGCCCCTCAAGGCGGTAGACTTCTCCAGGGACTCCTGACTCACTGAGGTTCCATTACACGCGAGTGACCCAGCTTTCCCACTCTGGCAGAAAACAGGAGAAAATGGAGTACACGACAGCCAGAGGGAAGGCAAGGTGATTACTTCGGTAGAACCCTCCGGGAGCGGGCTGATCTGGATACCCAAATTGTCAGGGTAGCTGAAGGTTCTCCCCAGATGACAAGGCACCGGAACTTTCTTGCTGTCTTTTTTTTTTTTTTTTGATGGTTAGTTTTACTTCCTTAAATGGAAGTCAGCATGCTAAACCCGACGGGACCTTCTGACTTTGAGAACAGAGGCCACAACCAGGTCCCGGAGGCAGAACCCACTCCTACAGCACCTGCAGCGAGACACCGTGGGGACGCTGAAGTGTCTGACTGTCCCAGCACCACAGTCCCCTGTTGTGCCCCGCTCTGCATTCTTGCATCTGTTTTTGCTGTCGGTCGTCGTGGACACGTATTAACAATCTGTGAAGAGGGACTTTGCTCAAGAAGACACAGTCCCTCGGGCGCCTGGTGGGGGGGGCTCAGTCGGTTAAGCGTCCGACTTCGGCTCAGCTCATGATCTCACGGTTCGTGAGTTCGACCCCCGCGTCGGGCTCTGCGCTGACGGCTCGGAGCCCGGAGCCTGCTGTGGATCCTGTGTCTCCCTCTCTCTCTGCCCCTCCCCTGTTCACGCTCTGTCTCTCTCTGTCTCAAAAAGAAATAAACATTAAAGAAAAAATTTTTTTGAAAAAAGAAGAAGACACCATCCCTGCCCTCAAAGGACGTACACTCTAGCCCGGCAAACAAAAACAGAGCGTGTGACACAGAGCAGTTAATGCCACAGCAACAAGTTTCCACAGGGCGGATGGGAACGTCAAAGAAAGCAGGAGATTCATTCTGCCTGGGGAGTGGCGATCAGGGCGAGCTTCCAAGAGGAAGTGACGTTTCAACTGGGTCTCGGGGAGCCAAGCAAATCCTAGACCCCAGCAGCCTGAGGGAGCCAGGAGCCCCAGGCTTGCGTCCCGGCTCTGGCTCTTTCCACGGGGTGACTGCGGCCCAGTGGCTTCTCACTCCGATCCCCAGCTCTCCGGGCTGCGGCGTGTGGCTCTTTCAACTCCGGCGCCCCTGGGTGCCGGGCACAGAACTCACAAAACGTTTCCACCCCCACCGATCCCCACGGCTGGTAACCTTCCAGCCCTCAAGTTCGCCCACACGTTCACAGCTGACTCATTTCACTTTTACCGACTCACTAATTTATTAACCCCTATGAATACCCGAGACGGACCGCCTACTTTTCTTTAAATGCTCATTTCTGATACCAGGGCTGACGGCAATGAGATACACACGCCCTGGGCACCGGCTCCGTCCTGGGCGTGGGCTCGGGAAGACGAGAACACAGCCACGGGACCTATGTCCCTGGATATCAATCCTCCCCAGAATGGAGAGCGAAAGCCTCAGAAGCGAGCCTTGGCACAGAGCCAGCGGTGAAAAAACGCTAGACAGTGATGACAAGAGGTCAACTATCACGGAGCCGATGGAAATGGCGAGGAGAATGGAAATCCAGGACATCAAGTGCACACGGCACGTGCAGGGGGGGCGGGGCGGGGGGGGGGCGGGGAGGGCAGCGCTGAGTGCATCCGAGGGGCCCACGGGGGTGGAGGGTCGCCGTGGGGACGGGCAGGTCTGCAACAGACGGAACAGTGACAAGAGCGAAACATGCTGAGCAGGGGATTCTCCACGAGAAGGACCGAGGCAAACTTCCAGAAGGCTGTAGAACAAAGGCATAGGAAGAAAACGCTCAAGTAAAACCCAGAGTCGTCGCCGCGGCCCACGGGGCCCCCCGGACCCCCTTGCCTCTACACATTGCAAAAACTGAGACATCATTCACGTATCATAAAATTCACCTTTTTTTTTCAACTTTTATTTATTTTTGAGATAGAGAAAGAGCATGAATGGGGGAGGGTCAGAGAGAGGGAGACACAGATTCTGAAGCAGGCTCCAGGCTCTGAGCTGTCAGCACAGAGCCCGACATGGGGCTTGAATTCACGGACCGTGAGATCATGACCTGAGCCCAAGTCGGACACTCATACGACCGAGCCACCCAGGCGCCCCAAAATTCACCCCTTTTAAACGCACAATTCATTGGCCGTTAGGTCTAATTCCAAAACATTCCGTTAGCCCCAAAAGGAGACCTCCTACCCGCCGGTGGTCTATCTTCCTTCATCCCCTGCCCCCCACCCCGGCAACTACTCCCCAGCTCTCTAGCGCCTCGTTCTGGAACCTTCAAATACATGGGATCGCACAACGCGTGGCCTTTCGCGTCTGGCTTCTTTCACTTGGCATCATGTTCTCAAGGCTCGCCAGCGTCACGGCGTCGACAAATCGCGATTTCCTCCCTTGCTACGGCTGGGTAACATCCCACCACGTGGAGAGACGCGTTTTGTCTATCCTGCATCCGACGACGGTCAGCCGGGCGGTCTCCGCTCCCCGGCTCTCGTGAACGATGCTTGTGAACATTCGCGTGCAAGTTTTCGCGTAGACCCGTGACTGCGTTTCTCTCGGGTAGATACTAAGGAGTGGGATTGCCAGGCTCCTGGGAGAGATGCCTGTTCAAACCCCTCGCCCATTTTCTTTTTTGTTTATTGTTGAGGGCCTTCCTTTGTGCCGGGCCCACTCCACTCCCAGGCACCCGAGTGTCCACCTCCTTCGCGTTCAGGCTTGCCTCAGCGTCCCCTCCTCTTTAGGCCTCCCGTGACCAAACCCTGGCTGACGGTGGCCCCGCTGCGGGCCAACTCCAGGCCGTGGCTTCTTTTCATCCTCTTTGGGGCATTCGGGAGTGACCCAATTTGCCAGCTTGTCTGTGATCGGTCCCTGCGCCCCCAAAACAACGCGAGCTCTGTGACTTATGTCCCTTGCGGCCAAAGGGGCTGGCATGCAGCAGGTCCTTGATTTGTATTTGTTGGATGGGAGTGAAGAGAAGTCACGCTGAGGGAGAGAGTAAGCTATTTTCTCAGAATCGGACACGTGGCAGCGCGTTTTGCTAAATCGAGAACGGGGTGAGGGGCATCGTCTTCAGGGCTGCGGGGCTCGCGGGAGTGAACACGGGCCCTCCTCTGTTGGGGGGTGGGGGGCGGAGGGGGGCTCGCAGCCCAGGACCCGGCTCTTCTCAGTTTTCCCCAGGAGCCCAGCGTGACCCAGAGGGAACCCTGGCCTGCCCGAGGCGGCAACTGGCTTTTATCTGAAACCAGGAACAACACGCTCCAGTCTACAGTCGGGGTAGAATTAGAGCCCCCCAAAAGGGACGAAAACTACCTCCGGGTCAGATCAGACGACCTCCCGGAACGTCCTTTCAGGCAAAAGTAGCAAAGTCAGAATTGTCCCCTGGGAAGGACAGAGGCATTTGAATCACAGAGGTGTCCTTCAAAGACCATCGCAGGTTTTCCACTTCTTCCAGAAAAATCACCTCTGAGCTGTGAGTCCCACTAACGTGTGCCACCAGCCAGGGACACAGGCCTTAGGTCTGCCCCTGAGCGTTCCAGAAAAGACCTTGCGGAAAGCTATTATGAGCGTGGGTCCTAAGAGCTCTGATCACAAAGAGAAATGCTTTCTCTTTCGCTTTATTGCACCCCCATCAGATGACAGATATCCACAGAACCTCCCGTGGTGATCATTCCGCAGCACGTAGAAAGCAAACCATTGTGCCTTACGCTGCTAATGACGTCTGTCAAATATCTCTCAGTAAAACTGGGGGGTGGGGGAAGGAAAAAGCTTTTTTGTTTTTTTTTAAGAGAGATTTTTTTTTTAATGTTTTTTTCAAGAGAGAGAGCATGCACGCGTAAGGAGGGGAGGAACAAAGGGAGAGGGCGACACCGAATCGGAAGCAGGCTCCAGGCTCCGAGCTGTCAGCGCAGAGCCCGACGCGGGGCTCGAACTCACGGACCGCGAGATCACGACCTGAGCCGAAGTCGGACGCTTCACCGACGGAGCCGCCCAGGCGCCCCCAAAAGAGCTTGTTTGAAAAGAATTTCAGTTGCAAGCGTAGGGAAGCAGCGGGGTGTTGGGGGGGTGGCCAGGAACCCAGGCGCCAGGGAAGGAACAGAGCGGGGCCTCTGTGCAACCTTGGGCCAGGGCCTTCCCATCTCTGAGCCTCAGTTTTGCCACCTACGGAGTGGGACTTACAGCGGGACCTACCACACTGGGCCACGGTATAGATGAGATGAAATCATTAGATCACAGCGGCTGGCAAGACGGCTGGCCACGATGTCCGCGTCGGAATCTCCAGAACCCACGACTATAGCACCTGACCCAGAAGGGCCTTTGCAGAGGTGATTGTTAAGGATCTGGATAGGAGAGAGCATCCTGGATGATGCAGGTGGGCCCAACGTCATCAGGAGCAAAAGAATCAGAACCAGAGACACAGCAGCTTGACAAGGACGCGACCCGCTCTCGCTGGCCTCGAAGGTGGAGGAGGGGCCCTGAGTCGAGGGACGCAGGCGCCTCCGGGAGCTGGAAAAGGCCAGGAAATGGACTCTCCCCTGGGGCCTCCAGAAAGACCACACCCCTGCCTACACCTGGAGTTTAGCCCGGTGCCACAGATTTTGGACTTCTGACCTCCAGAACTGTCAGATGATAAAATCGCGTTACTTCAAGCCACTCGGTTTGTGGGAATTTGTTCCAGAAGGCACAGGAAAAATGAGATAGAGGAGGATAAACGCAGCCCAGGACCAACTCAGGACGTAAGGCAGGCTGATTTCAAAATGTGCTGGTGAGACAAAAGACAAAATGCTGAGGGCATAGCCCCGCCAGCAGGTCAGACACAGGCCTCAGGGGACCTGCCCCTGCTGAGGCCACTGACTGAGCTGAATCTGAAAAGCCAAGCACACAAAATCAGGTGGGCGAGGAACGCAGCCATGCAAGGGCCCTGGGGCAGGAAACCAGAGCCAGAAGCCAGTGGGGGCAGAGGCAGCGGCCAGGGAGCCTTGGCACCTGCAGATGTCCATACGGGCCACTGGGTTGCAACCTCAGCAGGGGCACAGCGTGCCTTCGCAGGGGGGTGGGGGGTAGCGCAGCTCTCAAACATCTCAGGGGACTGTCATTCCTCTACTCAACAAGCAGCAGATGAGAATGCCAGGTGGTGTTCCAGGTGCTGACGGGACAGCAACCAGGATTCCGCCCCGGGGGGGAGCTCAGCCTCCAGCAGGGAAAGTCAGACGACAGACGTGGGTACGTGGGTACGTGGGTACGACGTGGGTACGACGTGAGGCGCTGCTGGGTGCTGCAGCCTGCGACTTGGGCCCACGTAAGGAAAAGAGATCGGGACCGGCTAACTGCGGGGGGCAGGGGTTCGCCACCAAGGAGGCCACCACCCCGGCCCGAGTGGCTCTCTCCAGGCCCTTGCTGCAGCGCTGAAGAAACAGGCACCCCTCACCCCGCACAATGTGGTGAGCATCACAGAGGCAAGGAGGCCATCTGCACGGAGGGGACATTTCCACTGGGCCTTGACAGGTGTATAGAAGTCCTCCAGGAGGACAAAGTTCCTTGGACACAGATCTGGGGTCCAAGGCCACCCACTCTCCCATCTCAAGCAAGCAACTTTCGACTCTTCAAGGAAATGGTCAGACTCCTCATCAGTGAAACGGGAAAACTGCTACTTACTCATCACGCACACATCCTTCACGGATACGAAACAGTATCTGTGCCAATGTGTGCAAAGCGTCTGCACGGAGCCTGGCCTTTGAGCAACCAAGGGGTCAGAATCCTCTGTGTTGGGGACGAGCAATGGGAGGGCTCGTAAGGGGCATTCTGTGTTATCGCTAAGCATTTGGACCTTATGGGCAAAAGCCACCAGATGTTCCAAAGGGGAGAGGAGTTGACGCCACCTGGCCCTGGGCTACGCGGTCACCAGGCAAAGGGCGTGGCACCCCCAGCAGGCGCTCACCCCATTCCCTGCAGAAGGAAAAGCCAAGATCAAGGGTGGGAAACGCCCACTCTTGTGGGGCAAGAAGGGAAAAGAGAAGCGGGAGCAGGAAATGAGAACAGGAGGTAAGAGACATAAAAGGAGAAGTATGTGTGTTTGCAGGGGGAAGCAGAGGGAAGGAAACGTGTTTTTTCAGTGAGTCGTGCTCACCAACAAAAGCTGGGAGAACACAGAGTGGAATCAGGACAAAGAAACAGCCACTAATTTTGGTGACCAGATTACCAAAGACCTACGCGTGGGGTGCCGTGCTCTAGGGGTGAGGGGACAGTCCCCAGAATGTAACAGGTGGAGAAATGATGGAAGATGAGGGGGCGGAGGGAACACCTAGTCGCTCCACAAGCAAAACTTTAAAAGTCTGCACCAACTCCCAGCGATCTTCAAGGAGCAAAAACTCAATTCAATTCAATTCAATTCAATTCAATTCAATTCAATTCATCGAAGACTCTTTCTGAACAAGGACACACTACTTACCAGGCAGATGGACAGGTAGCAGCCTTCCCCATGGAAGGGGAAAGACCACAAAGTCAAAAGCAGGCACCACTATCACCCCAGAGGCAATCCAGACGAGACATCTCAAGTGTGCCCATGCATCTTAGGACACAAGGAAGCAAGGCAGTGCAGCTCAAAACCCCTCGGCGACACACGTGCGGGAAAAGAAAGCAACGAGACACTGTATATCGCAGAAAGCCGTGCAGGTAGTGGGTCACTAGCCTTCAGAGTGTCACCTAAAAATCACAAACCCAACACTGTCTCTGGAACAAAGGAGGTGCTCCGTCCCCGTTCGTTCAATGGGCGGACAGACTGATTAGCGCTTTGCCACATTCACAGCACTGTTGTAGATTTAAAGCTTCCTTTCGACCTCCTATTCCCTTAGTCTCACTAGACGTTTCTCTCCTGACCTTTTGGCTGAAATTTCTGGAGTCTGTACATGTATGGGCCACAAGGGGGTCGGGAAACAGCCAAGTGCAGAACAGCACGATAAACTGACCGCCGATTGTACGTGCGTTGTGCAGCTGCACACACAGAGGCCCCAGACGAGGGCATTTGTCTTATTCGCGCCCCATCCGCTTTCTTTTGGTAGCAGCAAAAGTTCCGTCCTTGACCAAATTCTAATCTGGCCTTCTGAACGCTTCTTCACCTAGGTCTCAACTTTCGGACTTCTGTGTTCATCTGTGTGTTACTCGCGTTCAGCAAGAATCCTGCTAAGTTTAGCAGTTCGGCCAGAATCGCCCTCAGCCCTGACGCTTCCTCTTGGCCACTCCCCACCCACTGGCCCCCACCTTGCTTCTTGACTATAAATTCGGACTTTTTCTTGTCGTATTCAGAACTGAGCCTGATCCCCCTCCCCCGTTGCAAACCCACACGGTAATGGTCCCTACACCTGTCACACAGTCCCCCTGAATAAAGCCTGCCTTACTGTTCTTGGGCAAGTGTCAGAATAAATAGTATTTTCTCTAACTATAAACGCACCCATTTTCCTTAGAAACCACCCGACTGCCGCTGTCAGCCCCTGGTAGGGCTGACCCCATCCCGGGCCTATACTAATGCATTCTGTTTCTCTTCCTGGGAGTAGAACAGACCAGAAGAGGAGAGTGCATGGTCACGGATGGCCCCTTTCAAACGCTTTCTTAAACATCTGTGCTAAGTGGTCAGGCAACCACTCCCGACATACCTCCCACGATGGCGGTCTCACTGCCTTCAGTGACAGCCCATTCTAACCCAAGGACAGTCCTTCCTCAGGTGAACCTACAATCTACCCCTGAAATTCCTACTGTCTGGTCCTTCTACCACGTGGGGTTGGGGTGTGAAGAAGTAAAGTGGGCACATGGCACAGGGCAGCCCCTCAAACACCAAGGACAACACTCAAGTCCCCTGAGATGCCTCTCTGAGCTAAAACTGCCCGGATACCTCAACTAATCCTCATAGGAGAGCTTTTGAATTCCTGGGCCAGCCTAGATTCTCCTCCCTCAGCCCCGCCCAGCCATCTACCCTGGGGGCTATGGCCTCGGGCTCTTTTCGATGGAAATGATAAAGAGCCTACTCAAGTTGGCTTGAGGAAAAGAAATTGAACTGGCCCATGGAAGCAAACAGCCTCAGGAGAGAGCTCCAGGCGTGGCTGCACCTGAGACTTTAAGCCATGCCCTCTAGGTCCCGCTCCCCATCTCTGGCTCTGCTCCCGAGTCCCCACAGGGTGCAAGGGTCCCGAAAGCTCCAGGCCTTCACTATGCTAACAGGTCTTAATCCCAGAGCAAAAAGGGCTCGCCCAGCAACTCTGTCCAAAGTATCAGGGATGCAGCCGATTGGCTCGACTTGAGTCACGAGGGCCCAACCCCGAACCAATCAGTCAACAGAGGACACCGCTTACTCCCAATGGGGCTGTACGGAGTTAAGTCAGCTTCCCTGGAACTACACTGGCAGAGCGGGGATTACTCTGAAATGAGAAAAGCCCCCCACCCCAAGGATGGGACGTCCAAGGATGGACAAAAATATCAAACCCCGCTTTTCCCTGTGAGTGAGGTTTTGAGCTGAAGACTCCAGGCTCAACAAAGCATCGTGGGAATATTATCCGCACCCAGACCCTCATCTAGCCAACATCACAGGGCATCTACCCCAATCAAGCTTCACGCGGACACTGACCTCCAAGTTTATTTCAACCTATCCATTGATGTGCGACACCTTCCAAGAAGGTTCTGCATTAGCAACAACCATAGTTTTGAGCCCTGAGGCCATACCAAGTGCCGCTTTGTATATATCATGTCAATGTATTCTCACAACAAAGCGGTGCAGTCATTATCCCCATCTTACAGAGGGGGAAACAAAATGCGGGAGTCTTGCCCAAGGTCACACGGCACCTCAAGGCTACAAGTCCAGGCAAGATACCCTGGCTTGACCATCGATGCTCGTACCCGATCGGCTCTAAAATATGGACCCACAGAAAAGTGGATTCATTCCCAGGTGCTTGGATCCTTTCCAAAATAAAACGGGCTTGCGACAGAGTACTTTGGGGTCCATCAACAAAGAATTGGTTAAACAATGCTACACGTATATGAGAGAACATTACGTAGCCATTTTAAAGGCTGGGCAATGACAATAGAACATGAGCTCTCTGAGGACAGGGACCTTCTCTGTTTCTATATTTATCCTCAGTGCCCAGAACAGGACCCTGCAGAAGAGCCACTCACATACGTGGAAGGAAGAAATATGTGGAGGGAGGAAGGGAGGGAGGCATGAAGGGAAGGAAGGAGGAAGGAGGAAGGAAGGAAGGAAGGAAGGAAGGAAGGAAGGAAGGAAGGAGGAAGGAAGGAAGGAAGGAAGGAAGGAAGGAAGGAAGGACACACGAATTAACGAACTCATTTCTGAGTAATAAAAGTGTATCTGAACTATATCCAGCTTCTATTCTCTTCTTTTTGCTTAGTCTGGCTTTCTCAATATTCCACCAGGGACACACAATACTTATCAAGTACAAAAACAAAACGTGATTTCATAGACAGCTTGAGCCACTGATCGTCGCGTACCCATGATCCGCAGGCCCTCTCTACCGCAATCAGAGGGATCACATATCCACTCAGCCTGGCAAGTGGCTCCCCTCGGCTCCCCCAGGCTCTGTCGGGGGCACCCCCCGCCCTGCAGCACAGCTGGCTACCCCTTTCCTCCCCATCGCTTCTTGACCCTCCCACCTCTCTGGTGCTCTCAGACCACACAGGCTCCTGCCACACCAATTAAGTTCCACCAAGGAGATGAAGACCATGACAATCACAGTCATTAACATTTAAGGAGCGCTTAGGACCTCCTCAGCACGGTGAGTTGCTTCCTTAACCCTCCTAATGACCACACTGTAGCAAAGGATGCGCAGGCAGGTCATGCAACTGCCCCAGGTCACGTGACTGGCCCGACCCGGAAGCCAGGCCGGCCCGATGCAGCCTAAACCTTGAACCGCTGTGCCAACCGTCTCTTCCGCAGTCGGTGCTTATGGACTGAGCGTTACTGCGCACAGACCCAGGCGAAAGGTCCGAGGCGTGCCACGCCGCCCTGGGGTCGAGTGGCTACTGGGGCTAATCTGGAGCTCTGGGCCCCCTGGGCACGGCGCTGAGGCACGTGCCGGGACCTTCAGAACAGAAAACACAACGTCCTCGTAAGAGGTACGAGAGTAAACCCCATAAAAAGTACCAACAGTCGACGTGCCATCGGGGGCCTGCGCTCTCCTTTTAAATGTGTTCTTTCGGCCAACCCTCCCAGTCACTGTCAGAGGTGAGCACCGCCAGGACGCCCATTTCACAGACTAGAACACTGAGGCACAGAGAAGGGGATGTCCTTGCCCCAGGCCACACAGCAAGCAAGAGACACAGCTGGGATGTGACTCTAGAGATTTTCTAACTCCGGGCTGTGGAAATAAAAAAACACATCCCACTATGCGAGCTCTCGGACCATCTCTCGTGGACTGAGGTGTGGGGCAAAAAGCCAAGAGTGGAGGCAGTAAAGCAGTTGGGGGGGGGAGGGGGGGCAGGTGCATCCAGCACCAAAAGAGCCAGTACAGAACACAGAGGGCTCCAAACCCTGCCAGCAGAAACAGGAGGATGAGCAACCTTCCAGAAAACAGCCGCAGCCAAGGAGAGGCCAGGCCTGGGGGCGAGGAGAGATGAGAGGCAGCAGCCAGAGGGCACGGGGCTGGGAAAGAAGGGCTGGTTCGGAGAGAATGCCAGAAACGGGCTGTCAGGGAGGAGAGAAAGCCTGGGAGGAAACGCCCCGCCCCACCGCCCCTCCCCCACCCCACCCCAGCACCTTTGGAGGGAGAGATGGAGCGATGGCTTGTGGCTTCTAAGTCCCCTTTGCACCTTGTTCGATGTTTGGAAAGGGGAAGGCTGGGCCAGAGCGAGAGCCTGTCCCCACGGCCTGGGCCCCTCAGGCTTGCAGGACACCTGCCTGGGAATTAGGGCCACAGAGAGCCCTCCCCGCATCACATGAGTGGTGTATCCTGCAAACAAACTGGAACCTACTGTAGCACTAAAGAAGCCTCCTGGCTTGAAAATGAGAATCTAAACCACTTCCGGGGTACCTGGCAGGCTGGGTCGGAAGAGTGAGCCACCCTTGATCTCGGGGTCGGGAGTTCAAGCCCCACGTGGGGTGTGGAGATTACTTAAATAAATAAAACTTAAAAAAAAAAAATCTAAACCCACTTCCTTAGAGAGACGAGGCCACGAACATGGCACTTGGAGCCAGCCTGCCTGGGTTCAAGTCCCAGCTCTGCCACGTCCTAACTACGTACGTGATGGCGGGCAAGTTGCTTAACTGCGCTGGGCCTCGGGCTACTCACCTGTGGAAGGGGAACTATCTCAGTCATGGGGACAAGGCACGCCAAGTGCAGCGACTTGCGAGTACAAAGCTACCGGCCAGTGGGTGCGTTCTGAGTCCTTTGTCACTGGGTCACGAGGACACGGCCGTGGTTTTCCGAGGGGAACCAGTGCAGACACAGCAACCGTAACTCGTCTATACATTTGTCCAACAGATGGCTGGGGAAGGCAGGCAGATTTCCAGCCAAAGCAGACGGAGCTTCGGATCCCACAGCCCATTCATAAGATCAACGAGCAGCAGGGAAAGCATTTTTAGTTCCCCCGCCAGGCACTCCCCACTCCCATCCCTGCCACTGGGGGAAGGGTCAGAGTAAACCGCCTGCAAGGCCCCAGGGGAGGAAGGAAGTATTCTCTGACCGCACCAAGCCCTTCCAATGGCCGCGAGCATCTGTTCAGAGTCTCTTCTATTGACAGGATGCACTTTCGTCCCTGGGTCACCTTCTCCTACTTGCTGGAGCGGACAATAGCTTCAGAAGCAAGACCCAGTCTGATGGCGGCGGCGGTGGGGGGGAGGGGGTTGGGTGGGAAGTGATGGATGGTCAAAGGGAGGAAAGAAACTGCTAGTTTTCTGTTCCTGAATTCAGCGAGGAGGGAAGCCGGCCGGTCGGACAAAGCCTCAGATCCGACCAGGCAAAAAATACTGCTAAATCTCCTGGTTGTCCACCAGATTGGGGGGAAAGCCAAGAGTCTGTACTTAGGCTACTTGCAAAAGCATCCACCACAGCGGAGGAAGGGTAGTGGTGGTACAGAGGCAGGGATCCTGAGTCAGGGGCCTGGGTTCAAATCCCGCCCCAGCGGCTCTCCACGAGACACCCTCGGTGCCTTATTCAACGGGAGCTGTTACAGCATTTCACACCTCTGATATTTTAGGCTTAATTTTTAAGCAATCTGTACGCCTTAGGACCGCCCAGCCCACAGCAGACTCTTCAGAAATATTCTTTCAATTAAACCAAAGGCAAAATACCATTTGGATAAGGAAACAGTGAAGGAAAGGCGCGGCCACGTGATCCCGTGGCACAATTTCGTACGTTTTCTTCATTTCACAGTTGGCCGTGTAGTTTTGTGCAGGCACTGCCCCGAGCATTTTACACACGTTGACTCAGTTACCCTCACAGCAGTCCTCTGAGACTACAGGTAAGGAAACCAGGGCCCCGAGAGGTTAAGTAACTTGCCCCCAGTCACACAGCCAGGAAGTGGCCAGTTGGTGATTCACACCCAGTCTGCGGAGCTGGCCCAGAGTTCCTGCTCTAACCTCCAGGCCACACAGCCTTTGTTTGCACATCTGTTTCAAAGCTAGAGACCAGAGACCTGGAATGGGTCCCATTCCCAAAGGGGCTGGGCTTTTTGCCTCTACCGAGGGGTCTGTGGTTATACACAGCATGCATTCTTTCCTTTCAATGGTTTCACACACCCCCAGGGAAGTGCACAAAGTTTACACATCAGAAGTATTTTGCTCAATGATTTCTTACCTAGGTACACACCTGTGTAATCGCCTCCCAGATGGAAAGAGGAGACATTTCCAAAAGCCCGCGGCCTTCCGTGTGCCCCTCCCAAGTCAAAGGCTATCTGCCCCAAAAGGAGATCACTCTTCTGACTTTTCACACCACACATCAGATTTGCCTTTTCTACAATTTCACAGCAATGAAATTGTACTCGTCATATGGCGTGTACTCTGTCCTATCTGACTCTATTTTCTACAAGGAAAAAACACATATAACCAAAACACTGACAATGATCTCGGGAGAAGGGAGGATATAGCTGAGTTTCTTTCTCCTGCAAGTTCCAGGATTGTTTTTATTTTGGCTCACTGACTGGTGAAGGTGGGGAGGGCGGAAGACGAGTTCGGAACCACACTGAGTTGACCCTTGGAAAACCAGTGACCCGCAGGGGGCAGAGGAGCCAAAGGAGCCATCTCTTCTGGAGAGGGTACTGTGGCAGCAAGGGAGCCAGGCAGTCCCCCCTGGTTGCTCTGGATGTCCAGAGGGAGCACGTTTCACGAGGCTTTAAAATCCTCAAATCTGGTTCCCCCAGCGCCAGAGGCGCGGTGGGGGTGGCCAGGCTCCTCGCAGCTTGGCCTCCGCAGAAGCTCCTCTTTCCCGCGTGGACAATTTCCCCCAAAGATCAGCAATCTCTCCCCCCCACCCCCAACCCCCTCGAAGGCGCGTTTCCCTACCTGTGCACTGTTGGATGAAGTCCTGATACTGTGATCCCTGCTCGCCGGGGACGATGGTGGAGCCGTCATATTTAAAAGTCACCCTTTGGATTGGGAGAAGAAAAAACACACACATACACACATCAGCGATGGTAGCAGCCAGGTGCCAAGCTTCCAGCAGGACAATCTAAAGGATGCTCTGAATAGGGAGAAGCCAGCGCTGGCTTTCCACGCTGTCCTGGGTTAAGGCTGCGGGAGACAGCACGGCATGACCCTTAATCCGTCCCGTTTGGAAGCCGGCTCAGTGCACCAGGCCCCTCGCGAGCCCGGGGAGCGGGGCTTGGAGAGCAATGGAAAGTTCCTCACCAGATGACGGCCGAGCAGTCGTCGCGCACCAGGTTGTACGCCGCCCGGCAAGCCTCTTTGTCGATCTTGGTGGCCATCGCCGCAGGGCCGCAGCAGGGACACTCTGCCCGGAGCGACCGAGCGCTCCCCGGGCCGGCCGCAGGGAAAGGAGCGCGGCGGGGACGCGCGGAGGGCGGGCGGCGGTGGTGGCAGCGGCGACAGCGGCGCGGGCTGCGAGGGGCGAGCTGCGAGCTGCGAGCGCGGCGGCGGCTCCGAGGGCGCACAGGGCGCGCGCTGGGATCCAGGCCGCGCCGCCACGCCCCCCTCCGGCCATTGGCCGCTGGGCCGTGGGGGCGGGGCCTCTTGATTCGCCTACGACCAATCCCAGTCCGGGCGGGTTGCGCAACTCCGTGGCAGGGGCTGGAGGAGGGGCTTTCTGCTCCTCCCTCCCCCTCCTCCCTCCCAACCCCCTTCTCGTTCTCCCACTCCCCCCCTCCTCCTCCCCACTTCCTCCTCCCCAACCCCTCTTTCTCCTTTCCCTCACCCTTCCCTACTCCCTCTCCCTCCTCCCTCCTCCCCTTCCTTGTGGAAGCCCTCCTTATTCCCTCCCTGCTCCCCTCCTCCCCTCCCCCTCCTTGCTCCTCCCACTTCCCAACCCCTCCTCCGCGTCTTCTCTTACCTCCCCTCCCTTCCTTTCTTCCCCCTTCTCTCTTCCTTTTTAACTCTCCCCGTTATCTCCACCACTTACCCCTTCTCCTTTCTCCCTATTCTCTCCTCCTCCTCCCTTCCCCCTCCTCCCTTGTCTTCTGCCCTCCTCCTCCCTCCCACTCCTTGCCTCTCCCTCTTCCTTATTCCTCCTCCCCACCCCCCACCCCCCGCCCAGGCTGCAGAACTGCAGACCTCCTAGCCTCCAAAGGGGACCTCCAAGCGGGTGACTTAATGGAGCAGACCAAAGGAACTGACCCCACCCCGTGTTTGACCCTGGGTTCTAGGTGCGGAGGGACTGGAAAGAAGGAAGCATTTCAAATAGGAGGGGATAGAAAGTGGATTGCTTCCAGAACGCTGGTGGGATCACTGTTTACTTTGTACTCTGGTTATTTGTATTCTGGTTATCTCCCCCTTTGGGTTCCTCTGAGTGCAAAAGCTGACTCATTCGATCTTCCTCCCTCCCTGGCTGACTCACTCATTCATTCCTTATCCTGCCAGACCACAAAGACTAGTAACCGTGTCAAGGCAGGTAAAAAAGAAAAACAGGAGCAGGTGTTGCCATAAATAAAAAGTCAAAAACAAATTCCAGTCCGAGGCAGCCCAAAGCAGTTCCTATCTTACTCCTTGATAAAGGTACTGATACAATTGACCGTTGGAAAGAAACAAAAAAACGATGCAGACCTCGCACCACTGATCGGGGGCAATCCGAAAGCATCACGGCTTTAAGTGTAAATGAAGGAGACCGCAGAAGTTTCCGAAGCAAACCCGGGAAGAAGTCTGAAATGAGAGAGGTCTTTCAGGCTTGACTCAAAATCCAAACCTAGAACAAAACAAGGACACATTTATATGGATAAAGAGTGCTCTTCCGAGGAGAAACAACATAAACAACACATAGTGCCTCGTGCAAAGTGTGAAAACAAAAGACAAAGCAGGGAACAGTATTTGCAACTCACATCACAAAGAATTCATCTTGCTGATGTATACAGAAGCCAATCTGAGTAAAAAACGAAAGCAGAAACCGGCCCAGGCCACGACCAGATAGACTAAATGGCTCTCAAACATATGCTCCCTTTCAGCCCAAATTAAGGCAGGACAGAGATCCCTTCAAAATAAACTAGCAGGTCAGCAAAGATCAAAGTTGGACAAGCCTGCTCTGTGGTGAGGCTAGGGAGACCCAGCCCCTGTCACACTGGTGGGGGTGCACGTGGGCATCACGCCCAACAGAGGCCACTTGGCAATGTCTAGCAGATTTACAAGCCTACGTGCTCTTGACCAGTCAAGTTCCCCAAGAGGTCAGTGGTGCCCAGGGCTGGCTGGACCCTGGAGTTAGCGTGGTGCCCTGACCCCACACTCGGAGATGCTGATGCGATTGATCTCAGGTCCAGCCAGGGGGCCGGGATGCTTAAAGTCCCCCTAGGTGATTCTCCTGTGCAGGTGGGGCTACAGCCGCTGCTATAGCCAGGCTCACGTGTGTGTAAATCTATTCAAGGTTATTCATTGAACTTTATTTCCAGCCGCAAAAGGTTAGGAGCGACCTAAAATGCCCATCGGTAGGGGACTGGGTGAATAGAGTATGACACAGGTCTGCCAAGGAGAACCAATGCAGCCGTGAAAGAGGTGAGGGAGGGGAGTCTGGGGTGGGGAGAGACCTTCTGTATGGACTGATATGGAACATTCTACCCGATACGTCATGAGCACACAAAGCAAGGTCCAGAACGGTGTTGCTCCCTTTTGGGGTAAGGTTGGGGGTGTAAATAGATATTTCTATTTGTTCAGACACGCTTAAAAGCCTTTGGGAGAGCGCACAAGGGTCAAAGAAGTCATACCTGTGATGGAAATGAGTGGGAGGCCAGATACCAGCGGATGGGGATTGAACCATCTGAATGCATTATATATTAAGTAATCCCCCCCGCCCCCCCGCAAAAGTGGCTCCCATCCAGAATATGACTCCACGGGCTCAGCATCCCTGTAGGAAGCACCTTGACTGTATTTCGCCTTTAACTATTGTTCTCCTTCTATTCGTTGTTGCTGTCGCCCCCTATTGGACGGAAAGCGTAAAGGGCTGGTTTTCAAGGGAACCGCGATTCTGAGCACCGCGAGGTCAACTCTGCCCAGCAAAGGCGGCAAAGGAAAACGGCACGCCGGAACTAAATTTGTTTAAACTGAAATCCGCACCCTATACCCAGCAAGCTAATTCATGTTTCTTTAGAAATCAAATGACAATATTTGACACCTTGTTTAATGTACTGCGTCAAGAATTGAGGGAGTGGTATAAATGCAGGCATGCATTCATTCATTCCTGGCCCTGGGCCCATTATGGTTCCAAAGGGATCGCAAACTCACTCGCCTGCAGGGGGCAGGCACGGAATATAAATGAGCTAAGATCGTCCTGCAATCTGCAAGAGAAGTGTTTCTGCGAAAGGTGATCCTCTCTGTTGCGCCCTCCCCTGGCGGTCACTTTCGGCTTCAGAGCTGACATCCAAAGGGAACCACTGGTTCTCCGCTTTGCCCTCACTGGCATTCCCACTGCAGGAACCTTGGCATGGCGGGTGCCAAGCCTTCCAGTCGTCTAGGGAAAGCAGAGCAGAATACCCGGACCTCTCTGTGAAAGCTCTTGATCCTTAAACTTTGGCAAAGATGTTCCCTTTAAGAGTTGCCTGGGTGCAGGGGCGCTCAGTCGGTCAAGCGTCCGACTTGGGCTCAGATCATGATCTCACGGTTTGGGCGTTCGTGCCCCGCGTCGGGCTCTGGGCCGACAGCTTGGAGCCTGGAGCCTGCCTTAGGTTCTGTCTCCTCCTCTCTCTGCCCCTCCGCAATTGTGCTCTCTCTGTCTCTCGACAATAAATAAATGAAAAAATTAAAAAAAAAAAAAAAAAAAAAAAAAAAGAGTTGCCTGGGTGCAAATCTGAGCTGGACAAATACTCTCCTGGCCTCGTGGGGCTTACAGTCTAGCAGGGGAGCAAGCAGTCATTTTGGGGTGAACGCTGTTGGCTGCTGACCACAGAAGGTTCTACTCGAATAGACTTCCACAGTGGAGGGCAAGTAATGGCTCGATGACAGGAAAGCCCAGAGCTAAGGGGGCTTCAGGTGTGTCAACTTACGGCAGCGGACCCCTCATGCAGATGTCAGGCGTGCCCCTCGGAGAGGCCTTCCCCAGCGTCCCAATAGAAAGAGCCCCTTCTAGAACGTCCGCTGGTCACTCTCTATAGAAAGTACGTGCAAATCATATATCTGATAGGGCTCTTGTATCCAGGATAGATAAAGAACACTTACGACTCAAACAAACAAAGACAAGTAGCCCCATTTATTTTTTTTTTAATTTTTTTAACCTTTATTTATTTTTGAGACAGAGAGAGACAGAGCATGAACGGGGGAGGGGCAGAGAGAGAGGGAGACACAGAACCGGAAGCAGGCTCCAGGCTCTGGGCCATCAGCCCAGAGCCTGACGCGGGGCTCAAACTCACGGACCGCGAGATCGTGACCTGAGCTGAAGTCGGACGCTTAACCGGCTGAGCCACCCAGGCGCCCCAAGTAGCCCCATTTAAATAGAGGAAAAGGGGGGCACTTGGGTGGCTCAGTCGGTTAAGCGTCCCACTCTTGATTTCGGCTCAGGGCATGATCTCACGGTGGCGGGATAGGGCCCCCTCACACCCCGCTGGTGGGCGTGTGAAATGCTGTGTCTACTTTGGAAAAGAGCTTGGCAGTTCATCAAAATGTTGAACATGGAGTTGGCACATGACCCAGCAATTCCAGCCCCAGGAATACACCCAAGAGAAATGAAAACATACATCTACATAAAAACTAGCATGTGAGTGTCCACAGCAGTGTTGTTCACAATGGCCAACGTTCCAGAATTTCCGTCTCCCCCAAAAGAAACTCGGCACTCATCGGCAGTCACTCTCCTGGCCCCTCACTCCTGGCCCAGCCCCTGGCAGTCATGAGCCTACCTTCTGCCTCTCATGGATTTGCCTCTTCCTGATGCTTCGTACGGATGGATTCCCGCCATGTGATCTTTTGTGGCAAGCTCCTCCCGTGTCGTGTAACGTTTTCGAGGTTCCCCCAGGTTGTAGGACGAATCTGTACCTCTTTCCTTTCTGTGGCTGAATAAATATCTCATTGTATGCAGAGACCATATTTCGGGCGTCCATTAATTAGTTGGTGGACATTTAGGTTTCTGCTTCTTGGGTGCACAACTTGTGAATATATGAAAAATCACTGAATTGTACACTTAACAAAAGGTTTAATGAAGTTTTTTAAAAGAGTCAAGGAAGGGGTGCCAGGGAGGCTCCGTTGGTTGAGCGTCTGACTCTTGGTTTCAACTCAGGTCGTGATCTCGAGGTTCGTCAGTTCAAGACCCACATCGGGGTCTGTGCTGACAGCGTGGAGCCTGCTTGGGATTCTCTCTCTCTCTCTCTCTCTCTCTCTCTGTCTCTCTCTCTCTGCTCCTCTCCCATTCATGCTGTCAATCTCTCTCAAAATAAACTTTTTAATTTTTTTTTAATTTTTTTTTTAAGTTTATTTATTTTTGAGACAGAGAGAGACAGAGCATGAACAGGGGAGGGTCAGAGAGCGAGGGAGACACAGAATCGGAAGCAGGCTCCAGGCTCTGAGCCATCAGCCCAGAGCCCGACGCGGGGCTCGAACTCACGGACCGCGAGATCGTGACCGGAGCCGAAGTCGGACGCTTAACCGACTGAGCCACCCAGGCACCCCTCAAAATAAACTTTTTAAAAAAATTGATAAAAATAGTCTCTCTCTCTCTGCCTCTCCCCCCCCCCCCCCCCCACCTTGCGTGTGCTCTCTCTCTCTCTCTCTCTCTCTCAAAAAAAGAAAAAAGAATGAAGGAACATTCTCGAGCTTGGGCCTGAATATCTGGGTAGGCGGAGGGAATGAGTCCAGTTTGGGACAAGTGGCATTTGAGCTGCCCGTGGGACATCAAAGTGGGGACAGCCAGCAGAACCACAGGGCTGCAACGGGACAGAGAGTGGGCCAGACATGCAGATCTAGAAGCTATGGGTGTGTAGGGTGGGGGCGATCAGGCCAGGGATGTGTGAGATGGGCCGGGATGCTCGAGGTAGAAGAAGGTCTAGGGCAGAGCCCAGAAGCCCCAAGGATCCCCAGCCCCCTAGGATCCTTTTCCTAAGGGAAAAGGAGCCAGTGAAGCAGACTGAGAAGGATTTTCCAGCGGGAGAGGGGGCATTTCAGGAAGAGGGGAGTGACCAGCATTGGACAAGCTGGGACCCATCCCTGTGATATTAAGCAGGGGAGAGAGAGGGGTTCAGCCAGGGGGGCGGGATGTAAGACAGTACACAAAGGTTTTAATCTGTTATTGACCCAGGAACGGAAAACGGACAGAAACTAGTGTGTGTGAGCCCCACAGTGCGTGTTTCACAGCATTGCCTCTTTCGGGCCCAACCGCCATGCCAGGTGGACGAGTTATACAATATATATAAATGCGTGATGACAGTAGGGAGTATCAGTAATAGTAATTATGTGGCGCATACATTATATGGTGATTATATTATGCAATATTAGCCATAGTAACGTCTTCCTAATGAGTGTGTGCCAGGCGCCGTGTTAAGTGCTTTGCAACTACCTTCTCAGCTAATTCTCACGTCCGCTGGGGCGACCCTGTCACTAACACCCGGACATAGATGAGGGAGCTGAATTCATCCCCCAAGGTTGCACAGCTAGAACATAGCGGAGATACGAATTGAACCCAGGCAGTCTGCCCTCAGGGGTCTGAGCCTCCCCACCAAGAAGCAGAGTTTGGAGACCTTGACATCGATCCGAGGTAGCTCAGCTATACATGCCCTGAGACAACCAGAAAAATCTGTGCTGGCCTTTCATAGACCATTCACTTGGGCATGGGTTTTATTTCTTTCACTGCAAAAGCTTACAGACTTTGTAAGGTCAGCGTCCTGGTTTCCACATTTTCCTTGGAGCTACCAGTTGAAAGAAAAAAAGAAAGAAAGAAAGAAAGAAAGAAAGAAATCCCACCTCAGCTGTAATTAGAGATGGGAATAAAACACAACCCTGAAACTTGCTGTTCTCAGCAAGGTGGTTGTCATTCTGAAGCAGGTGCCTTACACGGAACAGATATTTATAGCAAATGACATTTATAGAATCGGTGCTGAGCTCACCCATTGTCAAATCTCTGAAAAGAGGTTCCCAGGAACGTTTGGAAAATGAAGATGCTGGGCCAGTGACTGAGGGAGTGTAAAACAGGGCTCTTGAATGGTCTTTTTCAGGAACTGAGTCGCTCAGAGACAACGCCGCTCGGGTTCCAGACATCCAGCCGGAAGACACTGGAAAGGCAACGTGACCTGGGGTCTTAGCTGCTGGTGAGTAGGAAAGCGGTCTAATAGTTAAGGGTTTGGGCAGCCACTCACCCAAATCTGGGCTCTGCCATACCTTTCCTCAGCCTTAGTTTCCTCTTCCACAAAATGGGTATCTCCCACTGAGGAATTCTTCGAGCATCACATGTGGAAAATGCGTGTGAAAGATATAACAGCGGCTGGTATTTTACGTGCCAGCCCCCACATCTGTTTGCAACCTTAAACTACTTAGAAGTCACACGCTGCACTAGAGTCCACAGGGAAGCATAAACTATATACACACACAGCTGACCTTTGAACAGCGTGGCTTTGAACTGTGCAAGTCCACGTGGGTGTTTTACGGTACAGCACTATAAACGTATTTTCTCTTCCTTGCGATTTTCTTAATATCTTGTTTCCTCCAGCATCATGTATTGTAAGCACACAGTGCCTACTACATATACAAAATATGTGTGCATTGGTTGTTTACATTATTGGTAAGGCTTCCAGTCAACAGTCAGCTATTACTAGTGAAGATTTGGGGGAGTCACAAGTTATATGCAGGTCTTCAACTGTGCAGGGGTTCAGCTGCCCTAACCCCTCATTGGTCAAGGGTCACGTGTATATATATATATATTATATATATATTATATACACACACACACACACACACACACACACACACAATCTCTCTCTCTCTCTCTCCATATATGTATCAAGTATATAAGCAGGAAGAATTGAATGCAGGGTATTGACTGCACCAGGGCTGGGAGATCTGAGAAGCCACGCAAGTTGGCGAAGTGCCCCCAGAGAGTAAGCACAGCACGGAGACTGGCAACCAGCCCTGGGCTGGAGGGACAGAGAGCCCTGGGGCTGGGGTCACCCAGGGAAAGCTGACGCGTGGAGGAGGTATGGCTGCTAGAGATTTGCTCCAAAAAGGAGTAGAAACACCCCAGCCTTTTCCCCCCTCCTGCCGTCCAGTCTCTACCAGTGTCCCCCATTGGCCAGTCCCAGCAGGAAGCCACTGACCAGGGAGCCTGGGAAATACAGCCGGGGTGGGGGAGGCCCTTCTCCCACCCCCACAGTGATGCAGAGCAGAGCAAGGGGGAGGCTCAGACCTAACTGGCTCTGGAGGAGCACTCCTGCCCCGAACACGGGAAGAGGGGGTCGTGCTTTACGGTGAGCGGTCAGACCACAGTTTGAGAATTGCGTGCTGATGGGGGGACCACGCTTAGAGGAGGAGCCCGGCTGACACAGGGCAGTGCTCAGGACAGAGCGGGGAGAGAGGCCTCAGATGCAGTATATCCTTCAGGAGGGCAGTCCTCACGGAGGACGGGAGAACTGCCTCTCCATTTGGCAACTGGCCGTCTTCGTGCATGAACGAAGGGTTCATGCTTCGTGCTTTTCCGGAGGGAAAGCAGATGAAAAACAGTTACCGGAAGACAGACTGGAGTCGGGATAAAGAAGCTCTTTCTGATGCAGACAGAATGGGATCCTCTGTGAGGTAGTGAGTTCCCCGTCGTGGCAAAAGAAACACGAAAGTTAACTCTTGGTCTAGTGATTGTTGCTATTCTGAACTAGTTTTTACTTTTGCCATGTCAGAGAAGTTTCAGGGGCACCTGGGTGGCTCAGTCGGTCTAGCATCTGACTCTTGATTTCACCCCAGATCATGATCCCAGGGTCCTGGGATTGAGCCCCACGTCGGCCTCCACACTGAGCATGGAGCCTGCTTAAGATTCTCTCTCTCTCTCTCTCTCTCTCTCTCTCTCTCTTTCAGGACGCCTGGGTGGCTCAGTCGGGCGTCCGACTTCGGCTCAGGTCATGATCTCACAGCTCCCGGGTTCGAGCCCCGCATCGGGCTCTGTGCTGACAGCTGGGAGCCTGGAGCTGCTTCGGATTCTGTGTCTCCCTCTCTCTCTGCCCCTCCCCCGCTTGTGCTCTGTCTCTCTCAAAAATAAACATTAAAAAAATGTTTTAATAAAAAAAAGATTCTCTCTCTCTCCCTCCCTCTGCCCCTCTCCCCTACTCACGCTCTACCTCTAAAAAAAAAAAAAAAAAAAAAAAAAAAAAAAAAAATATATATATATATATATATATCTTCTAAAAAAAAAAAAAAAACAAAGACAAGAAAAGAAAAGTTTAAGCGACACAGCGACTCTTATATCATCAGCTAAATTTTCACATTTTCTGTCTTCTCTCCCCTGAGCAGGGTATAAATTCCTCAGAGGCAGGAATGTGTCTGTAGAGCTGCCTGACTTTAGGCAAACACAGTATATGAAAACCTGGGTTTTCCGGTTTTGCTGAAATCAGACAAGCCTGCAAATCTGACGCAAAAGTTTTTCCAACAGTAATTTGAACGTTGAATACTTTCAGGTTCACAGGAGATGTTTTCGGAACCATTTATTTCACGCCGGAAAAGGGAAACCATTACAATGGGGAGGCCCCACGGGGAGGAAGAAGTTCATGTGGACAATATGCAAATCAGAAGCCACGACTGTCTACAGGACACAGCGAAAGTGAGGATCCCTTTGGCTTGAAGCAACCATAGCAGTGACACGCCGAGAGTAAAGACAGACTGTTCGAGTTAATTAACGGGAAATATTCCATGTGGTTCAAGGAATGCAATACATCAGAAATCAAATATTCAATAGAATTAAAATGAAATCCATTTAAAAACCAGTTCCCTGTTTGGACATTTAATAGGCAGAGAAAAAGGGAAGACAAACTAGCAGAGAAAACCGGAAGGGCAGGAAAAAGGGAAGACAGAGAAGTTCGGAAAGACAAGGAGGCTTTCTTATTCTAGAAATCAGGACTCTGGTCAATCAGCAAAGTCAATATCAGTTCCCTTAGCCTGGAATCCACCCCTTCCTAGAGTTCCTAGAGACAACGTTCGCTCGTTCTTGTCACCCTCAGATTCCCACGGTGTATGCAATGCTTAATTAAATCAGTTAATGACAATGACAAACACAACTGCCAGGAACAAGTTTGGGCACAAACGCACCCAACCCCAGATAAGCATTGAGACCAATTGGTAGGGGAAGGAGTCCACAGGTGCAGGGTTGAGCGTGCTACCGTGTTTCACAGAAGAAACAGGACCCGTCTGCTAACCGAGGGAGTCAGTTGGGCAGTCCCTATCAAAATAACACCAGCATTCTTCACAGAGCTAGAGCAAACAATCCTGAAATTTGTATGGAACCAGAAAAGATCCCGCATGCATGGCCAAAGCAATCTTGAAAAAGAAAACCAAAACAGGAAGCATCCCAATCCGACTTCAAGCCGTAGTACAGAGCTGTCATCATCAAGACAGTATGGTACTGGCACAAAAAGACAGTCAGACCAACGGAACAGAATAGAGAACCCAGAAATGGACCCACCAATGCATGGCCAACATTGCTTTGACAAAGCAGGAAAGAACATCCATGGAATAAAGACAGTCTCTTCAGCAAATGGGGCTGGGAAAACTGGACAGCGACAGGCAGAAGAATGAACCTGGACCACTTTCTTACACCAGACACAAAAATAAACTCAAAACGGACGAAAGACCTCAATGTAAGACAGGAAGCCATCAAAATCCTCGAGGAGAAAGCAGGCAAAAACCTCTTTGATCTTGGCCGCAGCAACTTCTTACTCAACACGTCTCCAGAGGCAAGGGAAACAAAAGCAAGAATGAACTACTGGGACCTCATGAAAATAAAAAGCTTCTGCACAGCGAAGGAAACAATCGGCGAAACTAAAAGGCAACTGACAGATTGGGAGAAGATATTTGCAAACGACATATCAGATAAAGGGTTAGTATCCAAAAATCTGTAAAGAACTTCTCAAACTCAACACCCAAAAAACACATAATGCAGTGAAGGAATGGGCCAAAGACATGAACAGACACTTCTCCAAAGAAGACACCCAGATGACCGACCGACACATGAGAAAATGTTCCACGTCACTCCTCATCAGGGAAATACAAATCAAAACCGCAATGAGATACACCCTCCCCCCCGTCAGAATGGCTAACATCAACAACTCAGGCAACAACAGATGTTGGCGAGGATGTGGCAAAAGAGGATCTCTTTTGCGTTGTTGGTGGGAATGCAAACTGGTGCAGCCACTCTGGAAAACAGTATGGAGGTTCCTCAAAAAATTGAACTAGGGTAGAACTACCCTACGGCCCAGCAATTGCACTACTAAGGTATTTACCCAAGGGATACAGGAGTGCTGTTTCGAAGGGACACGTGCACCCCCATGTTTATAGCAGGATCATCGACAATAGCCAAAGTATGGAAAGAGCCCGAATGTCCCTCGATGGACGAATGGACAAAGAAGACGTGGTATATATAGACAATGGAGTATTACTCGGTGATCAAAAAGAATGAAATCTTGCCATTCGCAACTACGTGGATGGAACTGGAGGGTATTATGCTAAGTGAAATTAGTCAGAGAAAGACAAAAATCATGACTTCACTCACATGAGGACTTTAAGACGCAAAACAGATGAACATAAGGGAAGGGAAACAAAAATAATATAAAAACAGGGAGGGGGGCAAAACATAAGAGACTCTTAAATATAGAGAACAGAGGGCTGCTGGAGGGGTGGTGGGAGGGGCGATGGGCTAAATGGGGAAGGGGCTTAAGGAATCTACCCCTGAAATCATTGTTGCACTATATGCTAACTTGGATGTAAATTAAGAAATTAACTAATTAATTTTTAAAAATTTAATGGTAAAAATGCTAAGCTTTATGTTATGTATTTTTTACCACTATATAAAAAAAGCACATTTAGTTGTTTTTTAAGGTGTCTAAGATTGAGACATTTAAAAATTTTGAATGTAGTTTGGAACACTTAAGGGAACTTAAAATAACTAAATTTGGGGCACCTGGGTAGCTCAGTCACTTCGGCTCAGGTCGTAATCTCACGATTCGTGAGTTCGGACCCCAAGTCAGGTTCTGTGCTGACAGCTCAGAGCTTAGAGCCTGCTTCAGATTCTGTGTCTCCCTCTCTCTGCCCCTTCCCCACTCCTGCTCTGTCTCTCTGTCTCTCCTAGATGAATAAACGTTGAAAAAAATTTTTTTAAAGAACGAAATTTGTAAATGGAGTTAATTGCAGGGGAAATTTTAACCCACTAATTTGTGAATTGATTATTAACAAACGAAAACCAGGTTGAAAAAAAAATCAGGTGGAAGTTGGCTAAGAGAGTCATCTTAAAAGATAAATGTTTATAAATTAAAATTTGGGGGCGCCTGGGTGGCTCGGTCAGTCAAGTGTCTTACTCTTGATTTTAGCTCAGGTCATAGTCTCATGGTTTGTGGAATCGAGCCCCACATCGGGCTCTGTGCCAACAGGGAAGAGTCTGGTTGGTATTCTTTCTCTCCCTCTGCTCCTTCCCCACAGGCTGGCTCTCTCTCTCTCTCTCTCTCTCAAAAAAAAAAAAAAATTAAAGTTTAATTAGACATTAGAAGTTAGGGATGACTTTATGCATTAGCTCATTTTGTTTGGTCATCCATTTACTTTTTCGTTCAATAAAGATTCCTTCCGTGACCTGATAATACTCGACGTGGTGCTTACGGCAGGCTAATTGGCCTGTTACTATGTCCTTTTTTATTGAAGGGGAGTCTGGGGCCCAGCCACCTGTCCATCGGCACACACATGGCAAGTAAAAAGTGGCCAGCCTGGAACCCAGACCCTCGGGTGCTTCCTCTATGCAATGCTGTGGGTTCCGATTCATCTTCCCCCGGGACCAAAGTTCAAATCCTCCGTGGTGGCAGTGTGAGACAGAAAGGAGACAACTCCAAAAGCCACTTTGGAAAATGACAGAGACATGGACAGAAAGGCACATTTTCCCAGGGGAGAGAGCCACGGTGAGGACCGCGGACCCAAGGCACGTCTGATAGAATGCTGAAGAGAATTTCTGAGTTAGAACCAACAAGGGCTACTGAGGCACCCCGAGCCAGCAAGAATGAAGCTGTCAGTCCCCTGAGCCTGGGGATGGGGAGACAGGAAGGAGTGTTCCCGCAGCCTGGGGGATGGGAGCCTCGGATGGGGGTTGCTAAAGTTCCTCCTTCCTTGACCGGATGTTAGTCAGGCTCCTCTGAGCCCTCTCCTTGATGAGGCCTTGACCTTGGCTCCCATCCTCTTGGACCTGCCAAGCCCAGTTTGGGCAAAGAATCCTGCAAAGTCAGTTCAGGGAGAATCCCCTGACCCTTGGTATCTGATCAAATTCCTCATCTCCCACCTTTGGCCTGTCTTCAGCAAGAACTGTGCCCCCCACCATGACTCGTCCCTGTAAGGTTCCATCCAGGGCTCGCCATCCCCCCATCCAGCTGTAAACCCCCAGCTGTCTCTGCTGTATTCAGAGGTGAGCTCAGAGCCTCTCTCCTATTGCCATGGTCTTAAAACAAGTCTACTTGCATCTTTAACGACTGTCAGAATAATTTCTTTTTTAATAGGGTGGCCTGACAGGAGCCAGGGTCATGGAAGGGAGCAGCCACTGACGGAACATCAACCCAGAGCAGGGAGCGTGCAGGAAAAGAAATGTCCCAACCTCTCCCTTCCCGCCCTCCAATCTCCTCGTGCCTTCCATTGGCTGAAGCCAACAGGACGTCCACAGGGAGGGGGCCCAGGTGATGTCCGTCAATGTCAAACTTCTAGGATCTGGAGAACCTGGAGAATGAATTGGGGAGAGGTGTGGGGGGCGAGCCAATGGGGAACAATCAGCCCACCCTGCTTGCCGATGGGTGGCATAATTGATGGGATCAGAATTCCTTTTTCCTTTACAATGTCCAGAAGTCGGTGAGATGAACACAAGAAGAAGGGGCAGGGCCAGGAGGAGAACATGGAAGCCAGGGAAGGATTGGTGCCAGCCCATCAACGGCGTCAGGGGAAGCAGGCAGGGGACAGGGGATCGACACACAGACCAGGCCAGCCAAGTCTTTGGAGGCCCGGGAGGTGACCAGAAAAAGGACTTTGCACGAGATTGGAGGTCAACAAGGCAGAGAAGAGGTGTGGCAGACAGACATGACTCCACAGTTATCGTCCCAATCCAAAAAATCCCAGCACGGGTGGACTTTGGCCCCCAATCTGCCAGATGAGAAACGGTCACTTGGAGACGTACACACCCTTCCCATCCCCTCTCCCTGCCCGACCCACGTCACTGCACGGGCCTGTCCGATGCACAGAGCTGCTTTGTCAAAAGCAAAGTGATGGGGAGACCCAGCCAAGGCCAGGTACATCTTGCCTTTGCCCTCAGACTTCTCAGACACCATGGCGTGCAATATTGCAGAGCCCTTTGGGGACTCACACATGCACAGCCCAGAATTTGGCCATGGGGTTAACTCCCACGGCCTCCCCTTGAGCAGCGGGGCGCAGGAACTCACACACAAATGTGTCCCCGTTTTGTCTCCTGGAAGGACAGTTCTGAGCTGGATTACACAGGCTCCCCAGAGGTCCCATGAGATCCACCATGAAGTCGCCCCTGCCTGGGGGCAGGGCATTGGACAACTCCATGGTATATCCCTCTGATTCCCTGTTCCACACCCCCAACCCGCATTCCTACTTCCTGGAATCACATGTGTTATGCAACTTGGAAGAGAAAAATACGAAGCTTTCCAGTTGAGCTCAGCCTTCCGGGAACAAACCACATGGGAATGGCCTGGCCTTGAGTACACAGACTCATAATCCAAGATTCTCAGTCAACAAATAGGTCTTCGTCTCCAGAATGCTGCCACTCGTGAGTCGGAGGGAGTACAAGAAGGCTAGACCCCATATGAGTTCGGACTCCGCTGTTGCAAGTGAGAGAAACAGAAACCGTACTGACATAAGCCAATAGTTTGGGGAGAAAAAAAAGAGGGGGGATGTAATTCACTTCTCTTGCAGTGTAATTCACTTCCTTCCATGCAGAGAATTTCCGGCTTACATCCTCCCTCAGCGATAAAGAAGAGAGGACGTCTCTCTCTCTCTCCGGACAACTGTATAAAAATGCCAGGGCACGATTCTGATTGGCCCAGCCTGGAGGACGTGTCTACCCTTTGAGCCAATCACTTGTCACCAAGGAAGTGGGCTGCTGTGATTGGCTAAATATGCGTTATACGCCCAGGCCCCTGGGTGGGCTTCTCAGATCGGCAACTTCAAGAGAAGCTCCCGGAAGGGACTTTGGGGAGGAATCGTTTCCCAAAGGACGATGCAGCCCATGCTGTTGGTGTTCCGTCCGTATTCCTCCGGCCTCCCTTCTGCAGCTGCCAGGACCTGCAGGCCTGGATGTGAGGCCTTCGATTCTGTCCCCTGGCCGGGCAGGCTGGAAACGCAGGCCGGTTAGCCCTGCCAGCAGCTGTCAGCCCATACGCGCCAGGAGTGTTGTGTAAGTACCCGGGCCGCCCCACCCCTGGGGTGGGAAAGCTCCAAAGGGTGTGTTCTCCACTATTTCCGAGAGTTCCCTGCGCGTAAAGCTCCGGCCACCTCCGGAAGTGGGGCTGGCTTCATTCGCGCCGCGGGGACCCCTTCCCTTTTGCTCCCTTGCTCCTTCCTCCCAGTCAGCGTTTCTGCACGTTCCAAATCAGCTCCTTGAACTTGGATCTTAGCCTCAAGGCCTGCGCCTGGGGAACCCCGGCGATCGGGTAGGGGGCAGGGCTGTCCCTGCGCAAGAAGGGCAAAATAACCGTTGGCACCCACAGCCCTGCTTTCTCACTTACCTGTCCATCTACAGAGCTTTAGGTAAGGCGTCGAAGAAGCAGATCTCCAGACCTGGATTCTCTGCCCTGGTTTGCGACGGGAGAGCCCTCAGGAGAAATCTGTAAGGAACAGAGGAAGTAGGACAGGGCAGGAGGAAGCCCAGCCAAGGGGGAGCTCAGCTCGTTCCCAGAAAGAGCTCTGGAGCTTGACTAGAAACGCAAAATTATCCCCTCCACCTTGAGGCAAGGGGGCCACACTCTGATACTGGTCAACCAGAGGCTGCAGGCTGCCCTCAAGGGGAGGAGGTTGAAAGCCTCCAGGCGGAATATTCTGGGTATTCACAACTCGGACATTCACAACTATTCACAACGGATGGGATCTGGGGGAGGCCGGCCTGCATCTTCTACTGGTGGATTGCAGCTGGTAGGAAAAGGAGCCTCAAAGCTGCTAAAACTGGACACAGACAACAAATATATACTGAATGTGACAAAAAAAAAAAAAAAAAAAAATAGGATACAGGCGCTTTGCCTTCTCCAAGTTTATGGTGCACTTGTAGAACTTAACATAAAGCTGCCTTGGGGCACCTGGGTGACTCAATGGGTTAAGCAGCTGACTTCGGCTCAGGTCACGATCTCACGCTTGGTGGGTTAGAGCCCCGCGTCGGGCTCTTTGCTGACCGCTCGGAGCCTGGAGCCCGCTTCGGATTCTGTGTCTCCCTCTCTCTCTCTGCCCCTCCCCTGCTCACACTCTGTCTCTGTCTCTCTCAAAAATAAACATCAAAAAAAATTTTTTTTAATAAAGGTGCTCAATCACCCAGTGCCAGACGCGCAGCTCAGTGCTGACGGGTTTCTATGTTCCTGGAGTCGGTGTTTCCCGCTGTTCCCCGCAAGCTCCCCTGGTTGAAGCCAGGTTGGGCCCTCCCTGGACTCACCTGCTGCCTCTTACCCCGGCCTTCGTACCCACTGCTTCCTCTGCCTTTCATGCCCTTTCCTCCTTCACCTGCCTACTGATCCCCCACGTACCCCTGTGAAAAGCTCAGATGTCAGTCTCTATGTCAAAAGCGGGTAAGCTTTATCCCAGGGGTGCCAGAAAACTTCAGTATTTGAAAAAAAAAAAAAAGGTAGTTCATGAAATTTACCACGCCAACAGAGTAAAAAAAGAAAACACTGACCGCGGCAGTGAACCTGTGTTGTGGACTGAGTACAGCACCCCAGGCACCCTGCTAAGCCCTCTGCAATGACTCACTAAATTCTCCCTGTGACCCAGACGCTCCCTGTAGGCTCGGTTGTAAACCCCGTTTCACAGAGGAGAAAAGCAAGGCACAGAGAGTCTCGGTAACTTGCCCGAGGTCACACAGCTGGTAAATGGTAGACGGGAGAGCTGAACTCCCGACAACGACCCCGGGTGTCGTTACTACCTGCCGTGCCGAAGGAACGATTGGAGGGACCGGCATACACAAAGTGACGCAAGATCCGGAGAGAGGACAGCCCTCCGGGTGAGTCCCCGCAGTGGAGGACAGAGAGGCTCGGGCAGGCAGTGCAAGGGTTCTGGCTGGAGGCTGCAGTGCAGGACATGCATCTCGTCTGTGAAGCCGACTTCCAGGGACCCGGTGTCCCGGCCTCCCTGGGGTCCCCGGGGCACAGGGCCTCCTCCGCCCACCCCTTATCCTCTCTGTGTCGCAACTGTGTGTTCACAGGGGACGCGCGCTGGGTTTCACTCAGACCTTTTTGGCCAGGACTTATTTGCCCTGCCTAGAAACAATCCACTTTTCTGGAACAAAAAAGAGGGACAGGATTCGAGACCCCAGGAGCCCTGGTGGGAACAAAGCCAGAGCCTACTCCGGGGGGCAGTGACGCAAGAAGCCAGTCCCTGGCAGGTCAGAGCAGACCAGCTGCTCAGCTGACCAGGTACTGACCAGACACTTCAGTATTTGAAAAAAAATACTTTCTCCCAAGTGGGGGCAGGAGTGCTGCCTGATGCTCTATTCCTAGAATCCTTCAGGCACCACTTCTGGGCTCAGTGGAGAGTGTGCTGTAATCGATTAGCAATGTCTGCCACGGGTATAGGATGAGAAGGATGGGCAGGACGGTTACGTGTTTACCATCCCAGTTAGCGGGGCGTGGGAGAAGGGAGCTGATAACTAGTAACACCAGCAGCTACCATCTACTGAGCTCTTGGAACGTGCCAGAAACCACAAAAAGTGCTTTTCCTGCCCTATTTCATTTCATTCTCAAACCAGCTCCAGGAGATAAGGGCGGCCCCTCCTTTAGAAGGTCCGTTCCACGAGGGCCATGATTTTATCTCCCTGTGTTGCTTACTGCTGTATCCCCAGCCCCTCGAAGAGTACCTGGCAGGGCCTCCACGAAGCATCTGCTGTTGACTAGATTAACTCTCATTTTGCAGATGACGACACTGAGGCCCAGAGGCGTAAGTGACTTGCTCCCAGGCCTGCAGCTAGCAGGAAGCACCGCTGTGGGACAGCGTCTCTTGTACAACCTTGTGATGATGGCACCGTCCTGTAACCTCTGCCGTCCAGGGCAACAGTCCCTAGCGCACGTGGCTGTGAATGCTCGACATGAGGCTCGAGCGACGAATTTTGAGTCTTAGGTGGTCTTGGCTAATTGACATTGAAATGGCCACCGGGGGCCGTTGGTGACCACTTTGCCCAGCATCGCTCTAGAGCCTGGGGGGTTTGACTCCCCCCCCAAACCGATACCAGACGCCAGATTCAGAATGTGGTTCTGATGCACACGGGTACCCTGAGACGTTCCCGGTCTCCACCGATGCACACGGATACCCTGAGACGTGCTCGGTTGCAGTTCCGTCGGGGAGGGCAGGGGTGTAACCAAGGAGTAGACTTACCACGAACAACTGTGTTTGTGTTCTGCCGGCTGCAACAGTTCTGGGAAGGCTTTTTTCCGCGTTGTCTAACCTTACACGAGAGGTCGGAAGACTCTAGAGGAGGATATGGCCCACTCGGGGTTACCTGCTGGCCTTGGACCCAGACCCTGAAGTCCCTCCCAAGTGTTTCATTGTAACAGTTGACGAAAAGAGAAACACGTGGTCCGCCTGGCGTGCCCCGGGGGAGTCAGGCCGCGGGTGATGCGAGCTTAGTTAGGGGCCTCGGTGTAAGCGGCAGGACCCAAGACAGAATCAGCGGCAGGTGAAACCGTGACGGGCAGGGAGCCTCCTGTACATCTTACACGTGGCACCTGCTTCCCCGGTCACCTTGTCCCTACCTCTGGCCGGGGGCGGCCGTCTTTCCTTCCTTCCAGTCACGGCATCCTCCTGAGAAAGTGCCAGAAGCTGATGGAAACGCTAAGGTATAAACGACCGGGAGGCAGAGCGTCCACTGCCCGACAATTTCTCTTTTGACAGGAAGAAGGGGCTTCAGCTGGGAACCGCTCTCCGGCTGGCCGAGCGTCAGGCATCATCAGCAAAAGCTCACACATATTCAGCTGTCCGTGGCAGGTGCCGCCGGGAGTGCTGGTCATAGGGCAAATCAGTGATTTATTATTATTTTTTAAATGTTTATTTATTTTTGAGACAGAGAGAGACAGAACGTGAGCGGGGTAGGGGCAGAGACAGAGGGAGACACAGATTCCGAAGCAGGCTCCAGGATCCGAGCTGTCAGCACAGAGCCCGACACGGGGCTGGAACCCACGAACCGCAAGATCGTGACCTGAGCAGAAGTCAGACACTCAACCGACTGAGCCGCCCAGACCCCCAGTGTGGCTCTGCCCATTGGCTGGCCTGATCCTCTAGAGGCATCTGGTGCTTCCTGTCCTCTGGTCTAAACAGTTACAAACTTACAAGAGTGAGCCTGCCAAGAACTGCGCTTGGGGCCGTGATCCAGGTCGGGCCCCTGGGCCTGCCCCTCTGTGCCCGGCTGCGATTTTTCTAGATTACTCAGCTTTTGGGAGGGAAGCTAGGCCAAGGACAAACACTTGGTGAGAAGAACAGACTGTTTAGAGAACAGGCCCACCTCCTTCTCCCTCCCTCCTCCTCCAGGAGACAGGGGAGCCTGCAAACGCCCCGCAGGGGGGGCGGGGCCAGCTCCAAGTGCAAGTTCTCAGGGCCCGCCCCTGCCAAGCCCAGCTGCTCTCTGCAAGTCTGGCTGGCCTTTCGCACTCACGCTCGCTCGCCGGGACACCTTTCTCTGCCTCCCCTTCCTACCGGCTGCAACCTCCTGGGCACAGGGAGGTCAGGGCCAACTCAGTAGCCTGAAGGAAAAGCAGCTTGCAGCCCTTTCAGAGAAGCTTCTAGCGCGCTGGTTAACTTTGGGCGCTGGCGCACGGTGGCGTGGGTTCCTCATCCTGGTTCCTGCGCTCACCCATCTGTGTGGTACGGGATGCATCCTCCACTCCCAGAGCCTCTGTTTCCTCATCTGTAAAGTGGGGTGACGGCAGCATGGGGCCCGAAGGCTACCGTGAGGGCCCGTGTATTACCTGCCATTAACTAGGCCTCACTTGCCTACACCTTCCTCCTCCCCGCCCCGTGCCTTTTTCTTTCTTTTTTTTTTTTTCCTATTTTTATTTTTTGCCATTCTGTGTATCCAGATGACGTGTTCTTTACGAGGGAGAGTCAGCTGTGCGTGTTCCTGAAGTATCGAGCATAGAAATAACAGCCTCGCGTGTCCCTCTCTGGTGACAGTTCCACCTGCCCCATCTAAGGCCGGCAGCCTCACAGAGCTCGACACTCAGGCTTGGGATTTAACGCTCTGAGATTGTTGTCTTGGAATTCTTAATAATTCCATTCGTTGGATTTGTATGAGTGGGTTGGTGGGCGTGGCTCACAGGTTTACATCACTGTCGCTCCGTGGGGGCTTGGGCACAGACAGGTGCAGGGAGGCTTAGGGCCAAACCTCTGGACGCTGCCCACCAAATTCCACGGCCTGGGGTGCCGTGAGGGTCTGCATGTGTCCCACAAGTATCTCCATGCTCCAGGCACACGGCACAAGCCGGCACCACGACAGATCAAGAGAGATTGCCGAAGAAAGGAAATCACGTTCTTCTTGCTTTAGGGGCCCCACATTTTCACTTTGCCCTGGACCCTGCAAATTACGTGGCTGGCCGTGGTTCCGTCTGGTGCCCGAATCTCAGAAGTGTCAGGGCACTGAGCCACTGCCAGGGGTTCCCACCGGAGCAGCCTTTCGGGGGGTTATTTAGAGCCTCACAAATATGCACTCCTCTGGGCCAGCGTTATTTATAACAGGGAAAGCGGCCCAACAATGGGGGAGGCGGTCAAGCGTACAATCAAGATGGGGGGGGGGAGGGATCAGATGCCCCTGGAGAAGCATGTCTTGGAGGAGAACTTAGGGCGTGAGAAAAACTCATGATATTTGCAAAAGAGGAAAAAAGGCAGTCAGCAGAGGGCCTGTACCACGTGACTTCATTTGCATAGCTGTGTGGGCAACATATACCGGGCTGACTTACACTTAAGTACTGACAGCTGCTCTCCTTAGGTGGGCGATTTTTTTTCCCCTTTTGTAGGTGCGTGTTTTCAACTTCCACACACGGGGCGCACATCACTTCTGCCATTGCACAGAGGAGCCACGGTGCAGGGGGCAGGCTTAGTTCAGACCTGCAGACTGTGAGGCTTGACTGCCTGGGCTCAAAGCTCGGTTCTGCTCTGGCCAAGCTCTGTGACCTTGGGCAAGCGATTGAACTTCTCTGGGCCCCAGTCTCCCCGTCTGTGAGCCGGGCGAGTAATACCACCTCCCTCAAAGAGGCACGGAGATGAAATGAGTTAAGAGGTGCAAGGGGCTCAGACCAATGGCTAGCTCATAGCCAGCTGCGTACGGCATTGATGTTAGTCTTGTAAAGAAATTATATAAGAGAAAAACCCAAAGACGCAACAATATTAGCAATCGTTACTTCTGGATGGTGCGGAAGTGAGTGGTTTACTTTTCCTCTTGGACTTCTCTGCATTTCCCTTGAAGCATGCACTCCTTTTACAATTGGAAAGAAAATAGTAATTAAAGGCGAAATAAAAGTGAAAGTGTCGGGGAAAACAGGATGAAGTCAGGTTCCACAGGAAAACAGCATGAAGTCTGCATGCTCTTCCGGTCAAGGTCACCAGTGGATTCTTGAGCTTGTCCCAGGCCCTTATTCTAGGCCTCCTCATCCGGTTGTGGTCCGAGTTCTCCTTCATAAAGGATCCAACATCTGGTGGACAGATGCCAGTGCTGAATTAGAGGCTCTCGCAATCAAGTATCTATAGCTAAATCTTTCCAATAGATATATAGCCATATACACATAGATTCATACATATATCATTTACTATACTATATCCATCCGTCTATCTACTATATATATAATATGTATATATACAGAGAAGGAATCGTTAACTACAACTATAAAAAAGAATACTCCCGCCCACAGCGCCGAAAAAGAACCCTAACAGGAGACTGACCATGATATGGTAATTGCTCACTCACTTGCTTGCCTCCCTGCCTAAAATTCCTGAAAATGTCTTCTATCCCAGGCACGTACCACAGTGCCTGGAGCATTGTAGAAACTCCCGGGGCGCCTGGGTGGCTCAGTCGGTTGGGCGTCCGACTTTGGCTCAGGTCACGATCTTGCGGTCCGTGGGTTCGAGCCCCGCGTCGGGCTCTGGGCTGATGGCTCAGAGCCTGGAGCCTGCTTCCGATTCTGTGTCTCCCTCTCTCTCGGCCCCTCCCCTGTTCATGCTCTGTCTCTCTCTGTCTCGAAAATAAATAAACGTTAAAAAAAAAAAAAAAAAAAAAAAAGAAACTCCCTCCAAGTCTGCTGAATGAACTAATGAATGAAGGCGGGCGTGAGTTCAAGGAATAGCAGACATTCACATGGCAAGATACAGACGTAGAACAAGATGTGGGATTAGCTTTTTTCGGGGGGTAGACATAGATCGAGGGAGGGTCAAAGATGAGGAAGGAAGGCTTCCGAGTAAAGATGATCCTTGACTGAAGGCCTGAAGGTGGTTCCAACGTTAGTTTTGCCCTAAGTCCCTTTATTTTATTTTATGTTAGTTTTTTAACGTTCATTTAATTTTGAAAGAGAGAGAGAGAGAGAGAGAGAGTGCGAGAGCAGGGGAGGGGCAGAGAGAGAGAGGGAGACACAGAATCTGAAGCAGGCTCCAGGCTCCGAGCTGTCAGCACAGAGCCCAGCGCGGGGCTCCAACTCACAAACCCTCAGATTATGACCTGAGCCGAAGTCAGAGGCTCAACCGACTGAGCCACCCGGGCGCCCCCTACCCTAAGTCCCTTTAAATTAAAAAGATACTTTCTATACTTTTGTTTCTCCACCAGTTAAAGATATTTAATACAAATCCCAATCGTCCCAAGTCATCTTTGAAAAAGGCCCACGAGTGTTGTGTCTAGCACGGAAAGGGCAAAGACCAGCCTCCAGGATTTCCCCGGCCATGCTGACTCCCCATCCCTGTTTTCTATTCTTTTCTGGCCCATCTTCAGGGCTGCAACCAGCCCCTGCTTTACGGGGCCCTGAAAGACGCGCTGAATCCTTCCCAGAGAAGACAGGGAGTAGAAAAACAAGGAGAGAGAGCCTTTTGTTTGATTTTCTTTTTGTAACAGCTTTACTGAGAGGTAATTCGCATACCATAAATTTGCCTTTTTAAGTGGTACAATTCAATGGCTTTTGGTATATTCAGAGTTGTGCAATCATCACTATTACCCAATTCCAGAACATTTTTGTCACCCCAAGGAGAAATCCCTTGTACGGCCGCCCCCATTTCCTCCCAGCCCCCCCAGACCCAGCCAACCACCAACCTACTTTGTCTCCATGGGTTCCCCTGTTCGGGACACTTCATGTAACTAAAATCATACCCTGTGTGTCCTTCTGGTGTCTGACTTCCTTCACTCAGCGTAATGGTGTCCAGGTTCAACCAAGCTGTAGCAGGAGGTAAGCTGGACAACGGATAGACGGGTGGGTGATAGTCAAATTCACTCATCCCACAGTGTTAACCAGATTACGGAGCGCCTACTGCATGCCAGTCCTGAGGGCCCGGCCAGGAATAAAACCGACCGTAAACTCTGTCCCGGAGGGTTTCTAGTGGGGGAGAGAGACCCTAAACCCAATGAGTAAGAAAGGGATTTGGCACATTCAACGGCGCCAAGAGCCAGGTGAAGCGCAAAGCTGCAAGCGGCGACAGAGGGGGAAGGCGACCATACCTAGAGGGGCCAACGGACGCCTCACTTTAGGGTGAGCGCAGCGGGCTGAGGACCCCTTGCAGCGCTCAGGTCTGTCCCTAGGGGCCGCGCCAGGGACTCTGGCGGACCCCAGCGCGCGCTTCGCAGGGCCAACCTGGGGGCCGCGCGCGCGGGGGCGAGTCCGGTGGCGGGGGTGGGGCTGCGGCCGAGGGTGGGCGCTCCGGCCCCGCCCCCTCCCGCGGCCGCGCTCACCGCTCCCCCTCCTCCGGCCGCGCGCACCGCCCCCAACTCGCCCGGCCGCGCGCACCACGGCCTCCCTCCCCCGGCCGCGCGCACCGCCCCCTCTTCCCCCGGCCGCGCGCACCACCGCCTCCCGCCCCCGGCCGCGCGCGCCTCCCTTCACCGCCCCCCTCCTGCCGCGCGCGCCTCCCCCCGCCCCCCCCCGCCTCGCGCGCCTCCCTCCCTCCCCCGGCCGCGCGCGCCCTCCTCCCTCCCCGGCGCAGGCCCCGCCTCGGCGCCGCCTGAGCCCACCTCCTCGTGGCCGCCGCCATTGGCCGCGCGCGCCGCCTCCGCCCTCGGCCTCGCACTTCCTGGCGGAGCCATGGCTGCGCAGCCGGCCGGTCCCGGGGCTCCGGCGACCCGGCCCCGCCGCCGCGCCCGTCCGGTCCCGCCGCCGCCGGGGGTCCCCGCGCCGCTCCCGTAGCGCGCCCTCCAGGTGGGCCTCCGCGCGCGCCGTCGGGGGATCCGGGGAGTGGGGAGGGCCCCCGCCCCGCGAGCGGCGACCCCCGGCCGCTCCGCCCCCTCCCCCTCCCGGCGTCCCGCGGTGCTGGGGGGGGGGGGCGCGGCGGGAAGGGGAACACGGAGGGGCAGCGGCCGCCGCCGCAGGTGAGACAGGTGCGGCCTGCGCGGCCCAGGTGAGTGTCCCCGCGTCCCGCCGCGGGCGCCGGCCCGGCCGCGTCCCGACTCCGCCTGCTCGCCGCCCGCTCGAGCTGGCCCGGCGGCCGTTGGGCCGCCAGTTCCGCCGGCGGGGGTGTGGGGGGGGTGTGGGTGCGAGCCAGCGACCGCGGCGGCCCCGAGACCCAGCCCTCGAGACCCGGGGCTGGTGAGTAGCGGCGGGTGTCCGAGGCCATGTCCCGATCGCCGAGGTCCGGCAGGTTCAGGGTAGAAACCCGGAGGCAGCTCGGAGAGCAGGCTCCCTGGGGACCCTCCGTCCGGACGTGGCCTCTGGTCCCATGTTTACTAAGAGATCTTGTAACGCGGAACTGGGGATCGCCGCTGCCCGTGCGGATGGCCTTGACCCCTTAAAGCACGCGAGGCGGCTGACACCCAGCGCTCCTGTACACATTGGCCCCAAACCGCTTGCCCCGAGACAAAAGGGAGCCTCCACCAAGGGGAACTCTCTTAAGAAATCTTGGCCTAGAAAAGAACGCTTTGAGCGCTGAGAGCAAACCTGAGCTCTGGCTGGTTGCGGGGGGGGGGGGGGGGGGGGGCGGGGGAGGGTTGTGGAGAGAGGGACCTGCTGCTTTCTCGGGTGTGACCTTGGACGGCCCCCTCCACCACCTGAGCGTCAGAGTCTCAGAGGGTGAAGGTAAAACATCCAGCAGGCCCGGCCGAATATTGATTTCCTTCCTTTCCCTCATGAACCCCCCCCAGCAGCCCAGGGGCAGTCAAAGGGGACAGGGGGGTGGGGACAGCTGGCCTTTGTCACAAAGTTGCTAGTTTGTCAGGGGAAATCTAGCTGTCCTTTCCTTCCCCAGGGAGCTGGACAGGATGGATTGTGCCCGAATGTATGTCCCCCATTATCTTGACACTGTGCTTACATTTTGTGACATTTTTCTTTATTAGCCTAGGCTGTTGGTTCAGTAGGTAGCAACTTAGCAAGGGGAAGAAATTCCTCGTTAAGCCCAGGGTGTGACTTGCTTAAGTCCCTTCTCGGTGCCCCCATGCCCTCCAGATCCCCTAAAGCCTACCTCTGTGCTATTGTTAGTGAGTTACTTGGCTGGAAGAAACTTTAAGGTGTCTGATTCACCCGCCCATCCCGGAGACGTGATTACGACGTCTGGAGGTGAACGTGAGCGTTTGGTTTTACACTGGGTGGTCCAGGCAGGGCCTAGGCCTTAGTAGAGGTTTCCTGCCTGTGGGCAATTTTTTTTTTTTTTTTTTTTTTTTTTTTCTGTTTTGAATGGCCAGGCAGGGTAGCTTGGGGTTGAGAGCAAGGAGGCCCCCCTGGGTGGGAGGCCCAACCCCGCAGCTCCTTCCTGGCTGTGTGATGCTGGGCAGTAGCCTTGGACTCACGGGGTTTTTCCGAGGATTAAATCCGTGAAGACACAGGAAGGCACTTAAAGGAAAAGTACCTGTGTCGAGACCGTGAACGTATTTTATACGTGGCAGTCATCACTGGGTCACAGCCCTGCCTTCGTCATGATCTTTCAAAAGTTAAGCTGTTCTCACAGACTGGGCCACGTCCAGCAGAGCTTTGCGGTGAAGGGCCCATGTCTGGCCACTTTTGGGGGCCGGACGGACCCGGGTTTGATTCCCAGCCGTTTACGAGCTTGGTGACTGGAGCTCAGCGTCCTCATCTGTAAAATGGGATGCGACATTAGCCTGGCCGAGTAGTTGCGGGGCTTACACGAGACAGCCCAGGTAAATCCCTTAGCCGGGGTCTGCGGTCATTATATCTTGATCTAGCCGAAGGCCTAGTTGAGATCAAGCATCAGAAGGCAGGTATTTGTAGGAGGTGGGCTGTAAAAGACAGGATACTGTCAGATTTTAGTGACTAAAGGAACAACGTTAAGTCCACTGTCTGATTCTAATCACCTGAGTTTTTCAACTCAGCGTAAAAGAGTTCTCATTTCTGTACTGTCTTCTCTCCGTCTTTCCTCCGTGTAACTGGTTTCACCCTCCTCGTCCTCGATATCTGCCAGCAGCCTGCGATTACTGAATGACCTGGGGTTTATTACTGCACACTCAAAAATCCCTGTTCTTGTCCTAGGGCTGGGATCTCTTCTATGATGGAGGGAAGCCGGCAGACGCGAGTGTCACGGCCGTACAAGATCAGCGAATCTTCAAAGGTCTGTGAATGGCCGCTCGCCACCCTGTGCAAGTTGCCTACGAAGTGTGGTATTTTTCTGATGAGATCAGTCCTAAAGGCCAGACAGATTTTCTGTTCCCGGTGGTGGTGTTAGCCTCCTTAACAATGAGTAGACAGGTAGCTCGGGCACGGGGTAGAAAACATCCGAAACTCAGAGCAGGAGCGTGAGGGACAATAGAGATACACCTTGACTCGCTTGTTCTTTGCCTCAACTCAAAGATGTGGATGGGACAGAAGGAAAAAGCCATGGGATGTGTGTCCCCACTTGGGGGCCCCAAAACTCCAAGGACACGTCCATTGACAAGCCAGCACCTGACCTAGCGGTCGGGGTCACGTGTTGCGTACCTGGGTATTAAGGGCCCGGAGTCTTTCCCCCAGTCTGCCTTTCTGGGACCCTAGGAGCGAGTGAGGGTGGGTTCCCTATGGCCAGCCTACCAACCTCTGTCATGCTGGCCACATCAGGATCACCCTGGCAGGGGGGAACGTATCCAATTCAGAATGCATATGCCGGGCCCCACCCCAGACCTGCTGACTTACAATCTGAGAGCAGGACCTGGGAATCTATACTTTCAGCAGACCCGAGGCTACTATAAATAAGGATCGGGGGACCAATTTTCAGGCCAGTCTCCGTTCACACCTGTTCCTCTATAAATATCAGTAACACCTCTTTTTTTCTTTAAAAAAAAAATATTTTTTTTTTTTTAAATTTTTTTCATCACCACTTTTCTTTAAAAGTGGCCCTTTTGGAGATTTAAATGTTCTGGTTACCTCAGATCGTGCATTTTCACTGGAGCCAATATTGCCCCCACAGTTGGTTCTTGGGAGAGGGGAGGGTATAAAAAGAATTCTCTTTTTTGCGATCAGAGAGCACAGCTATACGTACAGTTCACGTACAGATACACAGGATATGTGTGGCGTTAGAATCTCACGGGCGCCGTTAGGAAAAAATATGTCAAAAGAAGGCTGAAAAAAGACGGAGGTAACCACTTCAGATAAAGGGACCTGTGAGCAGCGTGTAGATTTGAGGGCAAAACAGAGGTTCTGCAGATGTGCATAGAAGGAAAACGGGGTAGAATTTTCAGGAGAGGTGGGTTCTCCGGAGAAACGGGCTCTTATTTCCATCTGAGTTACCGAGAAGGCTCTTGCCAAGCCCGGCTTTATCTGCCGCGAAAACCCAGAAAGGTCTCGCGGCTGTCTCAAAGAGGCTTTGTTTCAGAGCCTGGCTGCAGAGACAGTGCGGCTTTCTGAGCGTGGTGATAGTGCTGGAAATCTTTGTCCCCGAAAGGCGCGTTCCGGGTTCGTTTCTGTCGGAATCTATCCCGTGGTGACATGGTATCCGTGTTTCTGACTCACTGTACTTAAAGAGGGCCCGGAGGGTAACCGTAGCCTGGATTTTCTAGACGTCAAACACACCCAGGTAGCCAGCCCCCAGATTACAGCAGAGATTACCGGACCCTCCAGTCCCAGTCGCCAGCTTCCGCGACTGGAGTGTTGTCTGCCCTTGAACTCAAGGCGAGTAAAGGCTCCTTTCGCCGGTTCCTACGCCTCTGAGGTCTGGCCCTGTTGCTGCCTGTGAGCGGTAGGCTGTTCACCTTCCGGGCGCGATGGAGTCTTCCATTGTGTGACGGCCGCTGCTGGTTCATCTGCTCTGAAATGTGTTGATCCGTTCTGATGATGAATCCCGTTTGCATGTAAAACACTCCGTACGTGCTGCATTCTGGCTGGGGTTGGCTGCTGAGGGCCTGTGTTTCTTCTCTCACGTCGCCTTGCCGCGGGTAGAGGCACTAAAATAGGGAATAAATGAACGAGTAAGAGTTAGCACCATCGAAGAGTGTGGGGGTCGAAGCTTCTAGGTTTTAGGAAACGCTGCGACTCTGTTGCTGAGGTCCCTTTGAAACCGGGAGGTCGTGTTTGGTGTTTTTTGGTTTTTGGGGGTTTTTTTCTTTTGAAAGTCTTCACCTCTGCCGCTGCACTGAAATATCCAGAAATGGGTTGTCACTGAGACCCAGGTGAAGAATGAAGCATGCCTACTTAGCATGGAGACCCAGTTTTAGAAACAGTGGCTGCCCTTTTCCCTGCCCTGGCTCACTGGAGCAGATGGTCCTCTCCGCAGCTGTCATCTGGGGCTGTCCCCATCCCCCACCCCCTCCAGGGGGCTGGTTTTTCTTTTTACGCCGCAGCTGGGGGTCCTGTGTGCACCCATTGAAGTGTGCTGGCCCCACATCCCCACCAGCTTACAGACAACCGGGGGCCTGGGGGGGGGGCACACAGCCCACCTGACGCCCCTCGCTTCCGGGGGCTTTGAGCCTTCGCGGTCACGAGAGGGGCTGCCGGTGTGGTGCTTGGACGCTTCCTTCCTCGAGTCCGCACCCGAGAGGGGCCCCGAGCCGGGGTGTGTTGCAGCCCAGACCGGGCCAGCCGGGCTCTCTCTGCCGGTAACCAGAATAGGCAGGGAGATCCACGTATGGAACCTCCGAGAAACCGTCCTGTGATGTGAGAACAACACAGCCTGGCTCTCCGCACTTGGATGGGAAGGCAGCTTCGGGCAGTACCTGTTAGGCGTCCACGTCACAAGTCCGAGAACGTTGCCCGCACCTGTAACCTAGAGGGAGCGGTGGGTGTTGGGAGTGGCCGGGTGAGGAGGGACCGTGGGGAAACAGTTATTACCCCCGTCACGGGTGTGTTGGGAGGAAGGGAAGAAGGCGATGACACCACGGCAGGACACAGGTTGCAAAGTGGCCTGCGGGGACCTGGCGGCCCCCCCCCCCCCCAGCTGCTCACACCTGCTGAGCCCTTAGCCCACCTCCCCTCACCCGCACCACTTCCCCTTTGAGGCTCGGTGCCCGGCCAGCCCTGTCTGCCGACACCCTCAAATAGACCAGCTACGTCACCCATGTGCCTGGACGGCCTGTGCCTCCCTGTACTGAATTTCGTGGTGTTTCTGATGTAAATAAACCGGGCGGTGTGTGGATCCCGAGCCCCCGGAGCCTGATTGGCCTTCCAAGGATGGAGACGCTGCTGCCTGGGTCTGACGTGGCCTCGTACCCTCCAAAGCACGTGGCAGGCAGACAGGACTCCGCAAACGTCTCCCGACCTGGATTGCTTGAATTGACCCATTTTCGTTGTTCACGTGAACTGATTTGTTGATTCCGGTGCCGTGTGGTGATTAAACGTTCGGGCTCCGGAATCAGACCTAGCCGCAAATCCCAGCCCTGCCTCTCAGCCACTGTGGGACTTTGGGCAAGTTTCCTAGTCTCTGAACCTCAGTTTCTCCTCATCTGGGAAATGGGCATGATTACAGATCTTCCCTTGGAGGAGGGTCATTGTGACCCGCGAATGAGACAGCACATACCCAGCGCACCGTGCGAGATTCGTATAAGCCCCGCCCTGGGGAAGAGGCCACGCTCCTGCACTTTTTCCCCAGAGCACTTTAGTCGGGATGCATCGCGGAGTCTCTGGGACCCGCCCCATCCCTGGACCCATCGATAGAAGTGGGAGCCCCTTGCATGGCTGGGCGCTAAGCATTTTCTACAACACAGAGCGAGCAGTCTTCTTTGGTGGGAGGCCTCCGTGGGAACCCTGGGTCTCCTGGAGCGGCGCCCCGTCCTCTTAACGTCCCATGCCGAGCGGTAAACGCCCTCCTCCGCACTTGTGAGACCAGGAAAAGGGGGCTCAGAGGCTTCTCAGGGCTTTCTCAAGATCACACAGCTAGTATGTAGCAGACCTGGGATTCAAACCCAGCTTCTGTCCGTGTTTACAGGCTATACCTGAGCAACTGGGCTGCCCCTACGGGACGGCCATTTTTAAACCTATCTGCTCCGGACCCACAGTAAGAAAGAAAGGGGGCAGGGAGAGAAAAAATACAACTTTGAGGAACTGTGTTTAGAAAGAAAAAAAAAAGGAAAGACGAAAGAGGAAGAGAGATTACGTTTTTAGGGATTGTATTTATAAAGAAAGACGGTAGGTAGGAAGGAAAGGAGAACGGTAAGTTTTTAGAAATTGCCTTTGCTAGGCCACATTGTTTGGTAAGTGATCTCTGCCCCCGCTGTAGGGCTCAAAGCCACACCCCGAGGTCAAGAGTGTCCTGCTCGGCGACTGAGCCAGCCGGACGCCCCTTTAGGAGCTGGCATTTGAAAAGAAAGAAGGAACCCTACAGGGTGTGCACCGAATCGCTCTCGTTTTGCTCTCGTTTCGTTAAGTGTGGGTCGGGTCTTGAGGCCCCGGGTTGACCACGGGACCCTGCGGGGCGGGGCGGGGGGGCGGGGCCAGGGACCGGGGGGCGGGGCTGCCGGCCGAGCCCTGACGCGCGCGCACGCGCTCTCGGCCGCAGGTGTACCACTGGGCCGACCACTCGACCACGGTGCTGCAGCGGCTGAACGAGCAGCGTCTCCGCGGCCTCTTCTGCGACATCGTCCTGGTGGCGGACGAGCAGCGCGTGCCGGCCCACCGCAACCTGCTGGCCGTGTGCAGCGACTACTTCAACTCCATGTTCACCATCGGCATGCGCGAGGCCTTCCAGAAGGAGGTGGAGCTCGTGGGCGCCTCGTACATCGGGCTCAAGGCCGTGGTGGACTTCCTGTACGGCGGGGAGCTGGCGCTGGACGGCGGCAACATCGACTACATCCTGGAGACGGCGCACCTGCTGCAGATCTGGACGGTGGTGGACTTCTGCTGCGAGTACCTGGAGCAGGAGGTGAGCGAGGACAACTACCTGTACCTGCAGGAGCTGGCCTCCATCTACAGCCTCAAGCGGCTCGACGCCTTCATCGACGGCTTCATCCTGAGCCACTTCGGCACGCTGTCCTTCACGCCCGACTTCCTGCAGAACGTCTCCATGCAGAAGCTGTGCGTCTACCTGAGCAGCAGCCAGGTGCAGCGGGAGTGCGAGCACGACCTGCTGCAGGCCGCCCTGCAGTGGCTGACGCAGCAGCCGGAGCGCGAGGCCCACGCCTACCAGGTGCTGGAGAACATCCACTTCCCGCTCATCCCCAAGAACGACCTGCTGCACCGCGTCAAGCCGGCCGTGTGCTCGCTGCTGCCCCGGGAGGCCAACTGCGAGGGCTTCATCGAGGAGGCGGTGCGCTACCACAACAGCCTGGCGGCCCAGCCGGTCATGCAGACCAAGCGCACGGCGCTCCGCACCAACGAGGAGCGCCTCCTGTTCGTGGGCGGCGAGGTCTCCGAGCGGTGTCTGGAGCTCAGCGATGACACCTGCTACCTGGACGCCAAGAGCGAGCAGTGGGTCAAGGAGACGCCCCTGCCGGCCCGGCGGAGCCACCACTGCGTCGCCGTGCTGGGGGGGTTCATCTTCATCGCCGGCGGCAGCTTCTCCCGGGACAACGGAGGGGATGCGGCGTCCAATCTTCTTTATAGGTATGACCCCCGCTGTAAACAGTGGATCAAGGTGAGATTAAAGCCAGATTATTTCTTTACTCTTGAGGACTTTTGCTCTCTTAACCTAGCCTTGACTGCCCCCCTTGCTCTCGGGCCTCGGCCCCCGTCCCGCCTCTGTTCTGACGGAGGAGGCGTGAGGACACAGGGGCGCGCCCGGCCCGAGCCCGCGCCCTGCCCGGGGCGGGGGAGGGGCGGGGGAGGGCCGAGCGGCCACCGCGCAGGCGCAGTCGCAGTCGTCGTCCAGCGCGGGGCCCTCCGATAGAACTTTCTGCGGGCGACACAGACGTTCTGTGCCTGTGCTGATACCCCGGCCACCAGCCACGTGTGGTGACTGAGCGCTCAGAATGCGGCCAGTGGGACCCAAGGACTGAATTTGGGGTTGTATTTCACTTAAACTAACTGACGTCTGTCCGAGTGTAAATGCCCGCCCGAGGCTGGTGGCTGCCATGCTGGACGGTGCCGGCCTAGAGGTTGGACCCAGGGTTCGGACGGTGTTCCCCCAGAGTCGCCCCAGAGCTCCCCCTTCGGGAAAGGTTTGGAGCTCGTTTGAGGAGGCCACGGAGGCTCCCGCCTGGTGGCAGCCGTGGCCAAGGCTGGGTCTCGGTGTCAGGCCCGAGTTCACACCCCAGCTGCGCTGAGTCGCTGCTGGGGATTTCAGACTGCTTCCTTGCCCTCCAGATTCCCAGCTTCCGCCTCCGGAAACGGGGTCCGCAGGGGGGGGCGTGGACATCCCGAGGTCAGGGGCTGGGGCCCGTGGGGGTTGGCAAGCCCCTGGCACAGAGAAGGCAGTCCTCTCCTCCCACAAACACCTCCCCAGATCACGACCGTCAGAAACCGGTCTGCCTTTCTGCCCGTGCCTCTGCGCTTTTGCTTAACTCGGTGATTTTATCTGAGCGCGAAACTCGGAATGGGCTCCGGTGACCTTTCTGTTTTATTCTCGAAAGTCTGCAAACCACCCTGCAGCGTGTAGGTCCTGCCCCTCGAAAGAGGCCCCCTGTTTGGAGCCCGTCCTCGAGAGATCCGTAGCAGGGGCAGCCTGCAGGTGCGGTCTCCTTTGGGACTGTGTTCTACTTGGATTATTTAAAAAAAAGAAAAAGTTGAGACTTCTGCTTTTTAATTTCCCACTGATTGCCCCTTTCTGTCTGTCAACACGATAGCAATCAGCATTAATTCTAAAAGTGTCTGGTGTGGGAGGAGCAAGAGGAGAGATGAGTTTTTGTTCCAGGAAACCACTAAACCGGTCATTCTGAACCGTATGCTCTGCGGAATTCGAGTCCACAAGGTCAGCCACTGCCCAGGCCGGCTGGGGGACTGTGTTCTCTGTCCCCTTCTCGGGGGACAAGGTCTCAAGGGTTCCGGGAGCTCTTGAGAAGTCCTGTCCGAAGAGCCCCTCTTTCGTCAAGGGTGACTCCCTTCCCCAGACGCGCTTGGCCACTGCCTGACCCTCCTGGGCTGTGCGTTCCACAGCACGCATTTGGGAGCCGAGTGCCCGATGTTGACGTTGTCCCGAGCGTGGGGAAGGGAAGGTACAGGTGTCCCGCCTCCGCAGGTGGCCTCCATGAACCAGCGCCGTGTGGACTTCTACCTGGCCTCCATCGAAGACATGCTGGTGGCCGTCGGTGGCCGGAACGAGAACGGAGCTCTTTCTTCAGTGGAGACTTACAGCCCCAAGACCGACTCCTGGTCCTACGTGGCCGGCTTGCCGAGGTGACTGGGGGCCGGGGCGGGGTGGGGGTGGGGGGGCAGAGTCCTCAGGCGGGCTCTACTCTGGGGCTCCGGTTGTCCACCTCGTCTTGGCCTCTAATTTCAGGAAAAATCTCCTGGCTTGTAGATAACTCTGGGTAGACTGTGGGGGCAGAGGGCGTGGTGGTAACAAGTCAGGGGACAGACCATCCAAGTGCAGTGTCCCCTCTGCCGCCAAGACAGACGTCCCTCAGTTTCCAAGTCTGTTCACTCCTGGAGCTTCAGGGAGAGAGTGTTAGGTTCAGATAGCGAGGGCTTTCCCGAGAAACGTCCCTGAGCGTGGACCTGGGTTGGTCCTTGAGGTGACAGAATAGGGCTGTTGGGAGCGAGATGTTCCCAAGGAGCCTTCCCCCCGCCGGTCCACATCATCCAGCGTCCGGGGGCTCCCCGGGGTGTCCCAGGGCTCGGAGCTCCTCCTCCTCGGTTGCCCCGCATGCCGGCGTGCACTCGGGGAGCCCCTGTCACCCTGATGGGTTTAGCAGAAGGTGCCTGCCACTTAACGTTAGCAGTTCCCCGTGGCTGAGCGTGCAGGCACGCGTTCCGAACCAGTCTTGCTGTGGAACGCGTCTGGCGGTCTTGGGTGCGTCCCCAGGAGCTAGACGGGTGAGCGGTGTGAGCGTTTGATGGTGAATCCCACCGTCCTCCGGTCCCCAGTTACTACCACCTTCCTGTGGAGGTTGTAAGAAGCCGGTGGAGCAGTGCCTTTGGCAATTGGGATAACCATGTGTCACCTCTGGGCCAAGTGCTTGATATGATGAGTCCCTTGATACCCAGGGACCTGGTGGGGTGGGGGTAGGCGCCCATGTAATCTGTCATCCAAACCAGGATGACAGTGAACCTTAACTGTAAATACCGACCCCGTCACAGGCAGACCAAGACCTGTGATCTTCTTAGGTTTAGGTACCTTTTTTTTTTTTTTTTTTTTTTTTTAATCATCCCATTTTACAGATGGAGGAGTGAGGCTCAACGATAGTGATAAGAGCCTCCGCGGCCATCGCTGTGGGCCAGCTGGAGTGATTCACGTACCTAAACGCTAAAACAAACCTGATTTTTTTCTTTCTAAATGGGCCTTAGGGGTCCGAGGTTGGAGTAAACATAGCCCGTGATGCTGTAATCGTCAGTGCGTGTGCTGAGCTGTCAGCACAGAGCCCGACGCGGGGCTCGAACCCACCAACTGAGATCACATTCCGAGCCGAGGTTGGACGCTTAACCGACGGATCCACCAAGGCGCCCCCACACGGCACTTTTTAGAGCAGTTTTAGGTGTACGGAAAATCGAGCAGAAGGTACAGATTGTTCCCATAGACTCTCTCCCCTGAGCTCATTTCCTCTGCCCTACATTTGTTACAACTGACGCACCCAAATGGCTACAAGACACTCACCGAGGCCCACGCTAAGCGAAGGCTCGCTGTGTCGCCCGTGCTGTAGGTTTGGACAAATGTCAGGGGCGCGCCTCCGCCCGCGCGTGTCACACAGAGTGTTTTCACTGTCCTGTGAGCCTCCTGTGCTCCCCACATTCATCCCACCCAAGCCCCGGTCCCCGACGGCCCAAGGGTTTTTTTCACTGCCCCTGGAGTCTTTTCTGGAATGTTGCAGAGTTGAGGCTGTGCTTTGTTTCGTTCCCGTTTGCTGTATAATTTGAAGGGAACCTACGAGTGCCTCAGTCACACGGCCCCATTGTTTTTAGCTCTTACGCGAGGGATCTGCCGTGTCATTATCCCCGTCCTGACACGGGGAAATGGGCTGCGGGCACAGGCCGGGCGGTCTGGCCGCCGAGCCACGTGCGCACTTGCCCGCCCGGCTCCGCCGCTTTCTGTCCGGTGACAGCTGCCATCTGCAAAGCGTGCGGGGGCCGCCCGCGCCCTCCGTGATCCCCTCGGGGCCCCGCGGCCCCCTTCCCCCCCCCTCCCCCCCCCCCCCCCCGGGCGAAGAGGGAAAGTGCGGGGCCCCGGCGCGGCGCTGAGCCCCCTCTATGTCTCCGTCCGTCCGTCTGTCTCCGCAGGTTCACCTACGGCCACGCGGGCGCCATCTACAAGGACTTCGTGTACATCTCGGGGGGGCACGACTACCAGATCGGCCCCTACCGCAAGAACCTGCTGTGCTACGACCACCGGACGGACGTGTGGGAGGAGCGGCGGCCCATGACCACGGCGCGCGGCTGGCACAGCATGTGCAGCCTGGGCGACAGCATCTACTCCATCGGCGGCAGCGACGACAGCATCGAGTCCATGGAGCGCTTCGACGTGCTGGGCGTGGAGGCCTACAGCCCGCAGTGCAACCAGTGGACCCGCGTGGCCCCCCTGCTGCACGCCAATAGCGAGTCGGGCGTGGCCGTGTGGCAGGGCCGCATCTACGTCCTGGGCGGCTACAGCTGGGAGAGCACGGCCTTCTCCAAGACCGTGCAGGTCTATGACCGCGACAAGGACGCGTGGAGCAGGGGCACCGACCTGCCCAAGGCCATCGCCGGCGTGTCTGCCTGCGTGTGCGCGCTGAAGCCGCGGCTGGAGGACAAGAAGAAGAAGGGCAAGGGCAAGAGGCACCAGGACCGGGGCCAGCGCCCCCGCGCCCCGCCCCCCCCGCTGGGCCTCGAAGGGCCCCGGGCCCCGCCGCCCCCTGCCGGAGGCCGTAGACCAGCCACGACCCCGTAGCGTCCGGACCCATCACGTACCTCCTAGCAGCCTTTTTTACTTTGATGATGCTTGGTGTTTCTATGATATCACAGTAACCGATTAAATATTCTATATCATTTTACGGATCATCTTGCTCGAGTCATTAAACCTGGGCCCAGGCAGGAGACACAACCCTCCTCTCTGTGCAGGGCCCCTTCCTCCCTCGTGACGAATCCCCGAGGGTGCCGCCCCCCCCCCCCCCCCCCCCCCCCAGTCCGCACCTCCCTCCACTTGGCTGAGCTTGTGCAAAATTCAGGTTCCGGAGCCCCACTTGAGAAGTATCCGTTGTAAAAGTACCAGGAGTGAGGGCGGAGGGGGTGCCTGGAGACTGTATTTCAACCAGTTCCCGGAATGACTGAGCACTGGCCACGTCTGGCAAACCGCAGGAAAGGCCAAGTGCACTCGTGTCGTGAGTGGGGACACAGAGACCCCGACAGGGTGAGTGGGTGACGGAGTGACGCTCACTAGACAGGCAGGACCTGGGACTTCTCACCAGGGAGGTGTTCCCACCGGGATTTCCTGATCAGGTGACTCTTGTTTCTGAGTAATCCCATTTTCCTGATGGGTAGCTCTTCCCGAATTCTGAAAGGGTCTAGGTAATCCAAAAACTAAAAAAAAAAAAAAAAAAAAAAAGCATGAAGCTCTTTTATAAACATTTTTCTGTAATTTGTGCTTTTTGCTTTATTTTTCCTGAACCCACTGTTAACTTACTGATGTACTGAGCCCCCAAAATCTATGTTCCTTTCTCAGGAAAGAAAGAGTGGGCATCCTAGAACTTGCCATTGTTTTCTGTGGCTCGGCACCAAGAAGCCCTCGGGAGCCCCTCTGGGAGCCGGCCGAGTACACGTTGCTCCCAAAGGAGGCTGTCAGGTACCCCCCTCTGCACACCGCCACCCGCCCCCCCCCCACCCCAGCTCAGCAGTCCGCTGCTCAGCCGTTTTGTGCTGCTGGGCAAGTTTTAACAGGCCCTGGCTGATCCCTCATATAAGCGGCAGGTCAGAATCCGAGGGCCCGGCTGCTTCAGTCTGTATAAGCTGGCAATGCGTGCTCAACCCCTCCTCTTGAGATGTGTGACCGTCCTGTGCAGATTTCCTGCAGGTGTCACCAACGGTTTGTGCCCTCGAAGGTGAGCTGGGGACTCTTGCCCAAGCTGCTGTGGACACAAGGACGTTGGGAAGATAAGAGCGTGCTCGGTTTTTATCACGAGCCAAGGGAGGCGTTCGTGATCTATGCCTTGACAAAGATCAGATTGCAGTGACGAGAACACCTTAAGATTTATTGTTAACCTTGACATTAGAATATGACTCTCAGTTAACTTCCTTTAAAACGAAAAATTATCTCCTTTGTACTTCTTTTCCTTTCCCAGAAAGGGTTATTGTGATTTTGAGCAGCTTGGGCGTTGAAAGCTTCAGTACCCGAATCGTGGCCCTCTGTTGTTAGTGGCGTGAGGGGTCTGCTGACTTAGCTAGTTCTGTGCACGTGGAAGTCCCTAGAGGCTTGTTGACAGGTTCTGCAAGGCATGCAAACAATCAAACCAAAAACCCTATACTCTTCTTGGAGCTCCACAATACTTTGCTGTATTAAAGGCTCTGAGAAGTCCTGCATTAACTTAGCATTCCATCAACCCCACGTTTCTGAACTTCACTGAGCCTGAAACCCTTTGTGTGTGTGTGTGTGTGTGTGTGTGTCTTCTATCTCGTACAGCCCTCCACAACATTTGTTTTGCAGAACTTCTGCCCAACTTTGGGATAGCCTACCCCCTTCCTATTCCAGGAAAGATTTCATTACGTGAAGACCCTTTAGAAGGCATGGAACCCATGGTCTTTTCTCCCCAGCTCAGCCTAACTCGTGAACAGAGAGGTGGTTGGTGGTTCAACCAGACTCCAGGGGAATCAACATAGATTCCACGTGTGCTTTGGGCAGCAGGATGGCTTTGACCTTGGGAAGAGGCGAACCGTCAGTTTTTAGCTTAAGCCAGCTCTCTTCTTTTTGACCACCAGGGCATGTCCCCGGATAAGGGCGCAGCACTGGTCACTCTTCTGATTTTCTTGCGCCTTGTGGATTACGTCCAGTGTCCCGCACCTCACGCTTCGTGACGTCACTCTTGCCGCTCTGAAGGCACTTTGTTATTTACGTGGCTTAGAATCTAACATCACTAGCGTTGGGAGCGTTCTCTTAAAGGTGAGGTTGAGAAGTTCCTTCTCGTAAACTAACGTCACCTAATTGGGGGTGGTCTCCCTGTGCCACGAAAGGTTTTGGAGCCTCTCTTAGGGGTCAGTGGAAAAGAGTCTCGGGACCGAGGAGCGGCATCTGGGCACCAGACCGCGCAGCGATGGGACCCGTGGCAGCTGTCCGAGGTGTTAAGATAGAAGTCACTCTGCTGTGCGTGTCCAGCCGAGAATGGGAGGAAATGCTTTTTCCCCCCGGATGGGCAGAGCTTGGGGAGGTACTCCTGCAGGTGGCCGGTAGAACTGCAGAATCATGGGAGTGTGGTTTCCCAGCGCAGCGACAGAGACTGGGCTCCGGCTGGCGGCCCTCCTGAGACACAGCGGCACCGCTCTCGGTCTCAGAGGGCACCCGGGTCATTTCTGGCGATGTTTCGAAATGAGCGTGGCGGGCTTCCGTGCAGGTTTGGGGTTGGTATTTTTTTTGGTGTTTTGGTTTTTTTCTCACTTTGAAAGAACTAGAGTTTTAAGTTCACAGTCGTACGTCTTGAGTTTGCCCCTTTCCCGACGTCAGAACCCTGTTTGCTGAAGACCTAAATGTAACACCAGAATTGGAAGGAACGTGGAAAGCGCTGTGACTTAACCGTGTTCTTCCTGCCGTCGGAACATACGGAGGTCGTCTCAGCAACTTGTTTTGTGTGTGCGGCTCTCAGTGCTTCTCACGTTAGATGTTAAGCGTTAACATTTTCCCATTTTAGAAAGGCGCCCGGATGGGGCTTTGTAGGTCTCCATCTGAGCAGAAAACCTCGGTGCGTGTGTATCTGTATCGTGAATGCCCCTCCCCTTGCTGCTTACTGATAAGGTGACCTCTTGGCGACTTAGTAGAAACCCCAGAAGCCAGCCCTAAGGGGTCTTCAGTGCGGGGTGCAAACCCAAATGCCAAAGGGAGTGGAGTCTGTCCTCTGAGGTCCGGGGTCCCCGCTCTGCTCGAGCGAGTTAACCTGCGGTTCAAAGTCCCTGGCCCCTGAGCCAGGGCGACCTTTCAGGGGCTCGCAGCACCGTGGGAAGTGAGGGACGCCCGCCCCCACCCCCTTGTAGAGTTGTCAACCTTCCACCATTACCCTGGTCCTCGTGGCGCGTGGCTTGGCCACCACCTGCCTGAGGAGCAGCTCACGGCCCTTCTGTGTCTCTGAGCTTTCGGCTAGAATCTCAGACCGCTGCCCCCCCCTCCCCCCGGGAGGGGCCCCTTCATCCTTGGCCTCTCCACGGATTCTGAGTGTCCCCGGAGGGGAGGGGAGGGGAGGGGGCGGTGTCCTGCCTCCAGCATAAACCCCTGGAGCGCAGGGCAGCTCCAAGGGTACTGGGAGGTCCGGCCCTGCACCGCCGCCCAGCCTGGCAGCTTTTCAAGTTGTTTGAAATGTTTTGATACTTTTTGATACCCATGGCTGTGACCACCTTAGCTCCCCCCGCCCCACCCCCCGCTGAGCTAGAGGGCACTGATCGGCCAAGAAGACGTCCTCACTCCCTTAAGATACCGTTGTATTTCTTCCGAAGCTGCTCCTACCTCAGTGGCATGCACAGAGGTGAAACCATCCCCGAGGACCGGTCCAGTCCGTCTGTCACCTGTCTCACACGGGTCACTGCTCGCCGGGGCCCCCATCCACTCCCGTCCATCCCTTCTTTTAAAGACACTTCAACGCGAAGTCTGTAACAGCGAACCGTCCTGCTCTTGACAGAATTACCGCCCTCAGCTCGGAGGTCCCTTCCTCTCTTTTTTAACACGAATAGAATCCGTGGCTTCTGAGGGCGCGTCGAGGTCTCAAGAAGTCTTGGTTGCCTTGGTTAAAAGAGGTGAATGAATGTACAGGTTCGGCGGTAGAGTGGGGCCGAGGGGATAAACCTCCCGTGTCCATTTTCTTGGAGAAAAGGAACTCAGTGACCCGACGTCATCGTCACAGGTTCGCTTGGCATTGATTGGAAGGGAGACCCAAATCCTTTGGGGTCGACTGAAGTCCGTCACCACCACCAGCGCCCCCTCGGAAAAGCAGTAAGATATTTGACCGTTAAGTAATTCCCTGGTACGTTCTGGCTACTGATGTTCTCAAAATCTGTAACTGTATGTGTGTGTGTGAGTGTGTGTTTTGATTCGTTGCTTTTGTATTTGTGATTTTATGACACTCGGAGGTTTTCTGTGTCTCACCTCTTTTTAATTCATTTCCTGCGCGTTGATTTTCTTCCCCCGTCTGTTTTTGATTCCGTCCAGAATATTCACTTCTCAAAACGCATTAAAATGATTTGCCTGCTAGGGTATGGTTTATTTTATGATTATAGTCCCAGCCTTGTGTGGTTATTGTAATGATCTTCAGGCCTGTTTTCTCTGCCCGGGTGAAAAAGAGCCCCTTGCATGTTAAGCCCAAATATAATTTGGAAATTAACCAGACTGCCCTTTAGGACGGTGGGGGGCTGGGACCTTTTGAGGCTGCTCTCATTGTGCTCCTAATTACTATATTTTGCCAGGAATTTCATTCAGATCCTTGATTGCACCACGAAGTCCTATGACCTGAAATGAAGCTATTTGCTTAAATTTGTGTCAGTGGGGGTAATTTGATTAGAGAAGAAAAACAGAAACCAGGGGAAAGGAGCATAGCTTATGGCAAGCAATTTATTATCTTTTTTTTTTTTTAATGTTTATTTATTTTTGAGAGACAGAGAGAGGGAGAGGGAGACCCAGAACATGAAGCAGGCTCCAGGCTCCGAGCGGTCAGCACAGAGCCCGACGCGGGGCTCGAACTCACAGACCGCGAGATCATGACCTGAGCGAACTGGGACGCTCAACCGACGGAGCCCCCCAGGCGCCCCGCAGTTTGTTGTCTTTATCAGAAAAAGAGCAGAACGTTTCTGTGAGAACCGAGTTTGCTGTATGTCCCACGGGCCCGAGAAGAAGACTGTCGCCCCTCTGCCCCGCCGGGGTTTCACGAGGCCGCCATCAGACAAGCCCAGTCACGCTTGGGAACACGTTTTCCCTGTGCCTTCAGCAGTTTGGCATCGGGAGGACGGTGGGAGGTACCCGCGTGCCCATCACACCTGGAACCTGGCCTAGAATTTGCCCCTGAGCCAATGAGCTGCCCCAGGCAGGCCCCAGGCCAGCAGATGCCAAGCTCGCCAGGACCCCTTCCTTCAGCCTGAGAAGAGTCTGGGGTTAGAAAGGGCGCTCTTTCCATCTCCTGGATGAGGAACCCAAGGCTTGGGCCGCATCATCTTCCCGAAGGTGAATTACCTTACCCGCCCAGCTGCTCGGTGCTTGTCTTGCCCTGGGTTCTCTGGAACCCAGAACTTTACGCGAGGCAGGTGATTTATCTGGGGAGGTGGTCCACAAGAAGCGGGCGTGAGACCGGGGGGCGGGGAAGAAAGGCGGATGACAAGGAGTTTTATCTGCAGCGGAGTAAGAAACCACTCCCAGGTAGTGGCTTTAAATGATAACAAGCATCGGGGCGCCTGGGGGGCTCCATCGGTTGAGGGTCCGGCTCCGGCTCAGGTCACGATCTCGCGGTCCGCGAGTTCGAGCCCCGCGTCGCGCTCTGTGCTGACAGCTCAGCGTCTGAGCCTGCTTTGGATTCTGTGCCTCCCTCTCTCTCTGTCCCTCCGCTGCTCACGTTCTGTCTCTCAAAAACAAACATTAAAAAAATTTATAAACGGTAATGAGCATTTACTTTGGGGACAAACCCAAGAGTCGACTGGGCTCCACTAGGCAGCCCTCTCCCCCCCCCCCCCCCCCCAGGAGTCTCACTCAGGGTCAGGGTCAGGGTCAGGTATCCATTCCCCGAGGCTCACGGTGAGGTGGGGTTCCTCCAGCACCCCGCTCCCAATCTCTCCTCCTCCTTTTGCCTCCCTACCCCTCCAGGCCCCTTGCTCTCTCTGGTTCCTCCACATGGTGGCCGCATCCAGATTTCTCACAGGGCCGCCAAAGGCTCCCAGACCCCACGTCCCAAGTTAGCAGCTGCACAGCTTCTAACACAGACCCGGCTCTCTTCAGCTACGGGTTCGAGCCCCGCGTCCGTCTCTGCGCTGACGGCTCGGAGCCTGGAACCTGCTTCCGATTCTGTGTCTCGCTCTGTCTCTGCCCCTCCCCCGCCCATGCTCTGTCTCTGTCTCTCTCTCTCCCTCCCTCTCTCGCAAAAATAAACATGAAAAAAAATTGGTTTAAGTGACCACCGCCACTCAAAGCCTCCATGCGAGGTATCGTGTCTCCCAAAGGTCCCCGTAGGATGCAGGCATGTGACCTAAGGGGATAACCAGAGAGGCTCTGAGATGCGCCCTGACTCACAGGTGGCAGGAGGCACGACACAGGTAAGTCCGTGAGGGGCTGGGCGGAAGGCAGAGTGGGGGACGCACACCTACCACTTCAGAGCCCCGCACAGGCCTGGTCCTCACCGCGTGTCAGCAGAGGCCGTGCCATCGTCTCAAGGACTTGCCCTCAATCCTGGAGGTCACCTTCTCCGTGGACCCAGACAACTCTGTGCTCACGAGGGTGACACGCGTTCACCAGGCTTCTGCACTGTGCCAGCCAGGCACCGCTGGGGGGGGAGGGGGTGGCGGGGGGGGGGGGGGCTGGGGACACGGTGCTGATCACACCCCCGAGGTGCCAGTCCTGGTGGGGAGTCACAGACCAGTAAATGCAGGTCAGCTAGCGACACATGAACGGACGTACTGGAACCCATCGAACGGCACCCTTCAGAGGGGTCGATTTTTACGTGCGTGGATTGTGTCCCCATGTCTCCTGCATGGCGGGCGAGGAAGAGCGAAAGCTCTGAGTGAGGTGGGACGCGGTGAGGGTCGGGAGCTGGGGCTCGGACTCAGGAGGGAAGCGACTTGATCCCCCGTCTTCAGAGCAAAGCCTTGGCCGCGGTGGAATGGAGGGACATGGGGGGCTGGGGAAGGTAGGAGGAGGGAGACGGCCGTCTGCGGGTGGGCAGGGCTGGCTGCTGGCCGGGGAGGCGTCCCTGACAGACCCCCCCTCCCCCAGGGAGGCGCCACGGCTGCCCCGGTACCTAAGGCCCTGAAACAAACCACACGTATTCCTGGTGTTTCACAATAACCACTTGTATCTTACAGCTCCGAGGGGAGGGGCGGGGCACCTGGGAGGTTGTACTGTTCCCCGCAGCTCCCTGGGGGGAGGGGGTGTCTCTTGGTGGCCCGGCCTCACTCCACAGCCACTCCAGAGGGGAGGCTGGCCTCAGCTGGGCCGGCCCAGCCTTTCCTGCAAGGTGGTCTCTGAGCGGAGACGCCCGAACTGTTGGGCTCAGCCCAACCCCGTTCTGAGACAGGAAGTGGAAGCCGCTGGGGTCCTTTTTCCAAAAATCAACAGACGGTAAGACGTACCCTGTGTGCACAGTCCCATGAATTTTAACAGATAAGCAATCATTTTCTGCAGAAACTAAAGCCCAACCACGGACGAACGGACAAACTAAACGGACTCTAACTGGTCCATGAAATATTACATGGCCTTGAACGGGAGTGAAGCTGTGATCCAGGCTGCGTCATGGGTAAGCCAGTAACCACCGTGGCGAGTCACAGAGGCGGGACCCAGGGGGCTTGCGCTGCAGGATCCCACTTAACATGCCAACAGCCAGGACGCGCAAATCTACGGAGCCAGCAAGTGGATGAAGCGTTGCTTAGGGCTGGGGTGGGGGTGACGGGGAGAGGGGGGCGATGTTTCTTCTTGGTGGCGATGAAAATGCCCGCAAACCGAGCGTGGTTACGGTCGCACATCCCCGTGACCTCGAAAAGTCGCCGAATACACTTCAACGGGGTGAATTGCATGTTGTGTGAGTTACATCTCAATAGAGTTGGTTAAGGCATCAGAGCAATAATCCAGCCCACTCTCCGAGTTCCGGGTTTGGTCCCCCAGATGGCCACAGGTTGAGAGCCAGGAGACAAAGCTCCCTACCTGGGTTTTAAAACTGGGGACGGGGGCGGCTGGGTGGCTCAGTCGGTTAAGTGACTTCAGCTCAGGTCACCATCTCACGGTGTCGTGAGTTCAAGCCACGCGTCGGGCTCTGTGCGGACAGTGTGGAGCCTGCTTGGGATTCTCTGTCTCCCACTCTCTCGGCCCCTCCCCCACTCACACTGTCTGTCCGTCTGTCTCTCGCTCTGAAAGTAATTACATAAACGATGAGAATAGAGGCAGCATTCGTTCTAGGCCTGTGGGGCAGCACCTCTGTGTGTGGGGGGGCCCCAGAGCACTGGTCCTCAAACCATAGTCCCCTGGACCAGCGACGTCACCATCACAGGGAACTCGCCGGGCACGCAGATTCTCAGGCCCCACCCCAGGCCTGCCGGATCAGGCCTAGCCACGTGTATTGTCACAAGCCCTCCCGGCGAGTGTAGCCCGTGCTCCGTCGGGGACCGCCGCCCTCTGGAGGTGTCTGTGTCCTATCTCCAGCCACAGACCTTTCTGGGCCGCGAGTCTCCGACAGATCGGGTGGCTGTGACCAGCAAGGGGGTGGCTTCGCTCAGCGGCTCCTGTTGGTAGAACGGGGGCCTAGACCACGTCTCCGTGATGGGCAGGAACGCGGATTCTCGCTTTGGCTGTGTCCCGTGCCTCCGGGGCGAGGCACCCCATCTCGTAAGTCTCCGTTTCTTGGGCTGTGACACGAGACGGATGGAGACGATTCGGGTCGGGCGGGGCGCCCCGCAGAGAGCCCTCGTCCCCTACGCAGCCGCCTAAGGGAGTTCTGGTCAGGAGGGGCCTGGGAAATGCCCGAGACAGGATCCGCCTCCTGGGGAGTCACAGCAGGGTACACGCGTGCGTATTACAGCCTCCAAAAGTCCCACCAAGGACGCCCATCTACCTTCGCTTAAACCAGGATCCCCCAAGCTCGTTTGCTCCTGACCCCCCTTCGCTACTCTGTTAGTAGTGACAACGACTCCAGAGGCCGTGTGTCAGCACGTCCCCCTCTGGGAAATGGGAAGTTGGACGATTTCTGTGTCCCATCCCCTCTGACAGTCTAAGATCAGGCGACCGTTTCATCAGCCACATAGAGAGGTGCCACAGAGACATCAGGGGAGACGGTCAGCTGCCTTTGTAAGATATATTCCCCACGGAGGCTAGTGGCTTGATGCGGTTACTGGGGGTTTTTAAAAAATTAATGTTTATTTATTTTTGAGAGAGAGAGATTGAGCAGGGGAGGGGCAGAGAGAGAGAGAGAGAGGGAGACACAGAACCCGAAGCGGGCTCCAGGCTCTGAGCTGTCAGCACAGAGCGGACGCGGGGCTCGAACCCATGAACCGTGAAATCATGACCCGAGCCAAAGTCAGAGCCACCCAGGCGCCCCGGGTGTGATTAACATTTAAGTTGGTGGGCAGTGAGGAAAGCAGATCGCCCTCCACTGTGTGGGTGGGCTTCATCCAATCAGGTGAAGGCCTTAAGAGAACAAAGACTGACCTTCCTAGAGCAAGAGGGAATTGTCCAGTAGACTGTCCTCAGGCTTGAAATGCAACATCAGCCCCTCCCCCAGGTCTCCAGCCCACCAGCCTGTCCTGCGGATTCAGGACTGGCCAGCCTCCATAATCACACGAACCAATTCCTTCCGATCGAGAGAACCCTTTGGGTTCTCTTTCTCTGGAAAACCCTGACCAATAATACAACGCGATAACGCGAAACATAGAAGGGACGTGAAGCTTGAAGATGTTCATTACTGTTCCTAAGAGTGAACATTTAGAAATAATACGTATGTAGGGGCACCTGGGGGGCTCCGTCGGTTGAGCGTCCGACTTCGGCTCAGGTTATGGTCTCACGGTTCATGGGTTCGAGCCCCGCGTCGGGCTCTGTGCTGACAGCTCGGAGCCCGGAGCCTGCTTCCGATCCTGTGTCTCCCTCTCTCTCTGCCCCTCCCCCTCTTGCACTCTGTCTCTCAAAAATAAATAAAGATTAAAAAATAATAATAATAATGTTGAGGAGCTTTTTTTTTTTCCTTTTTAAAAAAATGGACAAATAGTTGCATGGGAGATGCCAGCACACAAATCCAATATCCAATAAAAATCACTGTAACTCTTATTTCCCACGTGGTAGCTACATGCCAGGCACAGTATTGGATGTTTTATATGCCTCATTGAACGAAACGAAGTTGTCACTATTATGTTAAAAATACGTTTGTTTGGTTTTTTTTAAAGGTTTGGAGGTTATATACCAAAGCGCCGACCGCATTTGTCTTTAAAGAGAAATGAGGTTTTTTTCTTTTTTCTACTTTGCTTTACTGTCTTTACCGCATGGGCTCGAATTGCCTTGATGATTGGAAAGAATTAGAACAAACTAGATTTTTAAAAAAAAATCTTTAGTGTGCATTTATTTTTGAGAGAGAGAGAGAGAAAAAGAGACAGAGCGTGAGCAGGGGAGGGGGAGACACAGAATCTGAAACAGGCTCCAGGCTCTGAGCAGTCAGCACAGAGCCCGACGCGGGGCTCGAACTCACATACCGTGAGATCGTGACCGGAGCCGAAGTCGGACGCCCAACCGACTGAGCCACCCAGGCGCCCCTTATTTATTTATTTTTAACATTTATTTATTTTTGAGAGACAGAGAGAGAGCATGAGCAGGGGAGGGGGAGAGGGAGAGAGAAAGAGGGAGACACAGAATCCGAAGCAGGCTCCAGGCTCCGAGCTGTTCGGTAGCACAGAGCCCGACGCGGGGCTCGAACTCGCGGACCGCGAGATCATGCCCTGGGCCGGAGTCGGACGCCCCGCTGATGGAGCCACCCAGGCGCCCCAAGAAACTGGATTTTTAAAAGTAGGATTGGAGCCTCAGTCTCCTACCTCTGATTCTCCTTCCCATTTTTCTGAGGTCACAGCACTAGTGGGGCCAGCGATGGAGGGGGGTGGGGCGCCCCTCTCCCCCGCCCGGAAGGCTACCATCCCCAGAATCTAGCCATGAACTTAAAGTCAGTATTATCATAAAGCTGATATATCAGTAGTGCTAACAGGACCAATATTGCCTTACATGCAAATCCCTTTATTTAATCCTAGAGCAAGCACCGCATAGAAATTACCTATGAAATGGAAATTATGCCTTATTTTCTTTCAACGTCCATTAAAAAAAAAAAAAAGCATCTCAAATTGGAAAGAAGTAATCCGTGTCACAAGCCAGTTAGTCAAAAAATGTCTGTTTGGCGTCCCCAGAAGGATCATCAAAACCCCCACCTCTGAGGAGGCACTTAGCACATACCAGGCACCGTGCAAAGCACTTTGCATTCGATGTCTCAGACATATTCCTCACCGCCGTGAGTAAAATTCTTGTTGGGGGGCAGGGCTAGCGTGGTTGAAGCCTGAGAGCATTTAACTCAGAAGCGAGGAGATCTCAGCCGCCGTGCTGTTGCCAGTAGAAGGGTGTTCTTAACTTCGGCGGTGGTGTTCGCGAAGCGTGTTGATGGAAGTGAAGAGAAAGACGAGACGTGTATACTGTGTTTGAAGAGCGCTGTCGTTCCCTTGGCCGATGTTTCTCTCTCCCAGCATATTGGAAGCAATCAGAGAGGGTCTACGTGCAGTGAAACACCTCCTCCCGGGCTGCCCCATATAACCAGTCCAACAAATCAAAAATATGGCAACATTGGCTACAGGATAACATTGGCTGCCTGTCGCCTGGCGCATCAGTTGCTGGATCCCATCAGCTCAATATCTTCCAATTCTGTCCCGTTACCTACCTCTTCTCCGGTATCCTATTCAGGATGGCTTCATTGGGAAGTCTGTGAATTCTTGCCAGCTTCAGGCATGGCTGCATCCAGGAGTTCACAAAGTGGCTCCAGCTTGGGATTCAGTTACAGGCTCTAAACTAGCCACGAGTCCTCCCATTTTTTGTGTTTCTCTAACCTCACCGCCTTCCCACCCCTACCCCTGATGGTTTACCTGTCGATGCCTGAGGTATCTTTCTAGAATGAAAATCTGGTCACCCATGTGGGCCACGGTGCTTTGCTGCTCTAGGGAAAGGTCGTTGTGTTTGACTTACTGTTTACTCGCAGGGCTTGTCGAGTATCGGTAAGTTACCGATGGCTTTTTCTTTCTTTCATGAACCTCATCGATGTCAGTCCCTCTTGTCCTTCCCGGAACCCAATTCCCATCCTGCCGCTTCCCTCACTTGTGAGCTGAGTCAACCTCTGACATGGCTCGCGGTGTATTCACATGAGGTCGTGGTTTTAACTTCCTGAAATGATAGGTGCACAACAATAGCAACAGTGTGTTCATGGCGCTCCTTTGGTGGCCAGTGACACGGTCCCAGTCCAAAGTAGCCCAAGTCTAGAGGCGCCCGGGTGGCTCACTCAGTTGAGCGTCTGACTCTTGATTTCGGCTCAGGTCACGATCCCGGGGTAGTGGGATCGAGCCCCGTGTTGGGCCCTGTGCTGGGTGCGGTGCTTGCTTAGGATTCTTTCTCTCTCTCTCAAAAAACGAAAACGAAACAGACCTCACAAAGTAGCGAACGTTTAAAGATGGGGGGGGGGGGTGGGTGGGAGGGTCTCAGTTCACGTGGAAACGTGCGTTGTCTCTAGTTATCAGGCCTCTCTCTTCCTCTGTCTCTGTCTCCCTCGCTTCCAAAAAGAGTAAATCGCTTGTTGTGGCGTCAGACCCACATCTACCTGAATCCCAAGCTTGTGTGGTTTCCAATAATGCTGGTACTGGGATGCCCACAGTGAGTCAATAGGACTTTGCTAGCCTGGAGGGACAGGGAAGGGTGTTTTAGACAGAGGGAAGGGCACTGCTAAGCTATGGAGCTGTGAGAGATCGTGTGGCCTCTAGCGGCTGGCCAGCCAGTGAGGCCATGGCCAAGGCCGGAGAGCCCACGCAGCGGGTTTCATCCCAGGCTGTGCCTGCTAGAACAACGTGGGACGGGGGGAGTTTCATAAAACACCTGTGCCCAAGCCCATGCCTGGAGACTTTGACCGACTCGGTCTAGGATGGGATCTGGCATCATTGTTTTAAACACACAGGTAGGGGCGCCTGGGTAGCTCAGTGAATTAAGCGCCTGATTGTAGATTTCGGCTCAGGTCATGATCTCACGGTTCGTGAGTTCAAGCCCCATGTCAGGCTCCGTGCTGACAGCTCAGGGACTGGGGCCTGCTTCTGATTAAAAAAAAAAAAAAAAAAAAAAAAAAAAAAAAATTAAAAATTTTAAAGTTTAAAAATTAAAAAAAAAATGTTGTAATACTTAAAAAATAAAAATATAAGTAAAAACAAGAGGCAAAAACACCTCAGGAGGTTTTATTTATTTATTACTATTTTTTCCCTTGGAATTTTTTTTTCAATTTTTTTACTATTTATTTTTTTAATGTTTATTTATTTATTTTGTGTGTGTGTGTGAGAGAGAGAGAGAGAGAGAGAAAACGAGAAGGGGGGGCAGAGGGAGAGGCAGACACAGGATCTGAAGCAGGTTCCAGGCTCCGAGCTGTCGGCACGGAGCCCGACACGGGGCTCGAACCCACGAACCGTGAGATCATGACCTGAGCTGAAATGAAGAGTCGGACCCTTAACCGACTGAGCTCCCCAGGCGGCCCTGAACCCGTGAGTGTCTTCATCTCGGACGTGTCAGACTCCAGAACTGCGGGAAATGCTTTTCCACCGTTTACAAGCCGTCCAGTTTACCGTATTTATTCTGTCATCGCAGCCCCAGCAGACCGGGGGCATTTGATTATTTATGACCGCGTAACAGATTGCCTGAAATAGAGTGGCTTAGGACAATTATCTGTCATGATATTGTGGGCTCACGGTTTCCATGAGGAAACACTCCAAGTACTTGAGAGAAAGGCTCAGCCTTGGAATTTACAAAGTGGGGCTGGTACCGCGCTCTGTTGGTCAAGCAAGTCACGGGGCCAGCAATTTCAGGGGAGGGAAGCTGGCTCCGTCTGTCAGGGCACAGTGTCAAAGAGCTGGCAGCCGTCTGTAATCTTCCACACAGATGGCTCTGGGGGGAGTTAACGCAGGAAGAAATCCCCAGGGTGACTTGGGGTGTGGTGGCAATATAGGCCAGCGTGCTTTTAGGGCACATTTCAAATGGGGGAAAAAAAAAACCCCAACAAAACCATGTTTTGGAACCATCGGATGAGTAGTCAAAATCTTGATGTTTGGAGGTAAAGTCACCGGAGGTAAGAGATCTTAGAGATTTGGGGACATCCTCCCTATGTCTCCAGAGAAGTCCCCAAAGAAAGTGACTTGTCCTGGCCCTCAGGAGACCCCCATTTGCATTCATTAGCCAAGCGCCTCATTAAATCAGCACATTGATCATAAACTTGGTGTCTGAACACTTATGGGACGGGCGCTGTTCTAGGCTGTAAGGATATTAGAATGAACACACCCTAACCGTCTCTGCTTTCATGGAGCTTCCGTTTTGGGGAGAAAGACATGTGTTAAGGAAAATAAGTATATGGCATATCAGGGACATGTTCTAAGGAGACAAGAGAAACAAAAAAGAGGATAAACGGTGTTGGGGGTCGGGTCCACTTTATCAAGGGCAACCAGGGAGGTCCTCGTGAGAGAGAACGGACATGTGGAGAGGACATTCCAGGCGGATGGCCGAGCAAGTGCTAATGTCCTGGGGCAGGAGGAAGAGCAGGGAGGCTGGTGTGCTAGAGAAGAGAGGGTGTCGGGGAAGGAGCACAGGATTTGGGGGTCAGGACCAGATCGTGGAGGGCCTCGTAGGTCACTGTGTGGACTTCTACTCAGAGCGATGGGGGCCCGTGGAAAGTCCCGGGCAGAGGAGGGACAGGATCAAGTGTGAGTTTTACCAGGCTCTCTGGCCGCTGCCTCGGGATTAGACGGAAGCGGCAGGTTGGAGTGGTGGGGTATTGCATTATAGGGTATTGCTATCACCCAGCCAAGGTGCGAGGGGCTAATCTTTCCGTTGCTAACTAGCTGGGTCACCTCGTCACGTCTGGGAGATCTAATCGGTCGTGGCTCGGAAGAAAGAGAATCTCTGCTCAGGAGAAAGCGTGAGCCTTGGAAGGCTCAAAGCTGTTGCCTCCCTGTCTGGACACTCTAGCTTATGGTTCTAATATTCTTGGGGCTCCAACTGTTCATTAATTCATTAGATATTAGTGGGACACCCACCACGGATCAGGGATCATGCTAGAGTTGAGGCTCTAATAGAAAGCAAGGCGTGTGTGGACCTCAGACCTCACCTCCCCAGGGCAGCTTCATAATTATCGGGGCAGAATGGGGGAACCTCGCGGCTTTGGCTGAGCATCGTGCGACGGGACAAAAGATGATCAGTCTCCTGCTCTGTGTCCTCAGCGCTACGTGGCCTCCTCTATGGGAAGTCACACCTGTCAGGAAACCCCTGGGTGATCCCCCAGCTGAACTGTGCTCGCCGGCCACCCAGTCATTGCTTATTCAATTAATAATCAAAAATAAAGTCAGATGGAGACGCGTTAAGAAACACTCCTTTCACGGCAGTGTCCTCAGCGTCGGTGACATTCTGGGAACAAACTACACCGACAACATGAGCTAAGAACGCGCGTGTATATGTAGGTGCAGTCAGTGAATGGATACATTTCGCATCACTTTCCCTCCCGTCTCCAGCTTCTAGATTAATACTTGCGAATGGTAGCAGCTCCATGAACTTTTGCCAAATGAATAAATAGCGGGCTGAGGCAAATAAACAATGTAATCCAAGTGCCCAGCACACGGCCCTCAGTACACGGTAGACGTCATTATACGACCTGCCTCCTCTCTGCCAAGCCTCACTGCCAGCCCAGCCCGGCTTTCCAGGTACTACGTGGATTCCTCCAGCGTTTCCTGGACCGAGCTGCTCTCCACCTGCTGAGGCCCCACCGCAACCCTCGCAGGGTCGGTTGGTATGGGCTGCTTGGGACGCCTTGGCTGACGCCTCTTTGCGATCCTCAGCTCGCCCCACTCTAGCCGACGGATAGGATGTTTGTTGCACCCTGCCGACCCTGGGAGAAGAGAAATGGAGACTTCCAGCAGGGGGCTTGCCCACGGATCCCCTGCGGCTGAGCGGACAGACACCTAGGAGATGAGGTCAGACCCATCGGACCCCGAAGTCCACTCTGGAGATTCCTGTCCCATCCATGTTTTTTTTTTTTTTTTTTTTTTAAATTATTATTTATTATTTATTTATTTAATTAAATTTTTAAAAATGTTTATTTTTGAGAGAGAGACAGAGTGTGAGCGGGGGAAGGGGCAGAGAGAGAAAGAGGGAGACAGAATCCGAAGCAGGCTCCAGGCTCCGAGCTGTCAGCCCAGAGCCCGACGCGGGGCTTGAACCCATGAACCGTGAGATCATGACCCGAGCCGAAGTCGGACGCTTAACCAACTGAGCCGCCCAGGCCCCCCATAATTTATTTTTATTTTTATTAATTTTTTTTTTCATGTTCACTTATTTATTTTTGAGAGAGAGAGAGAGACAGATGGTGAGCAGGGGAGGGGCAGACAGAGAGGGAGAGACACAGAATCCCAAGCAGGCTCTGCACTGTCAGAGTAGAGCCCAGTGTGGGGCTCGAACCCACGAACTGTGAGATCGTGACCTGAGCCAAAACCAAGAGTCAGATGCTTAACCGACTCAGCCACCCGGGTGCCCCCAGCCCCATCCATGTTAACAGCCTTCGGGAGAAAAAAAAAAAAAAATTGAGAAGTCATAGTATTTGTGCTGGGGTGCTGGGGTCACGGATTATTATTATTTTTTTTTCAAAATCTCTTGGTTTTGTCATAATAATTAATCTTGCCTTTAGGGTAGAAAAGGTACTTATTTTTGTAGGCTGCAGGAGATTGAAGATTATTTCTTTTCCCCTCCGAGCTGCCTGTCTGGCCGAAGAGAAAAACCTAAGTTCGACAAAAGCCCATGAAAAACGAAGCTGTGCTTGGCCGAGTGGGGAAGGAAGGGCTCGCAGGGGCGACGGGACGGAGACAAATGAAGGGCATTAAATGGCAACGTTGCCGCCTGAACTCCTCGCTAATGCGAAGGTGCCGTGGTTAATGGCTCGTTTCATGAGACTGAAGTCGCCGGCACATCCGTCTCTGGGCCGATCCCGGGCCCGGTCCCCTGAGGCCGGCAGGATATGCTGGACGTTCCGGAAAATCAGTGGAAAATCAGAATGGCAGTGAGCCTCCTGTGAGCGAGCGTTCAGTGCCTTCTCAGGCAGGCTCAGAATGGGGAGTGCCATCCAGACCACTGGTGCCTCTCCCCTTGTCTCCGCCCTCCTTACCGGTGTCTCCCCTGGCGACGGGGATGTCCCTGCCTGGGGTGGTGCCAGGTGTGGGGGAGACAGGGACAGTGGGTGGGTGTGCTGCTGCTTTGCACGGATACGTCAACTCGATCACGACTGCCAACCCAAAACGAGAGCGACGGCAGGACAACGAGAGGAGATATGGGCACCACTGCAAGGGCACGGGCTGGGAGGTGGCAGTCTGGGTCCCCGAGCGCTCCCAGGGCAGCCGGCCGGGCCGGAGTGCGGCCTTGATGGGTAGCGTTAAGCAGGTTTCACGTAATGCGTCCTGCGCCGCGAGCCGCAGCCGGGGCTCAAGTGGACAACCTCAGGCTCCAATCGGCTCTGGATGAAAAGTCCTCTGCGTTGGTTTTATTAAGGGGCCCAGAGGAGCCCCACAGCAGAAGGCCACGTGACGACGGAGGCAGAAAGGGGAGCCACGCGGCCACAAGCCGAGGCTTGCCAATGCCAGAAGCTGGAGAGAGGCCTGAAGCAGACGGTCCGCGGAGCGTCCAGAAGGAGCCCAGCCTGTCCACGCCTTCATCCCAGACTCCCGGCCCCCAGAACTGTAAGAGGACAGATTCCCGGGGTCTTAAGTCTCTGGTTCGTGCTTTGTTATAGCAGCCCTTGGATAGTTATACGAGGTGGCTTCTTTCCTGAGACACGTGGGACCCTTCTGTCGGGCAAACGTGATTCAGGGGCTCCTCAACGGTCCCGTGGAAACTTACCGTTTTTTAATATTTTTTTAATGTTTATTTATTTTTGAAGGAGAGACGGACAGAGTGTGAGCGGGGGAGAGCCAGAGACAGAGAGAGAGAGAGACACAGAATCCGAAGCAGGCTCCAGGCTCCGAGCTGTCAGCACAGAGCCCGACGTGGGGCTCGAACCCACAGACCACGAGATCATGACCTGAGCCGAAGTCAACCGCTTAGCCGACTGAACCCCCCAGGCGCCCCTTTCCTCCAACATTTTAAAACAAATCTCATACATCGCATTGTTTCCCCTCTACCTACCTGAGCACACATCTCCTAAAACCAGAAGGGGCATTTTCGAACACGACCACAAGGGCACTGGCACACCGGTCACGTTTAGTGATAAGTGATTCCTGGGTGCCCACCAGACCTTGCTTACACTCCCAGGTGGTCTCAAAAATGTCTCCTTACGGTACTTGGCTCAATTTCCAGATGAGATCCCAACTCTGCATCTGGCAACCCCATGTTTTCCGTTGCAGTGTGCCCCATTTATTGGAAGGTCAAGTGTAGGCAAGTCGCTTGACTTCTTTCGGTTTGCCCAGCCCTAAAACGGGGAAGCCCGTGGCATCCGCCCCACTGGGTTTTCTGAGAATTAAATGAGGCCTTTCATTCGCTCATTCATTCAACAAACATGTATTGAGTCCAATGTCTGGAACTGTTATACACGCTGGAAAAATACCAGTGAGCACCAGCTTCCCGTAGCTTAGGGTCCAGTGGAGGAGATGGGGATCCCACAGACTGTCAGCGAGTGAGAAGTTCCGTAGAGAAAAACAAAGCAGGCTAACAGGAGGGAAGGACGGAAGGTGGCCATGAGGGCCAGAGTGGCCATGACCTCTTCTCAGAGACAGTGGCCATCAGAGACCCGAGTGGGTGAGGGGAAAGAAAGTTCCAGGCAGCCTGGTACCTTGGGGCTGTCATTCTCAAACTGCTTTCCTTCGGGACTCCAGAAAGCCTTTGTTTTTATAAGTTATGTCTGTTGTTATTTATCATTCAGGGATGAAAACTGAGGTGTCCCTGGGGGGCTCAGTCAGCTGAGCGTCCAATTCGTGACTTCGGCTCAGGTCATGATCGCATGGTTTGTGGGCTCTCGCTCTGTGTCAGCCTGCTTGGGATCCCCTCTCTCTCTCTCTCTCTCTCTCTCTCTCTCTCTGTCTCTCAAAAAAAAAAAAAAAGGGGGGGGCAATGAAAACTGAGACATTTAAAAATAAGTATAATAATGTAATAATCATAAACTCATTGTATATCAACATAAAAATAACGTATTTTTTTTAAAAGTGGAAAATAACTTTTCCAAGGCAAATAATTTGGGTGAGGGGAGTGGCGGTATATGGTGGGTTTCTGTAAAGCTCTTTAACGTCTGGCTTAATAAGAAAATAGCTGGGTTCTTGTATCTGCTGCCGAATTCAGTCTGTTGCGATATGTTGCTTTCACTGAAGCGTATGGAGAAAATCCAGCCTCGCACAGGGAATGTGGGGGGGGGGGCAGGGAGGGAGGGGTATTGTCCGAAAAAGTATATTCCTCAAAAGGAGTGATGTTTTTATTTTTTAACTTCATTCATTAAAAAAAAAAAATTTTTTTTTAAGTGTTTATTTATTTCTGAGACAGAGAGAGACAGAGCAGGAGCGGGGAAGGGGCAGAGAGAGAGGGAGACGCAGAATCCGAAGCGGGCTCCGGGCTCCGAGCCGTCAGCACAGAGCCCGACGCGGGGCTCGAACTCACGGACCGCGAGATCGTGACCTGAGTTGAGGGTGGAGGCTGAACCGACTGAGCCTCCCAGGCGCCCCCATTCATTTTTTTAAGAAGTGAGGTTTGCAGATAATTGTGGCTATCTTTCTTCGTTGCTCTGCCCAAAGCTGACAGATTTCTTAAGGGAAAATGCAAATTGGCGTGTGAAATCATATCAATGAACGTTATTGTACTCAGATTGAAATCCATCAGTCTATCTTGTGCATGATTTTATAACATCCCACACGGGTCATATGGAAAATATCGATTCACTGAGTTATACACATCTTCCAAATGTTAACGACCGTTAAAAAGTGCCAGGCACGATATTCCAAAGTGGCGATATTGCATGATATTGCAAAGTGGCGGTTTTATCCCCCGTGTCACCTAACGTCCTGTTGTTGCTGTAAAAAAGGACCACAAATCTACTGGTTTACATATGACTATTTGACCATTCTGCAGGTCAGAAGATTTACGAAAATCGAGGTGTGGTCAAGGCTCTGTTCCTTCTGGGAGAAGTAGGAGGAAATCTGTTTCTTTCCGTTTTCTAGCTTCTAGAGACTGCGTGCATTCCTGGGCTCATGGCCCTTTCCTCCATCTTCAAAGCAATCTCCCTCTCCCTCCCCACTCTGCTTCTGGTGCCGCCTCCCTTTTTTCCTTATAAGGACCCTTGTGCTTACAAGGGGCCCACCCAGATCATCCAGAAAGCTCTCTTCCTCTCAAGGTCCTTAATTCTCAAGGTCCTCAACTTAATCCCATCCTTTTTGTCACATGAGGTCACGTAGTCACAGAGTCCAGGAATTAGGACGTGGGTACTTTGGGGATGGGAGGGGGGCTGCCGTTATTTTGCCAACTGTACCCCTTTTGACAAAAGATTCACGGAAAGGTGAAGTAACCTGCTGAAGTTCACACAACCGGTGAGTTGGGGGAGTCAGGATTTTAATTCAGGCTTATCTTGACTCTGGGTTCCTCCAATGTCCCTAAACTCACTGCAAAGACCAGAGCCTGCTCAGCACTATAGGGCCCATGATGATTGTCGATATTTTCTTTTTACTATTTACTCCTTTGTATCGAGAAACCGTGTGTTATTATCTCTACGAGTGATTTGAAGATTAGGATTAGGTCTTATTTATTATAATTTTTATTTTTTGTTCAAGCACCGTTCCAATAAAAATCAGACCTCAACCACCCCAAGACACCAGTGGGTTTTCACATGCCTTTGACTTTATCCATGCGCATATATTATGTTTCTGGATAGCATGGATACAATATTATATTGCTTCCCCAGCTTTCTGTTATATAATTTTTCAAACGCACGGCAAAGTTGATGGTACCCCTTTGATCCGATTGCTAACATACGCCTCGCTTGCCTTCCATGTACAGTTGTGCGTCTTTATACGCCATTTTTTGTTGAACCATTAAAAAATAACTCACAGGCATTATGACATCGACCCCTAAATTCTTCAGAGGCATATTCTAACAATAAGAACATTCTCTCACGTGAGCATAATATCATTAGTATGCCACGACCATTACCAATAATTCACTGAACGCCTCTGTATCTCCGGGCCATACTCCAATTTTCTCTGCCAAAAGATATTCACCGGCTTAAAAAACACATCAGGATCCCATCAAGATTCACCCACTGTATTTGGTTATATTTTTAGCTCTTTCATTTTAGAACAGTTTCCTCCCTCTCCCTGATCTATTTTTCATGGCATCCCATTTTTGAGAAGGCGAGGCCCTCGGTCTTGAAATGTAACCATGGATCATACTGTTGACCTCTGCTGCTTGGCACGAGGTCTGGCAATAGCAAGCTCTCTCCGTGCACGTTCGTGGAACAAGCGAGACCAGGGATAAGGGTTGTGAATAAGAATCACAGAAGCTACTTTTTTTTTTTCTTTTTTTTTTTTTTTGCTTTTGAGAGTTGGCCAAGTTGTTCACACTCATCTAATAGGACCTTCCCAGAAATCCTGTGAGTTCAGAAATTGTAGGAGTCTCCTTTACAGGTGAGGAAAACAGAAAGGTTTAGAAAGGGAAGTAACAGGTCTGAAATCACTCACCTAGAAAGGGAGGCCCAACCAGACGGTTAAGTGCGTGGCCTGGTAGGGGGCTCACTGTTTCTGGAATCCGTGCCCCCAAAGTCGATTTGTCTGCATGTGTGTACCGGGCAACACTGACTGAGCGCTCACCAGGTGCCAGGCCCCAATGCTAAGCGCTTTACGTGTGCGTTTCAGTCTTCGCCACTGCCTGGCAATAGGCGTGGCCCAGAGTGGGCGCTCAGGCAACGTTTGTGGGATGAACAGTGAATAAATGAATGAACGCACGGAACTGTTATCACCACGAGCAGGGGAGGCTCCTCCCGGGCCCTCGGCGCTCATTTGGGGGACCCCGGCCCAGGGAGACCTTGGGGTTCGGCGCCCGGGGCCGACCGCAGGTCGCGGCTCCGGGCTCCGGACGTCCCGAGTCACGCCCAGCACCCCGGAGGCCCGCCAGCAGGTGAGAGGCCCGGGCCGGCTGGGCGCTGTGGCATCATTACCCCCGTCCCTCGCCCTTTCTCCTTCCGGGACCGCGGCCGGAGCCCCCAGCGCGCGGCCCCCCGGCCCGCACCGCGAAGGGGCGCGGGCTCGGAGTCCACCAGGCCCGCTCCCGCCGCGCACGCCCACCTGTCGGCCGCGCATGCGCACCAGGCGCCCGGCGCGCCCGGCCGCCCCGCGCCCCGCGGCGCGCGGCCAGTGCGCAGGCGCGGCGGCCGATGCGAGTGTGTATGTGCGGGCGAGAAGATGGCGGCGGCGGGGGAAGCAGCGTGAGGAGTCGGACGAGCGCCGAGGCTCATTGAAACGGGCCGCCATGGCCCTCCGCAACCCGCAGGTAGCTGCCGGCCCGCGCCCTGGGCGGGAGCGGCCCCGAGCCGCGGCGGGCGGCCCCGGGGCGGGCGGGCGCGCCCTGCCCGGAGCGAGCGTGTGGGAGTGGGGGAGGGCGCCGGGACACGCTGCCCCGGACTAGGCCCCGGCCTCCCGCCGCCGCCGCGCCCCGGCCGCCCGCCGCCGCCCCGCGCGGAGCCAGCAGGGGCCCGCCTTCGGGGAGCAGCGGGGAGGGGCGCCGAGCCGCCCGCGGGGGTCGCGAAGGGGTTAACCTCCGGGCAGACCGCGGGGGAGCCGGGGGTGCGGAGGTGGTGGGGGGGGGGCGCCCTGGGCGCCCCGGGAGAGGCAGCCGGGGGGCTTCGAGAGGCCCCGGCGCGGCGGGGCTCTCCAGGCACTCGGGTCACCTCTGGGCGCGGAGCGGGACCCCAAGGCGTGGGGGTGCCCCGCTGCCCCCGTGCCCCCAAAGGTCGCTTCCTCAGTTTGATTGACCGCGGGGGGCTTGCTGGTTCTCTGGTTTGTGGACGCGAGTCACTGGGGAACAGCCTTCGGTTACTGTTGCAAAGGAAAGTGGAAATCAAGTCCCCAGGACCGTACTTTTTACTTCATCTGAGTGACATCTTTTGCATGAACCCATCTCAGCCTGGCTGACGCTGACGTGCCGTGTCACAGCGCCAGCCGAAGTTTAGGGACCATTTATAATGATCCCATCGTGGAGGGAAACAGTGAGACGCACCTTTTTCTCTTTTGGGGAGGTGTACGTGTAGAGTTGACCCCCCCCCCCCCCCCCCAATTTTCAATGACTCTGGGTATTACAGTTGCTCCTGTGGTATTATCTTTCAGGCTTGCTTTAGACCGCTGGTTTTTTGACCTCTAATCCCTAGAAATTTCTGCACCTTATACCGTCCCAGTGTGCTTTGGTATTGAAATGTGGGAAAGTGAAACAAAGTAGCTACTGGGAAAACTGGTGGCCGGTAGATCGCCTCTGCGAACTTGTTGGGTGTCTCTCCACCTTTGGAAATGAAGTCGATTTTAATAATAGCTGTTGAGATTAATGCCTATCCTGAAATTTAAAACGCGAAAACTTTTTTTTTTTTTTTTTTTTTTCTTAAATGAGATCTCACAGGAGGCTGGAATGTTGTCAAATTTTTGATACTTTAGTTTGCAGAAGTTTCTCCCTTTAACTTCTTGTTCACTTGTTCATCTACTTTGTGAGTATTTCCGGTGGTTCTTTGCAAAAAAAAGGGGGGCTTAGCATTTGAGTAATTTTTTACAAATGTGTAATTGAAAGATTTTTGTTTTCTTAAGAGGTTTGACATTTGCCTTTTTCTCAACTTAAATACAAACATGAATAGCTCATTGTTAAAATTAGTATGAACAGGTACAAGATTCATTGTAAACTAACGTGTAAGGTATTCATAGTGGTTTTGAAGTGAAGGCATGTTTCGCCATAATTCATTCTATTATTTTTTTTTCAAGATTTTATTTTTTTAAGTAATTTCTATGCTTAACCGTGGGGCTCAAACTCACACACTTGAGATCAAGAGTTGCGTGCACTACAGGCACCCCTAATTCAGTCCATTGTCATAAGCACCAGTTACAATGCAAAACTGATTTAAATAACTAGCCGTGACGATATATAAACTCAATTGTAATTTCATCTACATTCATTGTCCTAGTATTCACGTTTCAAACAATATTGCCTATACCCATTTTTAGAAAACCGCAGTGGCGAAAGTCAGTTGAACATAAATGTTACAACTCTTTGAGGTTATTCTTTTAATACGTTTATTTTTAAGTATAATTTGAGTGCTTTTAAGTTCTAGCATGGAGAAGGTAGCAAAAGAATAGTTTGATTTCTCATAGTCTTTTTCAAAGAATAGTAATGAAAACAAGTAATGAAATAATGTGACAGGATTTGGTAATTGTATCCTGCTTGCATCAGGCTGAACTTTTTTTTTTTTTTTTTTAATTTTATTTATTTTGGAAGAGACAGAGCGAAAGCAGGAGTGAGAGCACGTGCACAAGCAGGGGAGGGCCAGACAAGAGAGGGAGAGAGAATCCCAGTCAGGCTGGTGCTGTCTGCACAGAGCCCGCCTTGGAGCTCAGTCCCACGAAACCGTGAGATCATGACCTGAGCCAAAATCAAGAGTCGGACGTTTAACCCACTGAGCCTCCCAGGCACCCCAGGCTGAGCATCTTAATAAATTTGTTTTATTAGACCTTCTGTCCTAAGAGCCCTGCAGAGACACTGGTCATTCACTCATTAATTCAACAGATACCGATCACTTACCATGTGTTAAGCATCATGAGATGCATGTTACTTGTGTACAATTGGGAATGACAACCACAAGTTAACAGTAAGGGTTTTATATTAAAATTGGGTTGTTGGGGCACCTGGGTGGCTCAGTCGGTTAAGTGTCGGACTTCGGCTCAGGTCATGATCTCGCAGTTTGTGGGCTCGAGTCCCACATTGTGCTCTCTGCTGTCAGCACAGAGCCCGCTTCTCGGATCCTCTGTCCCCCCTCTCTGCCCCTGTCCTGCTCATTCTGTCTCTCTCAAAATAAATAAATAAACTTGAAAAAATAAAATAAAATTGGATTGTTATGCTTACAATTTTGAAAATTTATATAGATTATATTCTATTTCCATATGATTGTTGAACCCTGTTCCCTGGATTGAGGTGAACCAGTGGAAAACTTGGAAACATTTCTAATGCCAATAGTTTTCAACATTTTAACAGATATAAAGGATGAACTTTGACAATGGCAGTGTAAGTACATCTCTTAATTTGTGAGTATTTGTTGTCTGATGAAATGATTTGGGGTAATTAGTGTGAACTGACCAGTCCTTCCTTAAACCAGGAATCGTTTGTGGGTTTGTGGTCGTTGTCGTGAAATCCCCCCTGGTAATGCCTTCTACACTTTATTTGGATATCACGTGGCTTCCTGTCCTGGTGCCCTGAAGCAGGCTCACTCCGGTCTTTGCATTACCTGGCAGTGATGGGGCCCCACATTTTACATCATGGAATTTCTTGGATCCACACTTTACAGCATATGGAGGAGTGTCCCCGTGTGGTGGCATATCTATCTGTTTATAACTGACCGCTGTATTAGTATTTCTCAAAAGATACGTTTTTACTGGAACCTCGTAGTGAGGCAGCTGAAGCAAAGACAATTATTTGAAATACAGGATATTTGGAGATGCTAATTTTCCTTTGCACAGCGACAGCAGAAACTCAAACCTGTTCTGCGACCAGATAGGTTTCAAGTTGGTGAAATGACGGTCGCTTCAGTGACATACCGAGCGGCAGTGCAGACGAGGTGCGTCGGGCACTTGGGTCCGTCTTGGTGGGACCACAGTTTACCGAAATTGCAGTGAGCGCTAAGCCAACCTGCCTCGTTTCAAATTCCTCTCTAGAGCAAACGTTAGGACATGCATTCCAGCGCACTTTTATGTGGATATTGCTCGACGTGGGAAAACTTACAGGAGGAAAGGGTTACAAAGTGTAGTGATCGTCTCATGCCAAACCTGTTGCACGTTTTCTCTGCCCGTGTATGATATTCAGGAACTTGGGAAAAGTTGTGTCATCTGTGTTTGAATTATCAGCCACATCAAGGCTAAGTTTTTGTTCGTTTTTGCGTTTGTACTGATCTGTCGTGTGAGTTTTTGCTGTTAATAGATCTGGTTTTTCAAGAGGATCATGAAAGGTGGTTGTCGAGGACACTTGTTACTTTGCTGCTCGCACACTGAGGTATGAGAAATTGTAGGAAGAGCTCGCTTTTGGATTTGTAATTAGGCGGCTGCATTTCTATTTACTGCTTCCCGAGCGAGAACCACTGGGCACAAAACAGATAAATCTGTTTGCAATGGAATTAATTGGCCTGGGGCCATTGGATTACTGTCGTTTGTCACTTTAGTGCCACTTCAGCAGTGTCGATGTTCGTTTCCAAAGACTTACATGTGCTTGGATTGCAGTTTGCCCGTTTGTTGAAGAGATCTCCCCGAAGGTCTTTTTGTGACCGTTTCTGTCACTGCAGCCTGGATTAAGAACTAGTGTGGGCAACATAAAGGTGGCCCGTGGGTTATGCTCATAGTATTTGTTTCAAGGATTAGACATTGTAGAATCTGTCGTAACCCTAGATGTGGTGTCTTCGAAATGTATGCTTTTTGCGAGCTGGCTGTTTCTGTCTGTTTGAAAGCTCCTCAGCCGTGACCCCATCCCAGCAGAAGACCTGAGAAGCCAGAAGCTCTGGGCCAGTAACTCCATTCTGCCCTCTGTCTTGACACGTGCGGTTCTCCTGTTGCCCTCTCCCGGGAATCGAGAGAGGTGGAGGTGTGGTTTAGGGCTGGGAGAGTAAGGTGATGCAAAGGGGATTAGTGCCTATTACGTTTTCCTACAGTTTCCTTTTCTGGCCTCCTGGAGATTTGTTAGATGACAGCGTGCGCTTAGCCTTCGCCCAGCGCCTGCCGCCAAGTGTCCACGCGCCGATGCCGTCTGCTCTTGTGACCCTCAGGCCCCTCCTTGTGGGCTTTGTCTGCGGCTTTAGTGGTTGCCAGTCTTCAGATCAATTCTCAGTTTATGTTTTTGGTGTCGGCTGGTGGGACATCAAACTCTCCTTCTTACCACTGGTGCGTTACAAGTGGAGGCGCCTCCTGGTGGACAGTCTGGGCTCCCCGCTCTTGCACCTTGGGCATTTGATTTTTACATCTAGTTGCCTCTTTCTTTCACCCTTACTTATCATATATGACAGTGGCAGATTTTGTTTTCCTTATCCTTATTTTATGAGGAAGAAATTTTTTTCATCTCTGTGTACTGTATGCAAATTGCTGGCAGGGTGGGGAGTGCAGAGTGCCATGAACAGTGCACCCCCTGGAGCTGTCATTCTAAGAGGGGACCTGCTGGTTGTGCTGGAAGTGGTGGGGATGGCTTTTCAACCAGTGTCTCAATTGAGTTCTGCTCACTGTCCACAAACATAGTCGTTTACCATTACTGCGAGTACATGTCATAAATACTCATGTTGTAAAATGCATTAAGTAAAGCTAGACGTCTGTATACGTTATATTTGCAAGCCATGGCCCTTGTGACATAGGAACTGTTCAAGAACATTGCAGATGACTCCGTAGAACATTTTGAGTTGCCCTTTGGCCCGATGGGTCTGCATGTAAACACGGTGATGCCCTTCCTTTGCTCTGGTTAAAAGGGGTGCCTTTTAAATTTTATTGCATTCATTTAAATTTAGTTAGGACCAATTAACTTGTGAATGTATTTGGTATTCTAATAATTGTCAAGAGGATTTCTAGTGGTTTTTGGGGGGGCTTTCTTCCACTGTAGACATTTTATAACTAGCGGAGTGAAGCAGTGCCTCTGTCGAGAGACTTTCGTCTTGCGTCGTTAAAATGTGTGCACTCCCTGTTCTTTCTGAACGTCATAATCTTTTTCCTTTTGACAGGACCTGTTGAAGCTTTCGGGGAAATGGAAGAGAATTTGACAGTGAAATTTAATTCCAGAGTTTTTTTGAGATTCTTGCCCAGTGTTGTCAAATATGTCCCTTGATATCTTAAGTAGTAATTCCACTTAGATGGCTGTCATTATGTGTATATTTATTTGAGGCCGGAAGTAGACCTTCTGGGTAGATCTGATAATTGGACGCGGAAGAACTTATTAATTACAAAACATTAAAATTGCAGTGATTGGCACTTGAGTGTTGTGCAATGTGTAAGTGTCATGGTTTGTAAAGTGCATGGCTTGTTTGAGCCTTACAGCCATTCTGCAGTGTGTTGTCATCACCGTTTCACAGATGAAAAAGTGAGACCCACGCAGCTTGGGACTTGAGGTCACGTGGCTGCCACGTGCATCCCTGGGGGCTTGCCAGCGGGTCGTTGGACTTCTGAATCCTCTGTTTTTTCTGCTTTGCCAAACTGCTTTCCTGCAAGAGACTGATAAAGGTGTAATGCTTCACATAGTGACCTCGCAGGAGCAGCTCCTAAGTGAAAGTTGATAGAATGGATGAATGAGTGAAATAAAAATGGAAATGATTCAAGACTGTGATCTTACGAAGAGTTGCTAGTATGTTACCAGTTGCTAAATTTTGTGTGGGGTGTGTCCTTATTGATTTTATTTTGAAACACATAGTACAGATGTGCTCTTTCTAAAACATGCCAACGACCCAGAAGTATTTAATGTGCAAAGTTGAAGTCATGCTCTTTCTCTCTGGCCTTTAATGCTCAGTTTGATATACGTCTTCCGCCCCTTTTCCCGCGGGGCGTTTCTGCGATTCTGTTGTTCATTGTACGTAATACAGTCTGCTCGAACCACATGGCCACTGAGCTGAACTTTTTGGAGCAAACCTTGTTTTTAAAATTTTTGAAGGCATCTTCGAGCATAGTAAGTTTTCTTCGTTTTACCTGTTTTAGCCAGGGAACGGAGCAGATACTCTAGACGTTAAAGTATACTGAGAACTGTGGAAATGCTCTAGAGATTTCTGAGTAATAAAATGTCCAAAGACTTTTTTTTTTTTTTTTTTTTTAAAGAAATGGCTTTTTGAAGAATTCAACCCCTTAGTTATAGCAGCCGTGCCATCCAGTTTTTATACGGTGAAAAGAAGTCTGACTCAAATTCAGATTCTTGTCTCTTGGTCCCCTCTTCACTAGAGAAGGTTATTGAGAGGATGAAGCTTTCCTTATCTGGAGACAGTGGTCATCAGCCTGAGTGAATAGTGGGGGCGCCGGTAATTAACTTGGATTTTCCTGCCTTCTCCAGAAATCGGGTTTTCTCCTCCTCCCCCCTTGTTTTATAATCAACGTGCTACAACGGCAGACGATGAAGCACCGTCCCCTTGCCCACCTCGGGTCCCTCTCCCCGGAGACGACGGCATTCCACCACTTCTGATTCTAATAAAACGCGAGATCAGGTCTTCCAAGGGTAGCCTTCTGCTTCAGTTGGAATTAATTTGTAGGCTATCAGACACTTGTATTCAGAACCACATATAAAGGACTTTGTATCTTTTGTGATTGTTCAAAGCACAATTTTTGGCGCCTGGGCATTAGGAACGTAGAGCCGAAGAGCGAGTTGCTGTGCTTTAGAAGTTCACGGAGTGGGAGGGGGGAGAGAAACAGGCTCATTGGCGAACCCTGATTTGCGGTGGTAGTTCCTGCAACAGAAGCGTGAAGAACATTGCCAAGAACTTGCGTTCGTTCACTCAGCAAGTGGTTATTGAGTGGCTACTGTGTACCAGGCACTGAGGATGGGGTGATGGGCAAAAGCGGGCATTGTCCCTCCTACCAGGGAGCTTACTGTCTGGTGAGGGAGACGGTCGCTGGTCAGGTAATCACAGCAATGGCTGTGTCGTTCCAGACTGCGAAGTGTGTCCCGGAGGAAGGGGGCGCCCGGGAGGGTCGGGGAAGAGTTTCCCTGGAAGGGGTGCCTCGGCCGAGATGCACAGCTGGGGACCGTGCAAGCTGCGGGTGTACCGGCCCCGTGGCTGGAGCGAGTCGAGGGCAGTTAAGAGGACCCGGAGAAAGCCCACGTAGGGAGAGGAGAGGCCTCCAGGGGTCTGCCCAACCTTGTAGGGTGTCCTGAATGTTAACGTCTTGACGCTGAGAAAAATGTGGAAGGAGGGGGCCGTGCGGCGTTTGGCCGTGGAAGCACGTGATCGAGTTGCCTCGTGGGCTCACGCTGTGACCGCCCTGCGCGGGGTAGACGCGTCGTAACGAGATCACGGGGGCCACGAGGTGAGGCCGGAGGGATCTTGGATTCTTGTTCGGGGAGAGTGCAGGGTAGAGCAGCGGCGTGATTTAGAAGGTATTTAGGTATAAGATGGATTGAACGGGAAGAGAGCGAGGCTGAGCGTCAGGGGAGGCTGGGAGGATGTCTCTTCGGAAAAGGTGACATTTGGGCAGAGGAGCACGAGGACAAGGGCATCCGGGAGGCGGCGGGCGGAGGAGCAGAGCCCCAAAACCTGAGGCACGTGTGGGGACCCGGAAGAGGTATGTGGCTGCGGTGCTGTGTGGGGGGAACAGGCGGGGCCGGAGTCAGAGGCGAGGTGAGGGACCCTGAGAGAGGCCGAGCCACGGACACCGTGGGTCTTGTGAGCAGGTGCGGGTCTGTGAGAACCCACGGGATTTCGGAACAAAACCGCGGGTTTTAGTAAGTGGTGGCACCGCTCTGTGCCAGCCTTGCCCGTGGCGACGGCCTCGGGGGGCCAGGTGTTTGACTTCCCGGCTGTCAGACGTGTCCCTCTTCCGGCTGTCGCCCAGATCCGGGAGCGTACTCTGTGCTCACGTCAGCACCCCGAGCATCTTGACCCCCAGAACTTGGAGGGGGAAAAGCAGGGCATTCTTCTGGGGACATCTGAGGCGGATTAATGCAAGGCGAAGAGCTTTTGGGTGTCCTCAGTGATGATTGGATGGAGTGTTAGGAAGGCCATGTGGGGACATTATTCCCTTTAGTTTTGGGAGGGCACCTTTAAAAACAAACATTTGTTTCTTCATTGCGGTCTTAGGAAATAAAGTGTAAGAAGAACATGTCCCTCACGATATCCCATGACCCGGAGGTGACTTCTGAGGTTACTACTTTGAAATGCTTTTCTTCAGTCCTTTTTTTTTTTTTTTAATGTTTTTATTCTTGAGAAGGAGCGTGCGCGTGCGAGTGGGGAGGGGCAGAGAAAGGACAGAGGATCCCAAGGTGGCTCCGTGCTGACAGCAGCGAGTCTGACACTCACCGACTGTGAGGTCATGCCCGGAGCTGAAGTTGGACACTCAACCGACTGAGCTGCCCAGGTGCCCCTCTTCAGTCTTTTTTATAGGAGATTTTAGAAATTTGGAATCATTTTATATGATAGTATTTTTTTCTTTCGTGTTAACATTTACTTATATTTGAGAGAGAGAGAGAGACAGAGTGTGGGCAAAGGAGGGGCAGAGACAGGGAGTCACAGAATCCGAAGCAGGCTCCAGGCTCCAGGCTCCGGGCTCCGAGCTGTCAGCACAGAGCCCGACGCGGGGCACAAACTCACGAACCCCGAGATAACGACCCGAGCAGAAGTCGGATGCCTAACTGAGCCACCCAGGCGCCCCTATAGGATAGTATTTCTTAGGTTGGGACCCTTGGTCCTAGTCTTCTGTCAGAATCGCCTGATGGCCATCCAGACCTACTTGCTGGGGCTCCTTGTGGGCAGGCCTCTAAATCTGGGTGTAGGACAGCTCCCCCCCAGGGTATCGCAGCAGCTCGGCTCAGGTTTCAGAGCCTCCACGTGGCTTTGTTTCCCGTTTGTTTCACGTAACCCATCGAGCACGTTGCCATGAATAGGATTAGCTAAATCATATTTTGGATAAAATAATTTATCCAGTCTAGGTTGAGTGTGAACAACAACCAAAATACATGTATGTACCACTGTGAGAGGTGATAAGATCTAATTTTAGCACTGAGTAGAATGGATTGTGGGGACAGAAGCAGCACGAGACGCCTGAAAATTTTGCCACTTTGAAGATCTGTCCCATTGGGTCTTCAGAATGAGATTCCTGATTCGTTCCTTTTCAGCATTTATCCAGCTCTTGCTGTGTGCCAGGACCTGGATGGGGTGTGTTAGTTGCAAAACACAGTTACGGAGAAGTAATCTGAGTACAAATACACTCTCCAAAGCCATAGAGGCACACCGCTGCTGACCCCTGTGCTCTGCATCGTGGATGGGATGTAGGGGACGGGGTGGAAGCGGCCCAGACTCCACCACGGCTCATTTCAGCCGTGACCATCTGATGTCCCAGTGAATTGGGATGAACTTTCTCATTTGTTCTCAGGTCTGGTCGTAGTCAAATTTTGTCTGAGGCTGTGTGTACAGCATTAAGCCAGTCTGCCATCAGAAATTCTTGCCATCCTTTTTGCTGCCGGTCATGGATTTGTCCGTAGAGGAAATTCTTGCCTCCATTTTTCCACAGACGTGCGAGCATAATTACCGCTCCTTCCCTCTCCTTATCGAACTCCTGCCTTTTACGTGCCACGGCTATATGGTATGAGTTGAGGGTCAGGAACGTACATTTACTTTTCTGGGACTAGAGGTAAATGAGAAGGAGATAAGAGGTAGGAGATAGCTTTTATATTTATATACACACGCACACACACCTATATATGTATATATATGTGTATATATGTATATGTATACATATATGTATATATATGTGTGTGTGTGTGTGTGTGTGTGTATATATATATAATTGGCAGTAGTCTCTGCAGTAGTTTTGGCTGGAAGCTTAGCTGACTCCACACGGTGACACTGTAGCAATATCGTAGCATTGACTAGTTTTGGAAACAATTACCACAGCTGAGTTTGGAGTTTGCCTCTTAGCCTCTGGCACAAGTTGAACAGATGGACTTCTTTTCTTTTTAAGGTGGACAGAAAGTAAAGTACACTATCATTTTGTTTCTTGGACGTTGATTTCTTTTTGGGTGGGAACGTAGGGTTGAGTTAGCTTCGTCAGTCCTTCAGTTTCCTATGAAAAAGGAAAGGGCTGCCTTGCATGCAGTGTGCCTGGTGAGCTTTGAGGCCCCGTGGACTTTGGTTCTGTAGATGCCCTGTCTTTCCCCCGAGGGTCAGTCAGCTGTTCGTGGAGGCCTGTAGCCTTCCGGGCCCCGTGTGGGCCCCGTGCCCAGACGGGGCCCTGCCTGGCAGAGGAGAACAGCACAGGTCGGTTGTCTAACTCGAGCTCTCTCAGGTGCTCTGAAGTAAGAGTAAGGATCCCGGGGGTGACCTGGTGGCACAGGAAGGCCTTTTTGAGGTCTGGTTCTCCTCCAGCACCTCCACTGCCAGTATGGGGTCTTGCCTTTGCGGTGTGTGCAGTGGGTAAGTTACTTGACAGAGGGGCCACTTGGAGGAAATGACCGGTACGTTCAGTACATTCAAGACTGCTTATGGGTTTGTTGTGGGGTCTCTCGTTCTGGGCATGAAGATTAGCACTGCAGCGTGCAGAACGGCGAGGGACAAATTCGTCCTTGGTGGAAATACCTTTTAGTGCCAGTCCTGAATAGAAGGATGGGCTGCTCATGAAGTGTTCTGATCGGTTGTAATTTTTGCATTAAGAATGAGGGGGCGGGGTGCCTGGCTGGCTCCATCAGTGAACACGTGACTCTTGGTCTTGGGGTGTGAGTTCAAGCCCCTCGTTGGGTGTAGACTTTGCTTAAAAAAAAAAAAAAAAAATATGCACAGGCGACCTGAGCTTCTTTTAAGGGTCTTCATGGCTTTCTTTATCTCTCTTGTGTAGTTCCTTGAATCCAGGCGACTGATCTGTATATCAGATCATAAGGTATTTTGTTTAATTCTCTGGGTTGTTTCTCAGTAAATGTAGTCCTGAGATAGATCAAAAGGCAGTTACTGATGCAAATACAGTGCTTTTGGCACAGCTTTCCCATGCCCTGTTCGTAGGCCGTGGCAGTGATCCTCTGATCCCGTCAGAGCCAGTGCCGTTAACTCTCCCAATTCGAGAGCCACAGAGCCAACAGCTTCCCAGGTGGAGAGCCTAACTGTATGTCAGAGCTGAGCATAAGTTTCATGAGGGCAGAGATTTGTTTGTTTTGTTCATTGATGCATCTCCAGGGCTTAGAACATGATCAGTGCTCAGTGAGTATATATTGATGTACAAATTAATGAGAGATGTAGCCCAGTCCATATGTTGAGGAAGTTCACAGTTGCATGTAAGATAGAGGCTAATCAGCTGTTACAATCAAGAGTGTGTAACTCAGCAGGTTTTTCGGGAAAATAGTTGGTAAAGCTGAGACTCTGGAACTGTGTTCTATGATGTGAGAAGTCATCCAGGCCAGAGAAGGCCCCGGATGCGAGAGGCCCAGCATGCACAGCAGCGTGCACGGAGAGAACTGCCGTGCTGGGCTGTGGGGAGCCTTGGCCCGTGAGTCTGGGAAGGTAGATGAGTGCCAGGCGCTGAGCTCTTACGTGCTCTGCTGGGGCTTTTTGTCCTGAACGGTTGTGATAGGCTGCTCCTGGGGACCAAAATCAGATTCCCATTTTGGAGAAAGTGCCGTGGTGGCCACATGTGGTTTGGAGGCTGAGCCTGGAGGCAGGAAGGGGCAGTTGGGTGCTCCCATGACCAGCTGAGCAGCACAAAAGGCCCTGGGGGCCGAATAAGGCTTTGGGTGACCAGTTGAAATGGGATGCAGAGGGAACCAGGCAGCTTTGTTGCAACGTATGTAATAATAATAATGCACTTTCTTCTTTAATGAAATAGGATTATACTATATGTTGTTGAGTGAAGGTTTTTTTTTTTTCTCCCCCACTTGTGAGTATTCTCCATTATTAAACTTTTTCCTCAATGTTATTTTTAAGTACTGTGGTGTATTCACAAATTATATTTTACACATACTAAAAACAGTGATGGACATTTTTTGGATACATTTTTTAGCTGTGTCTGGTTGTGAATTACCTTATTTCCCAGAACTAATTAAAGCATTAAAGTAAACTGAAAGATACATTTAATTCATTGGTTATTTGGGGGGTAGAGGAGAAGATATATTTTGCTAAGTAATATTAAGTAATTAGTGGGAATTTAAAACATGAAGGGCTTTTTTTTCAAAATTTTATTTTTAAGTGATCTCTACACCCAACATGGGGCTCAAACTCACGACCCTGAGATCAAGAATGTCATGCTGTAGTGACTGCGCCAGCCAGGTGCCCTGAAAATAAGAAGTTTTTTATTATATTTTTATTTTTATGAGAGAGAGAGACAGAGAACACGTGTGTGCGAGCAGGGGGAGAGGGGCAGAGGGAGAGAGAGAGAGAATCCCAAGCAGCCTTCGCACTCTGCGTGGAGCCCAGTGTGGGGCTCTATTCCATGATCACAACCTGAGCTGAAATCCGGAGTTGGACACTCTGTTGACCGAACCACCTGGGCGCCCCAAACGTGAAGTTTTTTCATGTTTGGATTTTTAAACTTTGTACCAGTTTGATCAGAAGCCAGTTCTATGTGTGAACTACTTGGGAAAGATTGAGAAAGATCTTTTCATAAAGTATTTGTCAATCAGCTGATTAATGTTTGGTGAAGGCCAACTATTTTAGCTGTTGCTACAGATGTTCAGGAAGATAACTGGCGTTCTTACCCTGTGTAGGTAGTGGGTGACTAAGCCTGTAACCGAGGTGTGGGAAACTGCCAGGCACGTCCTGAGCCGTGTACTTACGTGCTCAGTGCTTGGGAGGCGCACGTGCGAGGCTCTGCAGCAGTAATTCAGAGGGTGAGGGAAGGGAGGGATGAACAGCCTTGACAGTGAAATAGGATTTTGGCAAATGGGGAGGCAGGCGGAGGGCATCCTGTGGGCAGACAGTAGGGCCTGCGTTTCTGAGCAACCTGATTTTGGCTTTTGGGGTGACCTTACTTTCTCTGAGTCCCTTGGTTGCTGCCACTGAACTTGGAACAAGCCTTTTTATGTCCTTTATTGTGCGCTTCATTCCTGTCTTAGGTAGGATGCTTTTGAGAACAAGTCAAAGAAAGGCCAGTTCTAATTGGCTTACAGCATAAACTAGAGATTTATTGGCTCATGGAACCAGAAATCCCAGAGGTAGATCACGCTTCAAGGTTGGTTGATTAATCAATTCAGTGATATCTTTGAGGACCTGGTTTCTTTTCACTTCTGTTGTGTCAGCATTTTCCTAAGACTAGTTTTCCTCCGAATGAGAAAATAGTCACAGCGGTTGTAGGCTTCCTGTGTATGTCCAGCCTATTCCACATCAACCAGAACACGAGAGTGGACGTGTGATCCAGAATTCTTGGCTGTGTCTTGGGGTTTGTGCCTTCTGGGTCACCCTTGAACCGGGTGCTGTGGGCAGGGAGGGTGGGTGGCATGCCAGGTCGGGCCTCCCATCTAGAGCTGGGAGTGGGTGTGTATCAGCCTTCTGGACTGGGTGACCACTAAGCGGCAGGGGAGGAGGACAATGGACATTTGGAGGATGGCTGCAGAGTCCGTTACAGTCCCATCCGGGAGCACCACTCCTTCCTCCTCTCCTGTTCCAGGTCTGTCACTTCCTCCGTGTGTGCATTCTTCAGGGAGTGGACTGTGTTCTCGGGGGTCTACTCCCCCCAAATAACAGTTAGAAATCCCTGTCTTTAAGAAAGAATGTAATGATAAAGTGACATCTGTGTATCAATTATTTTTAATGTTCACTTTCGAGAGAGAGACAGAGTACAAGTGGGGGAGGGGCAGAGAGAGAGGGAGAGACAGAATCGGAAACAGGCTCCAGGCTCCGAGCTGGAAGCACAGAGCCCGATGCGGGGCTCGAACCCACGAACCGTGAGATCATGCCCTGAGCCGAAGTCAGATGCTCGACCGACTGAGCCCCCCAGGTGCCCCAATAATCTTATTATTGAGGTGCGGTGTATGTTCAGAAAGGTGCTACTCCTGCCTTTGATTCATGGAGATCCTGTTCTCTGGGTCTCAGTCGTGGGATGTCGATAGGGGTCAGTTAATCAGAATACTTCTTTCTCTTCATGTAGTTGCCCTTGTTCTTGCCAGATAAAGCTTTCTGAACATTTTGATACTTTGTTGAGATTGTCCCAGAAATTTGGGATGGAAAGGTACATAATTTAAGATAATCTTCAAGGTTTCTCTTCTGGGAGGTTGGCAGAACCATGAAGTCCGCCGTTGGCGTTCGTGTAGGAGCTGGTTTTGAGAAAATAACGGGCCTTTGGCATTGAAGGCGAAACCAGAGCTTGGAAGTAGAAACCAGAGCTTGAAAGAAGGGCCGGCAGCCCGGGAAGTGGGCCTGGAGCTTGACCGAGCGGCCGGGAGAGGATGGGAGTCGGGGCCTCAGCAGCACGGTTCGAGGCGGGGAACAGAGCTGCCTGCGGGACGGGGACAGGCGTGGATAGGCGGGGGGTGGGGAGGAGGGGTGGCCGGAGCCGAGTCCGGACCTGCAGGGGGTGGGAGCCACCCGCGGAAAGAGTGTGTGTGTGAGAGAGAGCCCACAGTGTTGACACATCGGGTGCGTGATGGAGAGACAGACTCGCTGGAGGGTGTGAAAGGGTGCTGGATGGGAGGTCGTTTCTGAAAAAGCAGAGTGTTGCAGGTGAGTGTTAGATTTCAGTTAAGAGCAAATGGGAAATGAGCTCAGTTATAAAAGAATGGTCTTTGTGGAAAAGACGGGTCGAAAAGTTACCTGGGAATGGAATTTTTTTATCAAATTGTTTCCAGTTTACTTGCATGACAGTTTCTCTTCTGATTGACATTTAGCTTCGTGGTTTGCCGGTAAGTTGTTAGTGATCAGTAAACCCTTGAAAGCACTAAGAGTTCCCGTTTTAAAAACAGATGCCCTGCGTGTTGTTGGTCAAGCAGAGGGTCCTTTCACAAAGTGATCACTTCAGCTGGTTTCCTGGTTGCTTCTGTCTGGTTTGGGGGCATAACTGAGTGGCGAGGTAGCTGTGCTCGCCTGGCCTTCCCTCGTGCTGTCTTAGTTTCCCGACTCCTCGGCTGCCTGGAGTGACCGTGGGAGCGCCCTCCACGCCGGGTCCAGAACCCTAACCGCACGTCACGAGGACACAAAGCGTTTAGCATGTTGAGTGAAGCCTGGGCTCCCTGCTTGCCCCCACTGAACCCTGGAGTTTTGCAGGGAAGGCCCGAGGGTCCTCAGACGATTCTAGGGGTAGCTTGGGGCTGAGAACCACTTCCGCAGGCCTTTGTCCTGCACAGCTGACCCCGCTCCCCTGCCAGGTGAGCCCCACCAGTGGTTGGTGTTCCGCATGGAAAACAGCATTGTGAGCCAGTTGGGTGAAATACTTTTCCAGGAGATTCAAGTTTCGAGCTGCACATATTTACTATAGGGCAGACTTCGCGAAGTCTCAGGTTTTGTTTTTTTCTAATAAAAGATTTTTAATCATAACAGCCAACTTACAAACGTAATTCAGGAATGGAGCGCAATCTGTTATTTTGGCTGGTAAAGGAAGCTGTTTCTGCATAGTTGCGGTCTTTGTTTTCGGCAGATCATTAGGTGAAAGTGAAGCCGAAAAAGCGAGCAGCGGACTGCTTCCTCAGGGGGCTCGGCCCGGCCTTAGCTGTCAGCACCCGGTTTTGCTTTCTCTTGTTTTCAGCAGATCGTAATTTTGCAGCTTTTACTGCTTGGACCGACTCTTCTAAGTAACTTTGGTTTTCATTAACAAGCAGAGCGACTCCTGAAGGGGAGCGTTCTCAACTTGCTCCCTGTGGGTGTGTGGGCTGTGGGGTGTAAGTTGGGCAGCTCTGGATCTTGCAAGGTATTTAGGAAACCATTGGCAGTGGGCAGCAGATTAGAAGAAAATTGTTTATGTAGTCACACTGCTTTTTTCCAAATGTGTTTTGACTTAAAGTTCTGGTTTAGTGATGCACGCTCCTTTTTGGCAGGTGGCCTTCGGTAGCTGAGCCTCTGTTGGTTTGGTTCCAGCATGTTCCATTAAGTGAAAAACCCTGTAGAACAGATGCGTGTGCAAGTTTCTGCCCGTGTAGCACTCTGTTTAATGAAACACCCGAGGTCTGATTCAGTGTTACTGGCAGCAACTGCCTGTGTGTGGCGTGGGGTTTGAGTAGGCGGTTGGGGGATCTAGGCAGTTAGAAAGGCCGTGCCGGGCTGGAACAGTCTCTGGTCTAGTGCTTGGGCAACTCCGGGAGTGGGCACCCTTATGGCGACACCAGGCAGCAGGTTACAGGTGTCATGCCCAGGATCGTAGGTGGTGCTGGGCACTACTGGTAAGAGTCTTGGGACCCAGGAACACGAAATCTTAAAGCACATCTCAGCGTGTGGATGTTAGCAGAGTATTTAAGAATCTGCTTAATGTAAGTGAAGGATTACTACTGTGGTCCTTGGTCTTCAAGAGCTGCTTTTACTTATTTGATTCTGGTTTAGTGTTTTAAAAGTTTATTTTGAGAGAGAGAGGGAAAGAGAGAGCACGCGCGAGCAAGAGGTGGGGGCAGAGAGAGAGAATCCCAAGCAGGGTAGAGCCCAGTGCAGGGCTTGAACTCAGGAACTGTGAGACCGTGACCCGAGCCGAAATCAGGAGTCAGACGCTCAAGCGACTGAGCCCCCCCAGGCGCTCCAAGAGTTGCTTCTGCAGTGCAGCTGCCTCATCCACCTCATTTGTAGACGGGCGTTGGTTAATTCTGCACCAATTTTAAAACATTAACCATTTTGGGGTGTAATTTCATAGAATACATGTACCGATTTTAAATTTTCAGATTGAGGTCTGACACGTCTATGCCAGGGTAACTGTTACCACAGTCCATCTGTTGTCCAAAAAGTTCCCTCATGCCCCTTTGCCATGAGTCTCTGCCCCACAGTGGGTGACTGCTGATGTGCTTTCTGTCACTCTGGGCATATCCCCTTTTGTAGGATTTTGTTCCTGTGGAATTACACGGAGTGTGCTCCTCTCTCTGGCTTCTTTCGTTCTACACAGCACTTTCAGATTCATCCGTACTGTGGGTAAGAGTCTGCTCCTTTTCAGTGCTGAGTAGTATTTCATTATGGAAGTAACACAGTTCCTTTTTTTTTAACGTAATTATTTATTTATTTTGAGAGAGTGAGCGAGCAGGGGAAGGGCAGAGAGAGGGGGAGAGAAAGAACCCCCAGCAGGCTCGCCGCTCAGCTCAGGGTGGAGCCCGATGTGGGGCTCCATCCCACGACCCTGGGATCATGACCTGAGCTGAGATCAAGAGTCGGACGCTTAACCGACTGAGCCCCCCAGGCACCCCTCTCTCTTCACCTCTTGGTGCACGGTTTTGTTCCAGTGTTTGTTAGGAACGAAGCTAGGGTATGCGCTTATGTGCAAGTCTTTGGTGGACGTAGATTTTCACTTTTGTGAGTAAAATACCTAGAAGTGGAATTGTTGGGTCATGTGGTCAGCGGTGTGTTTTGTTTTATAGAAAACGGCCAGCCTCTCCAAAGTAGCTGTGTCATTTTCTGTCTCCACCAGCAACCGTGAGGATCCCCCTTCTTCCGGAGCCTCACCAGCACTTGGTATTCTCAGTTGTGTTAACTTTCTCGTGCATCAGTTTAAAAGGAAAGAATTTTTTATGCACAAGAACATGAGTCGTATTTATGACAGAGAAGTGGGTCTGACTGCAAATAGGTGGTTCTTAGTAAAATATGTTTAAAAAAAAAAAAGTTTAAGCCAAAAATAGAGGGGGACAGTAAAGACTAGGAGAGTGCCCTCTCCACACTGGACACAGGTGACTTTCTTGGTAGGCAAGGATAGTAGGGGGGTGGTAGGGAATGAAAATGGATTTTTAAAAGGTTGACCTGCCCCCATACTTTCTAATCACACTCATGGTTTTTTCTACCCCCCTTTTCCCTTCTAGATTTACAATGTGAAAGTCGATTTTTCTTTAGTTTGGGAGACCATGTGGTAATTGTGAATGATTTTCCTCTAGGCCAAAACAAGTACGCTCCTAATAAGTTTTCTGTAAAGCTTAATTCAGATTGTCTTGATTATGTTTAACTATATATTTAAAAATGAAAGGTTATATCTTGGTTATATTTAAAGATTACGTTTATTTAGCTTTTAAAGTTTATTTATTTTGAAAGAGAGAGGGCGAGTGAGCTGGCGAGGGGCAGAGATAGAGGGGGAGAGAGAATCCCAAGCAGCCTCCTTGCTGACAGTGCAGGGCCCAACGTGGGACTTGATCCCACGAACTGTGAGATCATGACCTGAGCTGAAACCAAGAGTCTGCTCAACTGACTAAACCACCTAGGTATCCCTCAAGATTACATTTAAAGTGTGTGTATGTGTGTGTGTGTGTGTGTGTATTTCTTTTGTATGTGTGTGGGGGGATCCCAAGCAGGCTCTGTGCTGTCAGTGCAGAGCCTGACATGGGGCTTGAACCCAGAAACCATGAGATCATGACCTGAGCTGAAATCGAAAGTTGGATGCTCAACCGCCTGAGTCACCCAGACGCCGCCCCCCTAAAGATTATATTTAAACGTGAAAATTGTGCTTCTGGCTGGAACATCTCTTGTGATCTTAAGAACCGAAGAATAAAAACCAGTCAGAGCAAACGGGGTGATTTGGTGGCACTGACATGTGGGAAGTTTCCTGTTGTTGTGGAGGTTGGAGAGGCTGTCATTCCTTATCCCAAGAACTTATAATTGGGGTGGGAGAGTGGGGATCTCTTCCTCCTCTTCTTGAAATGATTTGTTCAGCAAAGCTTTTTTGAGCACCTACTGTATGCCAAGTACTGCATTGACTGCCGGCAATACGAAGATGAGTTTAACTTGGCTCCTGTTCATTAAAAAAAAACCTTTATGGGGGCATAATTTATGTGCAGGGAATGTCACCCATTTAAAGTATACATGATGAGTCTCAACAAATGTGCCCACTTAACGTAATCACGTCAGCGGTTAAGGTACTTTTCTGCCCTTGCAGTGGCTCCCCAGACCTCCCCTCCCTGCAGCCTGTCCGCACTCACCCTTGGCCCCAGCAGAGGGAGCACTGCTGTTCTGGTGTCTTGTTTGTTGGTGTTTTGCTTGTTTTCCCTTTTCTTCTCTGTTCTCTCTTTTTTGTTCTCTGTTCTCTCTTCCTCCCTGCCTTGTGTCTCCCCACCAACCCTGTTCCTTCCTCCCTAGATTAGCAGCTAGGTGATGGTAATGAGAATGAAAATGGTGGAATCTTGAACTTTTCTACTGGAGCTAAATTCACCCCCTAATAATTTATCAGCTTTTTTCCATGTGATAAAAATTCTAGGTAGAAGTTACTGTATAATGAGGGCTCTTTTATCTTGCTGTTTAGTATTAGTTTAGAGCAAAGTAAGTTAAAATTTAACTGCCATTGTGTAAAGTACCTAATGCAGATATAGGACTGGGAAGTTGGTACGAAATGGATTTCTGTTAGATGAATCATATTTTCTAATTTTGGAAATAGATTTGGTGGGAACAAGTTTTAGCTCAGAATCTCCATGAAAGCTCTGAAGGAATACGCGGCCAGCCCGTCACAGATCCTGCTTTGGAAGGTGCACGGTGATCTTCTGATGGACTTTAGTAGTCACGTGAAACACACAAACCATGTGAAACTGACACGATATTGCAGCATTTGGATGCTAGAATCCTAGGAAGAGGGCACCGCCCATGGGAGTGGCTTTGTAACAGTTTGTCCTTTTGTCCCCTTCTCGGGATCCCTCGGCCCCAGGAAGGTAAAGCAGGGTTCTGCTGCAGCCCAGTGCTTTGGGCAGCAAGCCCTTCTCTGCCTCCCTCTTTGTCTGCTTTTGCCCTCCGTAGCTCTCAGTGCAGCTTGCAGTTCACTTGTGCTGTGACAGAACTGTAAATGTGGTGCTGTCCTGAACCCTGTGTCTGTCTTACTCAGTTTATTCTGATCTGACACAGCTCTGTGTAGGTAGCTGGTCCTCAGTGCATATGGTTAAGTCAACGAAATTCCTGTTGTGCCTCGACGGCCCGAACAGTGTCCTCTCTGCTCACCACTTTGTAGAGTTGAAAGTGTGCTGTGACTGTTCAGTAGCCATCACTGAGCCTCCGTCACCTAGCAGGCCTGATCAGTATAGTTTAGTGAAGAAATTAGAGTCTTTTAGGCAGGCACTGACGTTCTTTTTTACTTTGTTCAGATCTAATTCACATCCCATAGAATTCACCCATTTCAGTACGAGTACATTTCAGTGGTTTTTGGTGTGTGCCTGGAGTTGTGCAACCATCAGCACAGTCCATGTCAGAGCATTTCACCAGAAAGAAACCCCGGATCCATTAGCAGCGACTTCTCATTTCCCGTTCCCGTGAACCCTTGGCAGTCACAGTCTGCTTTCTGTCTCTAGAGATTGGCCTCTTCTAGACATTTCACAGGAGTGGAATCATACAGCACGTGGCCCTTCGTGCCTGACTTTTACTCAGCATGGTTTTCAGGGTTCATCCATGTGGTCGCAATGATTAGCCTGGGGACATTTCCACACCCCTGCTGCTTTGTCCTTGTTCGATCCAGGGGATGCCTTTGGAGCTGGCAGAACGCTACCAGTTGCCCAGTCCGGCACCCCCTCACGTCCACTAGAGAGGAAATTCAGACTTCGTCACTCTCGAAACAAACGAGTTTGTTAGTCCTTCGTCTTTCCTCCTCTCTCCCAAATTCAGCCTTGCTGGGTTGGATGCTGAGGGAGGAGAAGACGTCGTGTCTCTCAGCCTCTTGGTAGCTGTGCCTGGTTCTGTCCTCTCACCCGGCGAGGCTTGGCTTGATGCCCGTCGGCTGGCGGTGGTTCTGGGAGCTGGCTCGCCGGTGTCTCACTGCCTTGGGAAACCGAGTACCGTGCACACGCGGCAGGGTGCTCATCGATCGCTGCCTCGTAGCTTTATTTTTTCTCTCAGAGCCTGATCTTCTATTTCCGCGCGTCCTTCTGAAGGCAGAACGTTGCTTTGGTGGCACCCTCTGTTTGTATTCGTGCTTTTAGAGACGAGATTTTGAAAGTGGGACTGAAGGCGCAGCACGCGGTGCTCCAGCGCCCCCTAGCGCCGCGCTGGGGTGGGAGTCCCCGTGCCTCCGGTGTGTGGCTTCCCGCGGTCTGTGCAGGACGCGGACGCGGTGCAGGTGACGGCCAGCGTCTTTCCTTCTCACTTTCCTGGGGTGACATCGCGTCTTTGTTTTTTCCTTTAGTGTGAACGTGGTGTTTCCAGGTTTGCCTAGCCCCTTCTTCAGCGTTCACAGAGCCAGGCCCTCCCTGCAAGGGCCAGATCGGGTCTCCAGAAGGTGAAACCCAGAGCAGCCGTGCCCAGGGGCTGTGCTTCAGCCAGGGGGCGGGTCTCCGTCCTGTGTTGTGGGTTTGCCCTGTTTTCCGGAAGCACTTCCTACGTCTTTGTTGTTGTTGTTGTTGTTATCATGTCCTTTCTAGAAAGGATCAGAAAATAATCAAACATGTGAACAGTGGGAGTTCTGAAAGCCTGAGCTGGAATTAGTTGGAAATGAGGAGAAGTCAGCTGCGTCCCCGGTGGTGGGCGAGAGCCTCTGCACCTTACAGGCTTGCTTCCTGGAGAAGGGGCTTGGGGAGCCCAGAAGCCCGTGGGGCATGCCCCTGACCGCGGGCCTTTCCCCTGGGCATCAGGGCAGCTGGGAAGGGAGCCTTCGATGGTTGCTTTCCTGTTCCTTCTCGTGACTCCATTATTCATCCACCTCGGGTGGGGGTTGCTGAAAACCTAGAGGGAGTTTCCAGCTTTGCTTTACAGTGTCTGCCACAGCTGTTGAGAGAGTAAAATTATTAACGGCAATATAAACATTTCTGTAGTGCAGGTGGGCCAACAGAGGGCCTTCAGGCACCTTCTTTTGTTCTGTCCTCACTGAACCCATTGACTGAGCATCTGTCTGTGCTGGGCCCCGTGCCCGGCTCTGGAAATGCAAGAAAGAATGCACTTGCTCCTACTGTTTCTTCTTCATGCAGACTCAATTGTCCTGTTGTATCTTTTTCTGCTCTTTCTTACAGGACACAACTAATTCATGCGGTCAGTGGCTTTTTCTTCCCCACTAAATTATAAATCCTATGAAATCAGGCAGAGTCATATTTCTTTTTTATAATTTTTTTTAATCTGTATTTTTGAGAGAGAGAAAGAGACAGAGAGAGACAGAGTGTGAGCCGGGGAGGAATAGAGGGAGAGGGAGACACAGAATCCGAAGCAGGCTCCAGGCTCTGAGCTGTCAGCACAGAGCCCGATGTGGGGCTCGAACTCATGAACCGCAAGTTCATGACCTCAGCCGAAGTCGGATGCTCAACTGCCTAAACCACCCAGGAGCTCCATATTTACCTTTTTTTTTTTTTAACCCAGACTCCTACAATATTTTTTCCCTAAAAAGACTTTAGAATGTATTTATTAATACTTCTCCAGAAGAAGGAGAATGTTTCATACTCACATAAAGAGAGGGGTTAAAGGTTGGTCTCACAAATGAGTGTTTTCAGCTTTGACTTTTAAATTAAATCTCTTTATTTGGGAATAATTTCAAATTTACAGAAGTTGCAAAAACAAGAACGGTACAAAGAACCCCCATTTTACTCCTTTACCCAGATCGACCCTTTGGGGGCGCCTGCGTGGCTCATCACTTGAGCATTAACCCTTGATTTCGACTCAGGTCATGATCCCAGGGTCATGGGATTGAGCCCTATGCGGAGCCTGCTTAACATTCTGTCTCTCTCTGCCATTCCCCCTCCCCCCCCCCCCCCCCCCCGCCGTCTCTGTCTCTCTCTCTCTCTCTCTCTCTCTCTCTCGCTTAAAAAAAAAAATAGAAGCTTTAACCCCCTTTGCATAGTCATTTATGCGTGTGCCTGAGTTCTCTCTCCACAGACATATTCCCAAACTCACTGTCTTAACATGTGCGTGTGCAGATACCCATTTTGTCATCCCCCCTCTGAGATTTGAGAGATTACACACGCCATGATCGTTTACCTTGCATATGCTTGAAGGTATTTCCTAAGAATGGGCATATTCTCTTACATAACCACAGCTGGACAGTTCCCGCGTTCATAAATTCACATTGAGACAATACTTTTTATAACCTGCCGTCCGTATTCTAATTTTGTCAGTTGACCTAAGAATCTCCTTTAGAGCGTCTCCCGTCCGGGCCAGGATCCAGTCTGGGGCCGGGTGTTGCCTTTAGTTGGCGGGTGTCTGTAGCTTCTGTAATCTGGAGCTTTTCTACAGCCTTCATCACACTGAATCTTTGAAGAACACAGTCCCGCCCCTCTATTTTGGTCACGTTCTTCATTTTGCCAAACACCTGCGATATTTTGTGATGGAAAATTAAGAAGGCTTTTGGAGAAGGAGGTGGTAGAACCTGAACACTTAATGGCAGTTTGGTTCTCCTCCTCAGTGTCCCAACACTGTTGCTTGAGCCCTTAGGTATAATTTTAGTTCAATAATTTTGTCAGTAAAATGCAGGGCCGTGTGATTTATGTCCACTCACCGGGGTTTGAATAAATACTTGGCCTTTGCGTTTGTAGTTTTTTATCAGGACATTAAAAAATTACCTTTCTTGCTCCTAATAAATTTATTGAAGCTAAATTTTATTTTATAAGCAACACTCTTATTTGCCTTTTTGGAACAATGTGGATAATAAAATGCTTATTCGTGGTAATGCTTCCTGTAGTCAGTTTTGGATGATACAGTTGATTTTGTTAAACCCTGAAATGATGTCACAGCCTCAGAGTTTATGTGGGGTATTTTCTTACATCATTCCAAATGATTGTTTGCGTGGTTCCCAAAGAGGGTTCCCAAAGAGGCGGTAGTTAGTTATTTTGCCTAGAAAGGAGTTGTCCTTTTTCTTGCATGCACCGTGAAGGTGGGAAATTGCCTTTATTAAGCCTTCCCTTGCCTGACACCTCAGGGGCTTGACCTTGGCCGCCCTGTGAGAATGAATCCCCCAACTCTCAGGCCTTCCTACATCTGCGGTTACTTCCTTATATTTGGATTTCTGGTTAAATATAAGCAGTGTGTGTACAGACACATAGGAAGAAGACTCAGGCGGTTTATCTGCCGTGAACATATGGGGAATACTCATTCTGTAGGAAATAGAAATCCTAACCAGACTCCTCGGGGTGGTGAGCACCTTGTAGAAACGCTCACTCTTCTTGGTGCCAGCCTCTTAGCAATCCCTCCGTCATCTCAGCCGCAGAATTGAAACGACTGTTTCTTGTATTAGTGGGGTGTAACTGCTCGTGTTCGGAAACTCACGCGTTTGAAAGATTGAAGATCGGTCTGGTCTGATTGTGGCAAGAGGAGTGAGTGGACCGAGTTGTTTTCGGCTACACGTGTGCCAGTGTTGAGGGAATCACGTTGGAGTTGACCACAGCTCCTGCCAGCCGCCCGTTGAGTGGTAAGTGATACTTAGGCGTTGTGTAGTTGATAGTTAGCAGTTGCTTAGGATGGCTTTTTTGGATTAAGCGTTTTCATCAAGTCCTAATCTGTTGTCATTGAGATCTTGAAAGGAGCACAGGTGCAAATTAGGTGCCGGCTTGTAACTGTTGTGCAGAATGAGTGTCTTTGAATAGCTGTGCAGTGATTTCGGTTGTTTACGTTGACTTTTTGCAAGTAATTTTTTAACGTTTATTTATTTTTGAGACAGAGAGAGACAGAGCACGAACGGGGGAGGTTCAGAGAGAGAGGGAGACACAGAATCCGAAACAGGATCCAGGCTCCGAGCCATCAGCCCAGAGCCTGACGTGGTCTGGGCTGACGCGGGGCTCGAACTCACGGACCGCGAGATCGTGACCTGGCTGAAGTCGGACGCTTAACCGACTGCGCCACCCAGGCGCCCCGCAAGTAATTTTTTAAATAAATTAGGTATTTCTATGGTTCAGAACTAAGAATTCTTGCAAGAGACATGCTAGGAATCTGGTGCCACTGTACCGCCTCCAGCTTTTCTTCCTTTTTGTACCCAAAGAGCGTTTTCTTCATTTAACGGTATCCTGGAGACTCCTCCCCACCTGCACATCAAGCTTTTCCTCATTTTTCCCATTAGTCTTTTGATGAGATTGAAGGCACATATCCTTGGAGAAACTATGGGCATGAAATGGTCATAAAAACGCATTTAAAATCTGTAGGAAAGTTTTTCAGATCATACTTTAAAAGTAAAGAAAGCAGTAAAAATGGTAAAATTGAAAATGACAGAAGAGAAAAGCTTTCCTTGGCATCTTTCTCTGCGCATTGCCTAGGTTGATGGTGAGGCTTCTTCCAGCCACCGGCTGTGGGGATGTGGTACCTACAGGTGCCACCAGGAATTACGTGCCTGCCCCCCCACCCCTTTTATTGACACGATATTTTGAAATCATCTGGAGATTTAGTTCTCCTACTCCACTACCCGCATCTCTCTTGTGAACACTTTACATTGTATGTGAACAACAATAAGAATGGGTGCTTAGGAAGTGTGACTCAGAGGTTTTTCTTTTTTAAGGTTATTTATTGTGAGAGAGAGCGCCCGAGAGGCAGGGTGGGCAGAGAGAGGAATCCCAAGCAAGTTCTGCACTGTCAGCGCAAAGCCCGATGCTGATGCGGGGCTTGATCCCACACACCATGAGATCGTGACTGAGCCAGGCAGGTACCCCTGTACCGACTGACTCATTTTTAAAAGTAATTCTCTTCATTTTTGTCCTCACATGTCCTGTGAATATTTGTTGTCCATTCCTTGTATGGGGACTGAAGTCATTAGTGTTGTTTTTTTAAATCTTTTTAAATGTTTTTGAGAGAGAGAGAGAGAGAGCGAGAGAGCACGTGCAAGCACAAGCTGGGGAGGGGCAGAGAGAGAGGGAGACACAGAATCCGAAGCAGGCTTCAGGCTCCCAGCACAGAGCCCGACACGGGGCTTGAACTCACGAATCGCAAGATCATGACCCGAGCTGAAGTCAGACGCTCGACCCACTGAGCCACCCAGGTGCCCCTGAAGTCATTAGTGTTTTAGTGGGTTGTGTGTTTCCTTGGCAATTAGGAGGGTTACTGTTTTTCCAACAGGCTTCCGCTGCGAATATTTCATCACTCCCAAAAGTTCACTTGTGCTTCTTTGTAATCAGTCCTTCCCCAGCCCTTGACACAGCCACTGAGCTGTTTTCTCTCCTTACAGTTTTGCCCTAGAATGTTACACAAGTGTAATCATACCACATGTGGCTTTTTAAGTCAGACTTCTTTGACTTAGCATGATGCTTTTGAGGGCCATTGAGTAGTGTCTCATTTTATAGACGTATCACGTTCGCCTCTTGATGGACATTTGGGTTGTTTCCAGTTAAAAAAAAAAAATTTTTTTTTTTAATGTTTATTTATTATTGAGAGACAGAGAGACACAGAGCGTGAGCAGGGGAGGGGTAGAGAGAGGGGGAGACACAGAATCTGAAGCAGGCTCCAGGCTCCGAGCTGTCCGCCCAGAACCCGATGCGGGGCTCGAACTCACAAACTGCGAGATCATGACCTGAGTCGGTCACTCAACCAACTGAGCCACCCAGGTGCCCCTGGGTTGTTTCCAGTTTTGAATAGGGCTGCTATAAACATCAGCCTACAGGGGTTTTTTTTGTTTTTTGGTTTTTGGTTTTTTTTTGTGGACATAGGTTTGCATTTCTCTTGGGTGACTAAGGAGGCATGGGATTGCTGGGTCTGATGGTAAGTCATTTTGTAAGAAACTGCCTGGCTCTTTTCCAGAGTGGCTGTGCCATTACGCATTTGTGTCGGCCATGTAGAAAGTCCCAGTCATTCCAAATCCTTGTCAGCATTTGGTATTGTTGGAAATATTTTCTCTTACTTTTCATTCCCTCCTGAGCACATTTTGAGGTTTATTTATATCTAGACTTTACGATCTCTGTCTGTAGTGGGAATACCAGCCAGCGCTGTCATTTCATTACACCCTGCTTCCCCTCCCCACCGTTTCTCCTGCTTCCTTTTCACTGAAAGATACCTTTCCCTTCCATTGCGTGGTATTACACCAGACTGAAATTAAGACAGGCTTTTCCTCAGTGTGGGAAATGATAAGAAGGTCTAAGTTCAGAATGAAAGTATCGCAGGTGATTATTTTTAAATTGTTTCGAGACTGCTTATTTTCACCATTAGCATCAACACACAATTTCTTTGTGGATTTTTGCAAGTATATGGAAGTATTGTGTGAAGCTGTTCTTGTTTTTTTTATATATATTTACAGTTTTGGTAGCTATTGCCAGAGAGCCCTCCAGAAATATTTTCCTGAAAAGTATTGGTGCATTCTTACTAACAGGCTGTGAGAGTTAATTGGCATTTATCTACATTTACAATAAGACTGGGCATTATCCACATCTATAATACGTAGTTACTGGTTACTTTTGATTACATGCTTGTAAATTTCCCTGTAGGTTATTGAGCTCCATTAGAGCAGAGGAGCCCTAACTCTGCTTACCATTTTCTTTTTTTTTCCTTTATTTTAGAGAGTGTGAGAGCACAAGCAGCGGGGAGGGGCGGGGGGAGGGTGGGGGGAGAGAGAGAGACAGAGAGAGAGAATCTCAAGCAGGGCTCCATACTCAGTGTGGAGCCCGGGTAGGGCTCAATCCCACCCCCCTGGGATCGTGATCCAAGGCGAAGTCAAGGGTTGGACGCTCAACTGAGCCACCCGGGTGCCCCTCTGCTTACCATTTTTATCCCCAGCAACCGATCGTCGCGCTTGGCAGTTAGTAGGCTCTAAATAATTGTTGATTATGTGAATGAATAATTCAGTGAGTGTTCTCTGTTGTAGAAATCTAGTCGTTCTGATTCTTTTCAGTGACTTATTTTTAGAAGCTTCGGGGAGAATATGAACCGCTAGGTACTTGCCAAACTTGCTTCCATGCAGGTAAACCAGTTGTTTTTTCAGAAAGTCACGTTCCGAATTCTGTGAAGCAGCAGTTCACAAATAGGCTTGTATCTGTTCAATAATATGTTTATCCGGGGGCACCTGGGTGGCTTAGTTGGCGAAGTGTCTCCCTCTTGCTTTCGGCTCAGGTCATGATCTCATTCATGGTTTTGTGAGTTTGGACCCTGGTCGTGCTCTGCGCTGGTAGCTTGGAGCCTGCTTGGGATTCTCTCCCCCTCTGTCCCTGCCCCTCCCCCACTCTCACCGTCTCTGTTTCTCAGGATAAATGAATAAATTTACAATAATAAAAAAATATAAAAAATTAAAAAATACTTTGGGGCACCTGGGTGGCTCATTCAGTTAAGCATCCAACTTCGGCTCAGGTCATGATCTCACAGTTTGTAAGGAGTTCGAGGCCCGTGTTGGGCTCTATGCTGACAGCCCAGAGCCTCCAGCCTGCTCTGGACTCTGTGTCTCCCTCTGTCTTTGCCCCTCCCCCACTTGTGAGCGCGCATGCTCGCGCGCGCGCTCTCTCCCTCTCTCTCTCTCTCTCTCTCTCTCTCTCTCTCTCACAGAAACAATAAATGAATAAACTTTAAAAAACATGTTTATCAGGGGCGCCTGGGTGGCGCGGTCGGTTAAGCGTCCGACTTCAGCCAGGTCACGATCTCGCGGTCCGTGAGTTCGAGCCCCGCGTCAGGCTCTGGGCTGATGGCTCGGAGCCTGGAGCCTGTTTCTGATTCTGTGTCTCCCTCTCTCTGCCCCTCCCCTGTTCATGCTCTGTCTCTCTCTGTCCCAAAAATAAATAAAAAACGTTGGAAAAAAAAAATTTAAAAAAACAAAAACAAAAAAACATGTTTATCTGTGCATCATATTTAAATGCAACTTCAGGATAAAAAAATCACATATATGTCTTAAATATCATTCATCAGGATCATTAACATTTTTCTTGTTTTGGATTTCCCTGTCTTGCCTTTTGAACCACGTTTTCTGCTTTTCATTAGTATGTGCGGCGGAGAGGGCTGAAATGGAGATAGTGACATGAGTCGACAGACAGGTAAACGGAACACCTGGAAGGGTTCGTGATCCCGAAGGTTTTCCTTCAGGATAAGTGTGGTGCACACAGTTGACCTGTTTCAGAATAGGCTTTATCAATTTCAGAGTGTTCTTTGACAGTTTGCGGAAACGGCTGAGCATTTTCTTGTTTGTGATGGAAAATCACACCTCGGAATCTTTTTGCCGACCCTTGATCTGTTTAATTGAGAAAGGGTCTTGGGTGTTCTGGCCTACGTATTTCATAGGATTGGTATAGTCTGTAGCATCTTGCCTGAAAATATAAATTGTATATTTTATGTGATCGGTGGCTTTTTTTTTTTCCAGTATATTTTTGGAGACTTTAGCCCTGATGAATTCAATCAGTTCTTTGTGACTCCTCGCTCTTCAGTTGAGGTAAGACAAAACAGTGTTTTGTTTGAATATGTGTATAGATATAACTCATGGTTACATTTTAGTTTTGAGTTTTTAATTTATGCTTGTTGATAAGGAAATCCAACGTACAGAAAAGCGCAGAGACTAATACGAGAAATGCCCAAACCCACCGAGCAGATTTGACTACTGTTAACATTTTGCTGTATTTATTAAACAGCAAAAAGTCACAGACATCGTCGTGGCCTCCCTTGTACCCGTTCCCACCTCCTGCCTTCCCTCCCCAGAAGTAACAACTCTGCCGGATTGCTATTGTGTTCGGACTGTCGTCTTCACCTTTCACTACATATGTGGTTGTCAACAGATTGTAGCACCATATTGTCTCCTGTGGTTTAAATGGTAAACCGAGTCATACTGCGGATGGCTCTTGAACGGCAAGGGGATTGGGAGTGCCGACCCCAGCGCAGTTGCAAATCCGCGAGAACTTTTGATTCCTTGCAACTTAACTACCCGTAGCCTGTGGTTGACCGGAAGCCTTACCGATGACAACGGTAACAGTTGATTACCATATTTTGGGTTTTATAAGTATCATATACTGTATTCTTAGAACAAAGTAAGCTAGAGAAAAGGAAAGGTTAAAATAATAAGGGAGAGAAAATACATTTACAGTACTGTTCTGCATTTTTGGAAAAAAATCCGCCTGACGTGGGCCTGCACGGTTCACACCCGTGTCGTCCAAGGGTCAGCTGTAGATTCATCCTTTTGTAGTTTGTTTCTTTTAAGGTAACATTCTTTACGTTCATTCTTTGATGAACGTACATTCATGTTCTACATTCGTGTTCTTTGGTTTCAGTTTCTCGATACCGTCAGGAGAACGTACCACAGCTCGTTTGCCTTGTCTCCTGTTGAGGACCGTTTAGATCTTTGGTTCTTACGTACTACAGAAACGTTGCAGTAAACATGTTTTACTGTGTGTCCTCATGCTCTGTGGGTTTCTCCAAGATCTGTTCCTAGGAGTGGGATTGCTGGGGCCACCAGGAGTAAGTGTCTAGTTTTAGTGGCTGCTCTGCTCATCCGCTTTCTGAGGGTTTAACCGTCTGCATCGCCCCCAGCTGCGCGTGAGCGCTGTCACCATCTCAGTTAAAGAAAAGCTTCTCGCTTATTCTCACGACAGGTGTGCTCAAAATTTTTGTGAGTCTGCTGGGCTGGTTATGAACGGGTTCTCACTGTTTTAATTTACAATATTCCCAAGTTGCAAAGTTGAGAACCGCTTCATTACTTTCGTATGCCCAGCCCTTCTGTGAATGACCTGTCTCCCTTGTCCACATTTTTTATTAAGTGGCATGTCTTTTTCTTATTGCTTACAGGACTCATAGTCTTGGGTTTTGCATATTACAAGTATCTTTTCCTGGCACGAGGGCTTTAAATAATTTGCGTGTGTGTGTGTCTTTATTTTATTTTGAGAGACAGAGTGTGAGTGGGGGGAAGGGCAGAGAGAGGGGGCAACACAGAATCTGAAGCAGGCTCTGAGCTGTCAGCACAGAGCCAGACACGGGGCTCGAACTCACAGACTGAAATCATGACCTGAGCTGAAGCCGGTCATGTAACTGAGTGAGCCATCCAGGTGCCCCTAGCACGGGGGCTTTTTAAAAACTTCATGTGAGATGCACTTTTTTCTTTTTCTTTTTCTTTTTCTTTTTCTTTTTCTTTTTCTTTTTCTTTTTCTTTTCTTTTCTTTCTTTTCTTTCTTTCTTTCTTTCTCTTTCTTTTTCTTTCTTTCTCTCCCTTTCTTTCTTTCTTTCTTTCTTTCTTTCTTTCTTTCTTTCTTTCTTTCTTTCTGGGTATGGGAAGTAAGTTTTTAACTTTCATGCCAAACATCTTGTTTTTTTTTCCTTCCGGTTTATAAATGTCTTTAAGAAATTCTTCCCTGCCCTGACGTAGCAAAGACACTGTTTTTTTTTCTGGAAGTTTTAAGGTTTTTGTGTTCACTGTAGTATGCAATGCTGCTGAAATGGACTTCGCTGTGTATGTGAGGTGGGGCTTGACCTCGTCCTCTGCCTTGGCCGCAGGGAGCTGTCCCAGCACTGGGCCCTTAGTTGTAGTGCCCTTTGCTCTGGCCCTTGTGCTTCGTCTCTGCAACAGTACTGCTCGTTTTAACTGCTGCGGCTCTGTAGTCTGTCTTCTGGGAGGGCCCTCACCCTCTTGTGCTCACCCCAAGCGTTTTGGTTCTGCTTCATCCTTAACTGTTCCTTAAGAGTCTGTGATCAGCATGCCAAGTTCCATGAAAAATCCCATTGAGATTTCAGTTAGAATCGTGTTAATTATGGGCTCATTTGTAGGAGAATTCACAATTTTATGAGAGTTTTCCTAAACACGATTTTGGTATATTTCACCATTCAGGTCTTTTACATGTAATTAATGATTTCTGTTTAGTTTAATAAAACTTATCTGGAATATTTTTTCATATTCGTATTTTAAAGATGAAAACTGTTGAAATTGTATCGAAAAGAACAAAGGGAGGTCCGAGTAAGGATAAGGATAAGGACGTTGATGAGACCTCACCAGCCGCTTGAGTGTTTTTTGTGTGGAGTTCTTTTTACTTGGCAAGATGGAGCAGAGGATACTGACCCCGTAGGATTGGAGCCACACGGCCCGCGTGGCATGTGGCCTTGGCCAGTCCTGCCCGTTTCACCTTGGCTTCTTGAACTCTAGACTCTGGGGCTGGAGAGGAAGGATTAAATGACGGCGTGTTGAAAGCGTTACTTCAGCTGCACAGACTAGAGAGCGATTTATTGGTTTCTCCTCTTTGACTTCGGGAAAAAGGAAGAAATCACCGAAAGCAAAGCTTGGTCAGGTCACAGTTTAGAAGGTGAATAAATCCCTTCAGTGCCCACCTCCATCTGTTTTGTGTTCATTGATGGTAAGGGCGTTTTAAGGAATCTAAGGATAGGAGCCAGGAAACCGTGAACGCTGCGTTATAGATTGTATTTCCTAAGGCAGTAAAATGCGTCTGTGCATGTTAGATTTTGTAGAATGAGGCTTGGAGTTGAGTGTGTCCTGACAGAAAAAATAACAATTAGGAAAAACATGATCGTTCCGTATTCCCCAAGCGTTAGTGTAATTGAGGTTCTACTCCGTGTACTAGTGGTTCGAGTTTTAAGTCATTTCTGTCTTTGAATCACAGCAGAATACAGAGGCACCTGCCAGGGACAGGACAGCCTGTGCTCTTGGCAATTAAGGTTTCAAAAGATGAGAAAGCCCCACTTGTGTATTTTACAAAAGCTTTTCGCAAGTGTGTGCATTCGTGTGGGTTTGTGAGAGCCTGTTTGCAGGTAAGTGTCAGAGTCAAAACGTGGGTTTTCCTGTGATGTGAAGGTAGAGAATGTACCATATTTCAGAGTCTGGAGAGCTGCGCTCCTTGGTCACTCTGCTACTCAAGTAGGCCTGGTGGCTCTGGCAGTTTCCTCCCACTCATCGTGCTTCCTTATAGGAAAACGGGGGTGTTTGTTTACCTCTCAGAATGTTGGGCAGTCGGTAGTTACTGTGGAAGACCTTCGCACATAAGGATTTGATGGTAAAGTCATGTCAGACTTTTTACTGTAGAAATAATGGCTGTGTCTTAACAGAATGAGTTTATAGCCAGAAATCTTCGTAAGTCTGGCTCATTTCTGGGTCTTCTGTGTTTTCGCTTTTGAATATGCGTTGCGTTTGGGGGCAGGTATGACAGATGTCGTCTGCCAGAATCACATATGGTCCAGTGACCCGCAAAGGGGAAACACAGGCTAATTAATGCGATCGGGCCAGGCTCTCTCTCTCAGTGTCGTAATTGTTGTAATTCAGGAGTCTGGAGCGTGCGAGTAGCATAATCACGTGGGGCACAGACTGTTTCATGGCGTGCCGTGTGGTTGCACAGGTGGGTGTGTGGGTGCTGTTGTCTCCTGGCGCTGTGGCCTCGTGGCTCGGGCCTTTTGCCTCGCGCTGAAAACGGCGGTGGCTCCTGCCCGCACCGTGCCTGCCGTGTGGCCGTCATGGGAACTTGCACCAGCCCTGTTCATCATGTACTTCTTTGGCTGTTAGGAAATTGAGAAGCATTTTTTTCCTCTCCCTGGGGCCAAGAACTGAAAAAACAAAGCTTGAGAAACATAAAGTGTTAAACTGTAGGAACATTCTGCTTTTCTCCTGTTCTCTCAGCTGAGTGTTGGACTCCGTTTTACTTTCCCTGTTTGAAAGCTTGTCCCTGGCCAGACAGGATGGTCGGTAGTTTAACAGAATCCGAAGAAACCCTCTCAGCTGGTTCCTGTGTGTGATCTTAAATATTAGTAGAAATTTAAAGGTAACATACCACATGTCTTTTTTTATAAAGCTGTGCTCTAGTTTGTAAGCCAGCGTGATTTAAAAATGAATTTCTCCAGCTGGAAGAAATACAGTCAATTTACTGAATAAGCATGTTTTGAACCCCAGTCGTCATCATGTCAGTAGTGTTCACAAATAAGGGGTGAGTGCTCCTTGTTCTTGGGACTTCCGGAACTTCAGTATTGGGGGCAACGCGCACACATGCTTAATGCAGTTACGGGAAAAACAAGACCAGAGCGGGACGGGCCACGCTGCAGACGCTGAGGGTGTGTGTGTGTCTGTGCGTGGGTGCGTGCGTGGGTGTGTGGGTGTGGGTCTGGCTATGGAGAGTTAAGACTGTTCCTCTCCCGGGTTTGGTGTCCTTGCGGGGCTTCAAAGGAGAGACTTGAGGTTCACGAGGGGCTTTTAGACGGCGGAACAAATGGGGGCAGTGCCAAAAGGTTTTGAAACGTGAGTTCAGGAAATGTAATCGACACAAAATTGTGTAAGCTTAATAAGGTGCGCGCCACATCCGATACGTTTATGTTGCAAGATTGCTGTTGTGGAGTTACTGTATCTCGTCACAGACTCACCGTTTCCTTTAGTTGTGACAACAGTTAAGCTCTGGTCTCTCAGGCTTGAGGTTCACAGCCAGGTGTGCTGCCTGTAATCCGTGTAGTGTGTCACGTGTCCAGGGCTTACCTGCGAGTCGCAGGTACTTGCCCCTCAGCAGCGTCTCTCCCGCTCCCCCAGTCCACAGCCTTGGGAACTACCCACCATTCCACTCTTTGGGTTTTGGACTTGAGCTGTTTTCGTTTTTGAGATTCCAGAGGTAAGGGATATCACACAGTGTTTGTTGAACACATTACCTTCTGCATCAAAGGGCCCAAGCAGTGACTTCAAAAGACGGTGGCGCTATTCTCAGCCCAAGTTGATCTCACTTTGCGCCCGATGTCACGAGATGTCAGCGTCTTGCGTCGCTCACCGTGCATTCGTGTGTGAGAGCTTTATGGTTTTGCTTCAGTTTGCAAGTTTGTGTGCTCGTAAATAGCTGCACGGTGAGAGACGGAACTTTGAACAACTCTTACAATTCCATTCCGCTGTCTATAATAAATCCACATTTACCACAGACTAAGGGGCATCTTATGAGTGGTGGAGGTTTGTTGAATTAAAGGTGCCACGTGCTTACAGAGTAAAAAAAACACACACACACACTTTGGTGCCAGAACTCATTGCAGCATCACTAATTCCCACCTTTGCACTCTTACCAGATTAGTAACTCAGAGTGTTTTAAACACCAACAGGTTGTCAGTGTTGCCCTGGAGTCTGCTGGGGTGGGAGGTCTGTTTTCGGGACCTGCCTCTACCCCTTACCACAGTTTGTGTAAATACAGCGTGATTAAAAAACTAAGCACTTTCGGTGCCTTACAGTTGTATAGATTTCTGTCACCAGGGGGCACTGCTGTCACTGATGGAGAAAGAGAAGGCCCTCTGCATCTGGGAGCTTGATAAACTTCCCTTGTGGCTGCAGAGGAACGGGAAGCGACTGGTCCTCACGTGCGCCCTTTTCGCTCCGTGTGTCTGTGCCAGAGGTCAACGCTGCAGCAGCCCGTGCGAGGTGCGAGTCCCAGGGTAGCCCCTGGCCGCACCCGGAAGGGGTTCTCCTGGTGTGTCAGCGGATGGGAACCGTGCGCCCCCTAGTGGGAATGCGTGGTGGAAACATGCATAGCTCTCCCGTCCTGAAAGTGTTCAGTTCCTTTTGTTTTTAAAAAATTTTTTTAACCTTTATTGATTTTTGAGAGAGAGAGAGAGAGAGAGAGAGGGAGACACAGAATCCGAAGCAGGCTCCAGGCTCTGAGCTGTCAGCACAGAGCCTGACGCGGGGCTCGAACCCATGTACCACGAGATCATGACCTGAGCTGAAGTCGGCCGCTTAACTGACTGAGCCACCCAGGCGCCCCTGTTCAGTTCCTTTTGAACTGCTCTTTGTTTCCTTAGGTTCTCTGGGGGGAGAGAACTTGGTTACTTGGAGTGATAAGTGTTTGTCTCCGTGATTATTGAGTCGACTTGCTGAGAGTTCATTGGGGAAATCGGCCGAGGAAGCCACTCACGCAGCAGTTCTCGGACAGTGGCGGGCGTGACAGTCCCTGGGGCCCGTCCAGGAAGCCCGGGCGCTGCGGGGGGACACGCTTGGAGAAGGGCTGTTCTAGGGTGTCGTTGCTTTGTTCTTCTGTTCTTTCTTCAGGTCCACTTGCCTTAGCCCTTCCGTCCTAAGCATTCTTATCCCGAATGTGTCCGTTTGAAACATTTCCAAGTCTTAAATGCTATGGAATAGCTAGGAAGAAGAAAAATTCGGGATATTCATAGCACTACCTTCCTGCTTTTTACAAAGAGGTCAGACACTCGCTGCTTTGCTTTCTCTCCCCTAAACAAAGAATGTTTTTTCCAGCCTTTAATTCAGTTATTTAAGGCACTGTGTCCAAAAGGAGCCGTGATTGTCAGACTTGTCCGTGGGCTCTCGGCACTCTGCCCGCGGGCCTGGTCCTGGCCTCCACTGGCCGTGCTGACGCGTGTGAGGTGAACCTGAAACGCCGACGGGCAGTACGGGTCATCTTTGTCGGGGGCCCGGGACAAGTGGCCGCGGTACCTGTGGGCCGCCTGACGTCCTGTGAGACGGGGGTGTTTGTCGTAGCATAGTATCGTGGTTGATTCACGTGTCCGTTGGAGTCCGTTTTTATTATTTTGCCTCATTTTTGGATCTTAATGGCAATATTTAAAAGCATTCCTCTGGTATTTTTTTCTTAAATGAAGGTGATTTAATTTTACTGTCAGTGTATGTTATTGTAAACAAATGTCACGAGAAGTTGAACGGATAAAGAGTTTTAACGAAGTGTTGCCTTAACGAAGAAGCATGTGTTGGGTGTTAACATGTTGTTGAATTAAAATTTGTTTTCCACTTCCCTGTGCAGCTTCCTCCCTACAACGGAACAGTTCTGTGTGGCACACAAGCTCCCGATGAACTACCCGATGGTAAGCTGGTCTCTCCTCTACCCCCCGGACATGCATGCTGGCCCTGTGTGCTGGGGGGACCGGGGGGGGGGGGGGGGGGGGACGGGCAGGAGGCCTGGAAGCCACGTTTCCTGCTCGTTCCTACTTTTCCAGTAAACATGCGTTACTGCTCAGTGTTTTTGCTGTAAGCTATAGCATATTTGATCACTGCACCGTTTTGCCTGAGGAGTTAAGTGTCTTCTGGGCTTCAGAGTATCAGATGTTCCAGGTTTAGCGAAGGAGTTGCTTGTTCGAGTCTGTTTTTCTCTTCACCGTTCTCAGCTGCACAGGTAGGTTTTTCACGGCCAGTGCTTTCTGAGAAACCTCTCCGTGGGCTTCCTCCTGGTTGGGGAGGCTGCCGGCCCGCAGCTGCCGCCTCGCCGAGAGCGGGCGCAGAGCCGATTCCCGGAGACGGTGTCCGCTGAGATGCAGCGATTTTGTGTTGTCGAGGGCTGCGGGTGGTTCGGTTACCGCGGGCTGCCGTCACCGCGCGGGTCGGGTCCGCGTGGACCGCGTTCAGTCTGGATCATTAAGGTCCCTCGCTGGCCTCGGAGAAGCGAATGCCGACCCTTTCCTTGGAGAGCCAGGGATCCGGTTCCCTGCTTCGTTAGCATGGGCTCTTAATTATAATCTAGACGTGCGCCTTGAAGAGACTGTCTGGACTTTGCACAGTAAAATCAGAGAGAGACTGTGTCTCACGTTAGCAGCTGGGAAGCCGGCGTCTCGGAGATGGCGAGGGGAAGGGCGGTTCCGGTGGCGGCTCAGGACGGGACTGATGAAGTGAGCTGGAGGGAGCCGGCCCCCCTGCCTGCCGCCCAGCCTCCAGGGCGGCCGCTGCCCGAGTCCGCTGGATTCAGTCTGTCTCCGTGTATTCTGCACGTCGTAAGCGTGCTGCAGGTGTCTCCTCAGTGCTTTAAAATGTCTCGTTCTTTTCCCTGTCACGTTACTCCTTTTATTCTTGTCCAGTTAACGGCCTCACCACCCGCCCAAGGGGCGCAGGCTGGAGACGGGAGGCCCTGCCAGCTCTTCCCAGCGTCCAGCTCTCTCCTTCCCTTTCTCGCGCCATACCCGCCTTCCAGGCTGTCTTCTGTTCAGTTACTGCTTCTTGTCCCCTGTTCTCCGTTGTCTCAAGTCCACCTTTTAATCTGCTGAAAACACAGCTGGGACCTTGCCACCTGCTCGTGCCGTTAGAGACCGGCCAGCTTAAAGGCCCCTTTTTCCCTGAGGCCTTTTCTGTTCTCTCGCGTTTCCATGACGTCTGCTTCTCTTCCAGTGCTTGTCCCACTGTCCGGTGATGAGTCCGCCCCCCTTTCCGGGCTGAGTGCAGCCGTGGCGGCGGCAGGGATCGTGGTCGTCCACGTCTGTGTGCTCAGCAGCTGCACGGTGTCGTATCTGGCATGTCGTGAACCCCCAGTGTGGCTCTGGGTGAATGAGTTAGGAGACGTCCTCCGCCTGCCACCGTAGGCAGCTGCAGCGGGCTCTGTGCGGGGGCTCATCACGGGTGCCTTTCCTGCCTCTCCTTTCCTTCCGTCGCTTCCCACAGCTGCAAATAGTGTGCGCCCCCCTCCCCCCGCTCCCGGCCAGCTGTCCCGCCTCTTCCGCGGACGCCTCCGTGGCTTCTCGTGGAAATTGGCGCTCTTTCGTGTATCTGGAAGCATTCTTTCTGTAAACCGTTGGGCCTTGTCTTGCCCTCCCTCCGTGCTGTCAGCTTCGGTCCGAGGTGTCTGTCTGCAGGCAAATGTAACTCCCTGGGGCGGGGTCTCTGCCTTACTCATCACTCAGCCCTCTGTGATACCAGTCAGCACTTTGCACGTGGCTGGCCGCTCTGCTAATTGGAGAAATGAGCTGAGCCAGCCACTTAAGTTCTTAGACAGTGGCGGGCACGACAACCCGTAGGGGCCCCTGAGCATTGCAGACCGCGGGGCGCGTTCAGGAACCCAGGGCGCTGCGGGGAGCACGCTTGGCAAAACGCTGCTAGGATGTCATTGTTTTACTTGAGCTGCTTTCCTTCCCCAACCACCCACTTGCCTGCATAGCCTGAGCGCTGAGCGGTCCCCGGTCACCCGCTGCTTCGACTGTGTTGTGCGAAGCCTGGCTTCGCGGGCTTCCACCGGTCCGTCAGCCCGCCCCGACCGGGCTTCTCCTGACTCCTCTGCCGTGTGGGGCAGTGCGCACGCGGGTCCGTGGTGTGTGTTCTGGCGAAGAGGAGGAGCCGTTCCGGGTAGGACTCTGCCTTCCAGTGATGCAGTCAGACCCCAGACAGGATCATGTTTCATAGTGGCCGTAGCGTAGTGAAATGATTCCATTAATGTCATATCATGGTCTAGAATGTTCTGTGATATGGTAAGATTAAGGAAATACATCGTGTTCTAGAATATTCTGGGACCCGATAAGATCAAGGATTGAGATGTGGAAGGCACTGTGTGTGTTGGAGTTAAACTCTTGCACAGACTGCCTGACACAGCGCATACTGATTTATAATCAGATTTCACAGTACGCCCCAGTGTCCCCAGGGTAGCCTCCCTGTGTGGCGTGCTCTTCATTGCCTCAAATACATCCGTGTCAGGCCATGCAGCGGCATTGCACCCTCGCAGCACCGCAGAGTAGGGGATGCCTGGAAGCAGAATGGACGGCCTACTTCTAGGTATGATGGTGGAGAAGTTCGCTTGTCTTTAGTGACTCTTTTCAAAATAAGGAAACAAAAAATCAGTCTTCAAGGACCAAAGGATTCAAGTGGTCGTGGTGGTGGCTTTATATGGAAATGTGCTGTTAGGTGTAACCATCACTAGTATTCCTTTTTCAGGAACTTTCTGGTGTTGGGCAGGTGTTCGCCCCTCCCGCCCCCCAGGTGTGATCATTAAACGGACGAAGACTTAGACTGTTGACACCCCTGCCCTCCAGTAACTTGCACGTAATTGCCGCCTCCTGGGGGCTGCTTTTTAAAAGACTTCCGAGGTGAAACATAGGTTATTTCTAGTAGAGCACAGTTCTTCTGGCAGGGTGGGTTTTTCTGAAATACATGTTTTGAGAAGTTGGCTCCTTAGGCTGGACTCGGAGAAATCCTCAGTTAGGCATTAAAGATGAGTTAGAAGGCATGTGGCCTTTCCTTAACTTCAAAATTTGGAACTGTTGCGTCAGATAGAAGATGACACTGATGCTTGATGTCTCTTGAAAGCTGCAGTTGATTCTAAAACTTAACGTAACTTCAGAAATGTAAACTATGAAAAAAATGTACCTTTCGGAATGGTGGCACGTGTAGATTGTCGTCCGTTGGCAGGAAGCAGTGAAAGGTCCCAAAGAAGTTTCTAAAAGTGTGCGGTCCTAACTGTCTTTGGGTATTTTTGAAAGTATCTTCATCACCCGTGGAGTTCATCCATTATGAATTCATTTAGTGCACATTTACATGCATTCATGCAAAGCCATTTTCAGACTTCAGTTAAGGTTGTCAGTGGAGGAGATCAGGAGACGGGTGATTGTTTTGTTATTTTATTTTTTTAATGTTTATTCATTTTTTGAGAGAGAGAGAGAGAGACAGAGCATGAGCAGGGAAGGGGCAGAGAGAGAGGGGAGACACAGAATCCGAAGCAGCTCCAGGCTCTGGGCTGTCAGCACAGAGCCCAGTGTGGGGCTCGAACTCACAAACTGCGAGGTCATGACCTGAGCCGAAGTCACATGCTTAACTGACTGAGCCACCCAGGCGCGCCGAGGAGACGGGTACTTGTAAGGAGCACCTCTGAAGTGCGCTTTTATGTAGAGGATTAATTCTGGTGTAGTTTGTATTTTCTGAATTACTAAATTACACCAGTTAGAGAAGTCATAAATACAGCAGTGACTTCCAGTCCCTAAGTTAGTTGTCATGATTTTTTTTTTTAATTAAGTTGTCCGAAATACATATACCCCAGAAAGCAAGCCAATAAAGTCATATTTCACTGAGGGGTGTTTTTAGACAGGCAAAATATTACTTGCTTTCTATTATAATCTCATTTAAATTTCTGCCTTCTGGAAGTCTCCCGTGGCTACCCTGAAAGTGGAAAATAAATACAGGCTTCTGTTTTTCATATCTCTAAATTAAATAAAATTTCATAGTTACTTATTTTCAGCAGATTTTTTGGCACAGAAATAAAATGTCATAGCTTTGTTAATTAGAAGAAGACTTTAAGGGTTCAGTTTCAAAAAGAAAATAATTTTTGAGACGTCTGTAAGCCGTGTTCTCAACTAATGGGATATTCGCTGATCCTTGTCTTTCTGAACAGGACAAGAATATCAGAGAATTGAGTTTGGTGTTAACGAAGTAATTGAACCTAACGACACTTTGCCGAGAACTCCCAACTACAGTATTTCGAGCACATTGAATCCTCAGGCCCCTGAATTTATCCTCAGTTGCACAACTTCCAAAAAGATCCCTGATGACATAGATAAAGAAGCGGCCTACAGCTCCGTGGACTGCCAGTACCCAGGCTCTGCCCTTGCTCTGGACGGCAGCTCTAGCGTGGAGGTGGAAGTGCTAGAAAACGACGGTGTCGCGGGTGGTCTCGGACAGAGGGAGCGTAAAAAGAAGAAAAAACGTCCACCGGGATATTACAGTTACTTGAAAGATGGCGGTGAGGGGAGCATTCCCACGGACGCCCTGGTCAACGGCCACGCCAACCCGGCGGTCCCGAACAGCGTCGGCCCGGAGGATGTGGAGTTAGCGGGCGCGGCGCCCCCACTGGGGACACCCAGGACTTGCGGCAGCCCTCAGGGTTCCACGGACTTCGTCAGCGACGCCGTGTCCGGCGGGCCTTTCCCCGGAGCCCTCGACGGCGATGCGAGGACTGCAGGGCAGCCCGGGAGCTGCCACGGGGCTGACTTGGAACAGTCCTGCCTCCCCGCAGAGGCCGGCGGGGACGGCCTGTCGAGGACAGCGGTGGCTCAGCCTTCCCCGGGGACTCACACTACTGAAAACCTTGCCGTCGCTAATGGACAAATACTTGAATCCTCTGGCGAGGGCTCAGCTGCCAATGGGGTCGAGTTGCACACCGTGGAAAGCCCGGACTCGGACGCTGCTAAAGCCGAGGGCGCTGCCCCTGCCGCCGATGCCCCGGCCTCTGCGGCGGGCGCCGCTCCCGCCAGCCAGCCTAAGTCGTGGGCCAGTCTTTTTCATGATTCCAAGCCCTCTTCCTCCTCGCCCGTGGCTTCCGTGGAAACTAAGTATTCCCCTCCCGCCACGTCCCCCCTGGTCTCTGAAAAGCAGGTCGAAGTCAAAGAAGGGCTTGTTCCAGTTTCAGAGGATCCCGTAGCCATAAAGATTGCAGGTATAGTTCAAGAGACACAGGTGGAGAGTGGAGATGGGAGCAGGGCTCCTTCGTTCCGGGTGAGGACCTCTGAGGCTGTCTGGGCTGACGCTTGCCCGCAGCAGCAGGCCCTGACCTGTGTGTTACTAGGAATTTCTCGAGAGTGGCCATGCCTCAATCGTTACCTGTCTAGACGTGAAAGGATATCTAGGCACAGGGCCGGGGGCGGGGGGGAGGGGGGGTGCTCATACCTTTGTGTTAAGTGAACAGTCCATGTCTGCTACCAGTCCTTTTCGGCTGACGGGTTACATTTCCACTTTCTTGCCTTTTGGTCCAGTAATTCTCCATCGTGTGAGTGAATGGACGTGTACGTGTGTCACGGCTCCTGCACACTTTGCTGCGGAATCCTTGATGTGGACTGAGCTTTGCACTGTTTCTGTTCTGTTCTTTCGTAGGATGTTAGAAAGCATTTGGGGTTTTTTCTTTTTTTTAATTTTTTTAATGTTTATTACTTATTTTTGGGAGAGGGAGAGAGACAGAGCGCGAGGGGGGTGAGGGGCAGACAGAGAGAGAGACAGACATAGAATCCAAAGCAGGCTCCAGGCTCTGAGCTGTCAGCACAGAGCCTGACATGGGGGTTGAACCCACGAACGAACTGTGAGATCACGACCTGAGCCAAAGTCGGCTGCTCAACTGACTGAGCCGCCCAGGCACCCTGGCGGGGGTGGTTTTCTTTTGTCGTCTGTTTTGGATTGAGGACGTGGATTTTAGTTCGTTGTAGCACGTGAGGGTCAGCTCTTGACAGGAAAAGAAAAACTGCAGCAATTTGGGACAAAGTTGATGATTTTTTTTTTTGAGGGTTCAGGCTCAAAGGGCGAATTTACTAAGAATCAGAAATGCAGGGGCTGTCTATGTTTATACATAGCTAAGAAGCCAACGTATTTCTTCAGGTTTCTCTGTCCTGAGAAGTTCAGTCGCCAGCTCTTCAGGTTCTCGTCCCGCTAGCGGAGTTAAAAAAGCTGTCTCGGGGCGCCTGGGTGGCTCAGTCAGTTGAGCATCGGACTTCGGCTCAGGTCATGATCTCGCGGTTTGTGAGTTTGAGCCCCACGTCGGGTTCTCTGCTGACAGCTTGGAGCCTGGAGCCTGCTTCGGATTCTGGTCTCCCTCTGTCTGCTTCTCTCCCACTTGCGCTCTGTCTCTCTCTGTCTCTCAAAAATGAATAAACTTAAAAAAAAAAAGATACTTTATTCTTTTGAGACTTTTTATTGAGTCTTAGAGAGACTTAGAAATTGCTGCTTAGAAATATAGAAAGTAGTTTTGAGTATTGCTTCCTGTAGCAGCGACACTAAACTCCTGGGACCACACACAGCTTAGGCAAAGTGGTATTGTTTGCAATCTCTTCCTCTTTGTTATAGGCTCCTGTGTAGACGTTTACTTTGTAAGACGCTGAAATGAATTCAGTTTGTTACGAGTAAGATCACTGCCACAGACTTCGCTCGAATGGGCAGGTTTTTAAGCGTAGGCCCACTTATTTTAAGCAGCATTTAACTGAGAGAGACTCTGGTTCCGTTAAAAGATCTGTTGATGATGGTTATCCCAGAATTAGCATTAAAATCTAACTGGTTCTACTAAGAGAGTAATTTTTATGTTGATTATTGTATTTATTAACTTTTGGTCAACAGGGAGAGGGAAATAGTTCAGATATGAAGTTTTTTCTGTTTTGAATTCTTAGAATAATATCAGTATCCACATTTGATTTTTTTTTTTTTTTTTTTTTTTTTTTAAATCCCAAGTTCATTTAGTTTGGATGTCCACATTTCTGGATCCTCTGCCCTGTCATTAAGTCTGTGGTTAATAAATGCCAACTAATTTTTGTGTAACCAGCAATGAGATACAAAATAGGAAGATAAACCAACTGTAAACAGTAAGAACACCACATAAGGCATTTTGACCCGAAATACAGCCAGCTCTCGACTACTTGTACGTGTTGATCCGTTATGTTAGCGGGTTCTGCTCTCACTCACCTTCTTGGTGTAGGTTGTCCACGTTTTGTTGCATTGGTGGGAACTCAAGTAGAAACTCTTATTCCAGGAGTTGGAAGGGAAGAGCACTTGGGCTGACCCCCAGAGTGCTTTCCTCCAGCCTGCAGGGAGCAGGGGCCTGCATGGGCTTGGGGGGGAGTTCTGTGGCAGTGCCTGCTTGTTGCAATCTGAGAGGGGATATTTGCCACTTTTCAGTAGTAACAGCTGAACCAGGGGGTGAGGAAAAGAAACTTGAAAATCTTAGCTTGTATTTGAAAGTGGTTACCGAGCCGTAGACCTGTCCACGTTTAAGAGTAAGTGTGGGGGACACACAGGTAGTACAGGGATTCCCTGTGTGTTGTGACGAATGTTTAACTTTTCCGGGCTTTTGCTAAGAAACATTTATCATATCCGATGCTTTCGAGTCACAAATAGAGCTGTTTTGTATTTTATGTTCGGCTTTTAAAATCGTGCATCGGTGTATCTTGTCTCAAAGGAGTGTAAATAATGGTGGGCAAGGAGAGGGACGAGGCTGAAACCCAAATAAAATGAATTAAAATTCCAGGGGGAAAGAGCGAAGTAAACTGAAGTCCTTGACAGCTCCAAAAATACACCTGTCTGGTGAAGAAATTGAAGTCCCTGATGCTACCGTTTATTATGAGTTTTAGTCAAAACCTATTAATGTATGGAATCGCACAGTGGCTTTATACCTAAAATTTGTTCCTGGAGACAGCAGCAGAATCATTCCAAGCTGGATCTGCTCAGAAAAATGAATTCCTGTGTCCGTATTTATTTCGAATATGTAAACAAGTACATACCTTGTGATCGATCATTTTGGTGGCTTATAAACCATATTTATTGATACTTTTCTTAGGGGGATGATTTCTTAAATATTTTGTTTTCCTCTTCAGCTTTTCCAGAGCAGCGGAGGTAGTGATAATGTAGCATAAAAGGTACCAGCACCGGTTTGGCAGAGTCATGCTTGTGGACGGAGCGTCCGGTCCCTTTCTGATTCACTGTGTTTATGGTCCTGCTGGTATTTGGGCCGCGTCTCTCTCTTACAGAGCTAAATCGAGACCCCCCTCCACTTACTTACAGACGTGCGTTGGTCTGTGCAGCCAACGGATAGTGGTACGTTTTGGTCACTTTGCTGTCCTGCTCCTGATTTGGTAACCCGAGAGAGCTTGTGTCCTTCCAAAGTGATGCGATGAGGGAAAGGGAAACACAGGATGCTCTGGACAGTTTAGGAAGGTGACAGAAGAAGCAGGTCAGCATCAGAATGTTGATTACAGGCCAGTTACTGGGCCGTAAGAATCCAGGAAACTTCTCTGCCCTGCATTTTCACAGATTTTAAAAGGTACCGTGACCTCTAAATCCTAATTTTAGGAAAACAAAATTTGATGCCTAAAATACATACAAAAATAATCCTGCTTTTTATTGACTTAAAAGTTTACAGCGCAAGTGTTGCCTCCGGGTTTGTAAATCATTTCATTGGAATGATCTGTGGCAGTTTACGTGAGCCGCTGTGTATGTCTTCAAATACAAGAAAGGCTGTTAACCACTCAGTTTTTCCGTGTGTCAGCAGATTTCATAAGAAAAGTTAATTTTAATTCGGCCATTTAGTGTTTAAGCCGGTACAGAAGCGAAGGCACTTCGGACCTTGTGTGTGGCATGGACCATTCTGGCGAGTCAGCGTGGCGTGGGGCGGTCCCCCAGCCCGGTGCGAAGGGTGGATTGAGGAGGCCAGCTTCCTGCAGCCGCTGTCTGGGTGGATCTGAGTAGTAAATTGCGCTGACAATAATGAACTGGAAGGAGGGCCTCGGGGGAGGGTTGTCGTTCCGGTTAACTTGTGATTATTTGCCTTAAAAGGTGAAATAGAGAACCGACAGTGAAGACTTGGATTCACAGGTCCCACTGCGAGTTGCAGCCTCAGGAAGGACCCTGCCTTTTGTCCTTTGGCCCCGCCCTTCCCGGCTTTAATTCTTTTGACCTCAGAAATTGTTAGAGTGCTTATTGGACTTCAGGATAGGAAAACAATAGTGAAGGGAATTGGTGATGTTATGAAAGAAACTGAACTAAATGGAGCCGAGAGGTAGGCCAAAGCCAGATTCCTACTGGCTTGTCTGCAAGGCGAGAAGAACTGACTTGAGTTACAAGTGGCAGGATATTCAGTAATAGTGACAGATGACCCTTGAGAGGAGTTGGGAGCTTTGCACGTGTGTGTCGCCGGGAGGGAGAGGAGGAGCGCATCACCGGGGTCTGTGTTCCGCCCGGTTGTGGTCTCTGCAGCTGTTGAGGGGGGCGGGCCCAGTGGCAGGTGCTGCAGAACCAAACCTTTACATCGTCTGGATGTGTGTTTCTTAAGAGAAGTTCCAGATGAGAAGAGATTTCATCTTTTTCTTTTTTTAAGTGTATTCCTTTTGAGAGAGAAGGAGAGTGAGCGGGGGAGGGGCAGAGAGAGGAGGAGAGAAAGAGAATCCCAAGCAGGCCCTGCACTGTCGGCTCAGAGCCTGACGCGGGGCTCGAACCCACAAAACGTGAAATCACAACCTGAGCCGAGACCGAGAGTTGGACATTTAGCCCACCTAGCCGCCCAGGCGCCCCGAGGAGATACTTAATTTTAATTTTTTTACGAACTTTCATTTCTTTTTAAATGGAACTTGATGTATATTCACAAAATGTCCAAAACTTAATTTTCAGTAATTTAACTTCTTGGAGTACTGAAACTTGTTGGTTTGCTCAAAGTTTTCCATAAATTAATTTCCTTTTTCCGTGTCTTCCTGCCCACATCAGTTGTTTCTTTTCTTTTTAAAAAAAAAAAAACATATGTTTTTTAATGTTTGTTAATTTTTGAGAGACAGAGAGAGACCGAGCACGAGCAGGGGAGGGGCAGAGAGAGAAGGAGACCCAGAATCGGGAGCAGGCTCCAGGCTCCAGGCTCCAGGCTCCAGGCTCCAGGCTCCAGGCTCCAAGCTGTCAGCACAGAGCCCGACGTGGGGCTCGAACCCACGAACAGTGAGAACGTGACCCGAGCCGAAGTCGGACGCTTAACCCACTAGCCACCCAGGGGCCCCACCGTTCTTTATATTCTAATAAGGATTGTCAGCGCCTGCCAGCCTGCTAGGTGTCTCCGTAGACCTGTTGTGCCCTCGTGTCTGCGCCTCTCATGGCCTTGCACGGTACAGCCTGTCGACTCTGCCACAAGGGAGGCTGGAGTCTTCTGTCCCAGGCTGCAGAGTGAATGGAGCGGCAGAGTCAGGGTTTGAACTGTGGTTGTCTGCTGGTTGTCTTCCTGGACTGGTGCCTTGAGTCTCCTTTGCAGGGGCGCCTGGAGGCTTTCTGAACAGTGTGATAGGGTGACCCTCAAACTCCATCAGGTCGTTTCTAACAAACTTGAGTGGAACCAACAACTTTAGTCTCCAGTTCACCCCCACATTACCCTTAATAGTTACTTTCTGTGTGCCACCTACTCTCTAGGTCAGTGAGTGATGATTGGCCTTGTCTCGAGCGTTGTCTGAAGAAGAAGATACGAAAGGAACAGATGTCCGCTCTTATTAGCAGAAAGACAGCAATCATCTGCAGAGAGGTGTGGGGCCTGAGGCCAGTAGGAGATGTGCTGGAACCAGTGGGGATGGCGAGATCAGGCTGGGACCCAGGAGGCCAGGAAGCTCTGGTACCCACACGGGAAGGACTCAGCAGAGCAGTTAGCGGCGTGACGGGGTTGTCTGATACTAGGTGGGGGTGACGGCGCCTCCTGCCACGGAGATACGCAGTGTGCCTTCAGGGAAGACTGCTTCCAGTCAGCCCGCCTTCGAGAGTGGTGTTTAGGCTCACTGGAAGATGCTAACGACAGAATGGCAACTTTATTTTAGCTTGGGTAAGACTTGCCACTGTAGAGAACGTTCTAGGATAGCAGTGTCATGATTAAGGAAAATCTGGAATGTTTGGAATGGTTTTCTTCTCTGTATGTTCTACCATAAAGACCTTAATCTACAAATGTTTGAATATTGTACCAGAGGCTCTTGTAAAGAATGTTGAAGACTCGAAGCTAGTTCAGTACATCCTCTAGTAAATGTACTGAGTGTCTTTTTGTTCCAGATGACGTGCTTTGAGTTTTTGCCCTGTTCATTTTGTGGCTCCATGGCTGTTTGGAATGTTCTGTTACTTGCAGTCATTGAGCCAACCACTAGGTGATGCTGAGAGACTTGAATTTGAGATTGTAGATGCCGAACAGTGAAACTGCTTTTTTTTTTTTTCCCTCCCTTAAAAAATAAGTGAACTGAGAGCAATGGCCCTAAGCTGGCGTTGGTTCCAACGGGAAGGGTCGATGTAGAAACTAAAGGTTTCTGTCCACCCAGTACCTGCTGCTTCCCAGATCAGTGTTGGAAAGAAGTCAGCTGATAGTCAGCTTTAAATTGGGTATATTCTCTGACTCCACAGGGCTGCAGTGTTTCAGCCTGCAGGGATGCAGATTATTCTGGGCACGTGGCTCGGTTACAAACATAAGCAGGGGAGGAGCAGAGAGTGAGGGAGGCACAGAATCCGAAGCGGGCTCCAGGCTCCAGGCTCCGAGCTGTCAGCACAGAGCCCGACGTGGGGCTCGAACTCCCGAACCTCAACATCATGACCTGAGCCGAAGTTGGACGCTTCACTGACTGAGCCACCCAGGCGCCCCACACCTGTTTCCTTCTGAGCGTGGAGTTGATTTTTTTTTTTTTTTTTTATATTTAAGAAGATATTAGTTCAAAGTACTTTTGACCGTCTGCAAACATGTTTTTGAGTCTGTTAAGGCAGTTAACATGGGAGGGAAATTTCAGATCTTCTGGTCCTTTTCTTTCCATTTTCCTTCCGTGTCTTGCTAAACAAGAATTACTGTCACTAAGCCACCTCCCTCTTCTGTCTTTGCCCCTCCCCCCACCCTAGAAGCCGCTCCTTCCTTGGAATCCTCAAAAGAAATTGAGGTTGCTGTTTCCTTTCTTTCCCCAGCATAGCATAGCGGTGAGTCGGTCCTTCCCTGGCTCCCTCCCTCCACAGTCCTGTGAGCCCCTCAGCACCCCAGTCCTGTCTCCTCAGGCAGGCTTCGGGCCGCTTCGCTCTGGCTCTCCTTCCTGGGGGCCTAGAGCCTGCTTCCGCCTCCACTATTAATTCAAACCCCCGCGTCCTTCTAGGTTCTTCTTGGGCTGCCTCTTACCTGTGGGTGGTCCTTAGGGCTCCGCTCCTGACACATCACTCCTGCTGAGGATGTCTGGTGCCGGCTGCAAGCTGTGGGCGTGTGTGTGTGCGTGTGTGTGTGTGTGTGTGTGTGTGTGTGTGTGTGTGTGTGTGTAGATGTGGTACCTGCTCTGTGGGTGTGAGTGCACTGCCGACTGGTATAATCTGGGTACCTCGTTTCCACGCCTCTGAAACTGAGCCGGGGACCTCATCACCGTATGCAACAACAAGAAGCCTGCTCTGGGTGGGAGGCACCATCGCCCCGGCCGGAGACCTTGCCGTGCCAGCTGCCATTTGCCGTCCTCGGCCCCCTGCCGCCTGACGGGTTGTCCGGTCTGTGGATCTGGCCGAGCATCCCGTCCGCCGACCCGCCTTCGGTTCGGCCTGCCCCGTTGTCCCCTTTTCGCTGGTCTGCAAGCTCTCCTGCAGCAGGGCCACCTCTCAGCCACCTCTGTGCTTCCAGGACCCGGTGCCCGGGCAGGGCTCAGCGAACGGCAGCGGGTCATTTAGCTGAGGTCCTGGTGGTAAGAAGGCGGTTGATTCCGAGTCTTCTGGTTGGCAGAAACAGCATTATTGTTCGTAGATGTAAAACTGCTATGGCAGAGATTCACAGGGGTCGCGCCTCTGCTAGAGTGTTCGTCTGGGACGGATGCCCATTTGGAAATGCACAGATTTTTTAATGGAATAATTATGTTAAATAATTGCCGTTCTGGGGCACACGTTGACAAGTATGGACCGTCGTGATAATACGCCACAAACACACGCACAGCTCTGTTTTAAGGAGGAGATCTTAAGCCTGTGGGGAGAGTGAGCCCCGAAACCTTTGTGTGAAAGGGTCGTGGCGTGGAGCCCGGTACTTGCCGAGGGGCAGTGCGGACGCGGGTGACGCGTCAGCTCAGGCCACAGCCGTGCCGGCTCCCTAACCCTCTGGGCCTCTGTTCTCTCGCCTGTGACGTGAGCAGGATAGCGGTGGCCCCCTGACAGGGGTGTGAGCACAGTAACGAACGGTACAGCTGAGCCCCGCAGCACAGTGTCTTGTCACACGCCCTGTCCCGTCTCTGCCGGGAGGCGTCACCTGTCGCGCGTGGCTCAGCTCTGTACCTGGCGCGGTCCTCACGGACGCCCAGCGCTGCGCCCGTGGTAGGAGAGAGAGCGGAGAGCTGTGCCAGCGCAGACTAGTTGAACGGGTCCCAGCAGGTCTTCTGGAGCCTGTGACGCTTTACTTTTTGTAAATGGAAAAATCATTCACCGTGCTTCGTCAGTTAGAGGGAAGAGGGCATTTACTGTCCCAGGAGGGAAGGGATAGGTGTGTGCGGACGTTAGAGCTGTGCAAATTAATTTCCTCATTTAAAGCTCAAGTCTGAGACCTGCCAGTCCAGCTGCGGTGTCGAATTAAAAAGCTTGCTTTTGTTGGATGCCTTGGATGGGCGCTGACATCACACGTACGCTCACTCCCTTTTTCTTTTCTGGGACACGATTTAAAAGGAAGCGGTGTGGCTACAGATCGTGGCTTTCAGGCACCGGCTGTGCCGCGTCGCTCCCGAGTGACACAGGCAGGCCGGCGGGGGTTTAGAGACTCCGTCTCCTTCCTGGTGAAAGGGGGATGGTGCCGCTCCTCTGGGTCGCTGAGGATTCAGTGCCGCCCCTTAGCACTTGCACGTCGTCGGGCGCTTGCCTGGGTAAAAGGTGTCCTTGACTTGTGGCTTCACTGGTACAAGTGGGACATGGGGAGACTTTGTCTTGTTGTAAAACTTTACTGAAAAAAATTACTTAAAGCGTTTAATTGCACCACTCGAGCGTTCTGTGAAGATGGCAGTCCCGTCTGTCCGCCGACCGTAGAGAAGAGTGACGTCAGGGTGAACCTGCCGAGAGGTGTGTTTCCGCCTGGAGCCAGGGCGTTCGAGCACACGCCTTGTGTGAGGAGTAGAAGCGCGCTACGTGAGGCCGCTGTCTCAGAGAGGAGTGTCGCCCCTCCCTGGACGGTGATGGGTCGCCCACCGTTGGGGTGCGTGGGGTGCCCTGGCAGTTGCTGGGGCTTCCCCCGGATGAGGCTCCCGTCTGCACTCGAACTCCTCCGTAGCTGGCGTTCGAGGGACCGTGCTGTTGGCGGGGCCTGCCTCGCTGTCAGCGTGCGGGGAAGAGCCTGCGTGTCTCAGGTCTGTTCGCTCCAACCCATGTAGTTCAGCCGTTTCTGTTTCTTGTTAAAATAGTTCTCTGCTCCCTGGTTGGATCCCCACGGAAAGATAAACAAACCTAGTGTTAGGGGGGAGAGTATTTTTAAAAATTTTAAATCGTTGGTTACTGCACACCATATTGGGCCCCGTGAAGCTTCAACGCAGTGTGCCTTTTCCTTCGATATGTGCTTTCTCGAGGGGGTTTTTAACGCTTCTCCAGAGTGTAGGAATTTAGTTTGCTGTTATTTACTGGATGTCGTTAACTTCTTAAATATGCTTCTTCACTCTTTCAGAGTTACTGGAGAATGTGACCCTAATACATAAACCAGTGTCATTGCAACCCCGGGGGCTGATCAATAAAGGAAACTGGTGCTACATTAATGCTGTATCCTTCTCACATGCTGTCTCCAAGGCCCGCGGACCGCAGCGTTCTCTTCCTCCTGTGCATTTGACTTAGTTCAGCTGCCATGGGGCTTCTGCCTTAAACTTTGAATCCGAAAACTTGGTTCCTTACTTAGTCTGCCTACCTTGCTTAAAAGATAGGAGTTCTTCCTGCCCCCCAAAAAGATGATTTGTTGACCGGTGAGTGACAGAATGAGGCCAATTTTATTTTCATTAGCATGGCCTCGAGTAATAGGGTAGCGTGTCCACCGACAGCTGGAAACATTGTTGTAATTGCTACATCTTGGTCGAATCAAGTTTTTGTATGTAAACTGCTGACTGCGGAGTAAGGCCTTACATGGAAATCGCAAGGCAGTTGTCCTTACGGTTATTTGGTCGATTCCTTGAAAGTTTACATACGTAAGTCTTTCAGTGTCCTTGGCTTAGTTTTACATGCTTTGTGTTTAACGTGCCTTTCAGAAGTTTGGAGTGTCTGTTTCATTTCCTTTACGCTTCCTTACTGCCACTCCTTAGACGCTGCAGGCACTGGTCGCCTGCCCTCCAATGTATCACCTGATGAAGTTCATCCCTCTGTATTCGAAAGTGCAAAGGCCTTGTACGTCGACACCCATGATAGATAGCTTGTAAGTAAGGGGCCTCCAGATGTGTTCAGGGGCTGGGTCGTTTCGCCTCTGATAATTCAAATTCAAAGAGTTTGCAACGTTCTTACTTTCTTGCAGACGAGTCCTTTAATGTTTTTATTTTTTAAAATTCACTGCTTGTGTTTTTATGTGGAAGCTAACTGGAAATGGAATTGGAGCACTGCCTGTGTTCCTCAGATTTGTTTATGTCAGTTTAGTGCTTGCCAGTGTGTGCCCCTGAAGATCTTGCGGAAGCTTACATAGAAAAGGTGGAAGAACTCACTCACCGCTCTGGCATCGGTTACCAAAAACTTGCCACCTTCATACTAACTGATATTCTGAGTAGCCATCGAGACTCTCTAGTGAAAGGATGTCTTTTACAAAAATGCACTAAACTTTTTCTCCCCTGTGTTTAGCGTTCGGCTAATGAATGAGTTTACTAATATGCCAGTACCTCCAAAACCCAGACAAGGTGAGTAGCGGCGAGGCCTCCTGATGCCATTGTGTACGGACGGCTGGGGAGGCAGGTGGCTAAATTTCATGCGTTCAGTCTTGTCGGAAAGAAAAGGTTTTTAAAATAGCCGGCACTACACCTGTGCTGTTCTCAGCGTCGGGGGGTGGGGGGGTGGGGGGTGGGGGGGGCGGGGCGGGGGCGGGGCGCCCCGGTGATGTTGCCTTTCATCGTGTTAAGACTGTTTTAGTGACGAGAATCTGTGTCCTGTTCCGTTGCAGCTCTTGGGGATAAAATCGTGAGGGATATCCGCCCTGGAGCTGCTTTTGAACCTACGTACATCTACAGACTCCTGACGGTGATCAAGTCGAGCCTGTCTGAAAAGGTTTGGCCCTGCTCGCGCGTAGCTCCGGTCCCTGCTTGTTCAGTGCTCGCCCTGCACTTGCATTGCTGCCATTTGGTGGGTGTTCGGTAGATGTAGGCTTGGTGTGGAGTCAGTTGCTTGAATGAAATCTGAAAATACGACGATCGTCCTCGTAACCAGAGGCAGGGCGTACATCACTTACTGGGCACCGGGCACCCTTGTAAGTTCTTTCCGTACCTTAGCCGACCTCGCCCCCTGCGGCCCTCTCGTTGTTACGTTTGAGAAAAGGGCGATCCTTTTCCGAGGCCACATAGCTCGTAAACGCAGCGCCTGGCATCACGGCCAGCTCCTTGACCGCCGCACGGCCTTTCGCGTGGAGCGTGGTCCTGGGGCCCGGAACCGTGGCGGCATTCGGGAGAGCTGCGTCTCCGTCACACTCACACGGCTCCTTGACTCTCTCAGCTGCATCTTTCGTCACACACTTTGCTACTAAAGGCGAGGGACCAGGGGCCAAGGGGGTCTCGCGTAGGGCGCCGACAGCTGTCGAGAGTGAATTGCATACCCTTTTTGCGAAGTTAACTGGAGCCTTTCTTTCCTCCCTGACAGTCTGTGACGAGTCCATACGAGCAATTGAAATGATACTTATGGGAATTATTTAGAGAGAAAAACCATCCCCCCAAAAATTCCATTAAAGCTAAGTAAAGTGTGCTGAAGCGCCATTGTTTTGCGGAGGGTGAGTGGCCCGTCCGCGTTCAGTTGGAGATTGACTTGACGTTTCCAGGGTGGCGGGAACGTGCGGAATGTCGGGAATGCAGAAGCGATTACGCTGCACCCTCTGCCCGCAGACAGCTCACCGTCCGGTAGGGGAATTAGATATTTCATCTAAGGAAACAGCAGAGAAGTACTAAGACAGATGCAAATGCAGATGCTTGAGAAGCCGAGGAGGGCCACCCGGTTCAGGTGGCGGCCCAGGAAAAGCAGTGAAGTTCAGGGGGCGTCCCGTGGCCGAGCCCCACTGACATCCGGCTCCGAGGTTACGTTCGTGGACGGAAGTGTCTTTTGAAGTTAGGTGCATCCTGGCTGTGTTGGGTCCCCCATGCCACCCTCAGGCTTGGTGGTCCGACGGAAGGGCTGTGAGTCACAGCCGTTATCGGAAGGACTCAGAAGCCGTTATCCTCGCCATCGGGTTGGGACAGCACGAGGACACAAGGCAAGACGAGACGTCTGGTGTGCGGGAAACCTGGAGACTCGCGTCCTGGTGCGTCGAAGAACGCGCTTCGTTCCTCGGCGTCAGAGTGCGACAGCACGTGGAAAGATGCCGTCTGCTACGGAAGCGCATTGGAGACTCCGTGCCCGGGGTCCCCAAGGGGCCCGTCACATAGGCGTCCTCTGCCCGGCGCAGACCAGAATTCCACACCTGCACAAGGAAAGCGGGTGCTCAGCGTAAACCACGCTGTACGATTCAGGCACGTTCCCTTGTCGGTTCTTGGAGCGGGGGGACCCTCCCCAAATCCCACTTCCCAGATGCCAACCAGGGAGCGACCCGACCCGGCAAGCGGCCCTTCCCGAGAACGTCAGGCGTGCCGCGTTGACCCTCGTGCCTCTGAGCCGCGCAGGTTTCCGCCCTTTGCCGCACACACAGAGCGTGCTCCACGCCCAACGGCTGCCGTCCGTTTGGAGTCCTGTTTGGAGCGGGTACGCCAGAGGCTGAAAGAAGAAGGGTGCGGAAATCCTCGGTCCCCGCGGTCCTTCTCCAAAGAAGGAAATACGAACTCATCCTGAGACCATAAAACAGATATTTGGCTGTCGCGTGACTCGTCTGGAGATGAATTTGCTGACGTGTGTGTGTAAAAAAAACCGTCAGCGGAGCCTTTGAATCAGGAGAGATTTTCACGTGCGATTTGGGTCCTTTCCCCTGTAGCTGCCCATCGTTGCGAACGGGAGGACCACCCGGGCTCCCCTTCCCAGCCACAGTGTGACCTTTGGCCCCTGGGGTTGTGAGACGAGGGGGCCCTCGTGTCTAGTTGTCCGTCCCTTTCGTGTCCACAGAAGAGCAACTTCTCAATAAGTGTTTTGTTCTAAGGGTAACGTGTATTTATTGTAGAAAATTTCAAAAAGCTGGAAAAAACGTAACAGGTGGAAGTTCCTCCTCATCCTACACTTAGACATAAAGGTTGACTTTGCACCCCCACCCCCACCCGTGCCCTCCTCATTCCACCTGTTTCAGCCCACGAAGAAGTCACGCGAAGGGCGCCTGGGGGGGCTCCGTCCGTTAAGCGTCCGGCTTCGGCTCGGGTCACGATCTCACGGTTCGTGGGTTCGAGCCCCGCGTCGGGCTCTGTGCTGACAGCTTGGAGCCTGGGGCCTGCTTCTGATTCTGTGTCTGTCTGTCTGTCTGTCTGTCTCTCTCTCTCTCTCTCTCTGCCCCTCCTCCACTCGCGCTCTGTCTCAAAATAAAAACGTAAAAAGAAATTAAAAAAAAAAAAGAAAAGAAGTCACACGATTTCTGGAAACACTTTACATTAAGTCTTGTTAAAAATTGGAGACCTGGTCTGAATATGCAGGCGCAGTATTCCCTGCAGGCCTTGCGTGGTGATCGGTTAAAATTAACGTGTTCCTATCTGGCCTTTTCAGGGTCGACAAGAAGACGCGGAGGAATATTTAGGTTTCATTCTAAACGGACTTCATGAGGAAATGCTGAACCTGAAGAAACTTCTGTCACCCAATAACCAAAGTAGGTCGTGGTCTGTTTGTGGTCTGTTTGCCACAAAATTGCGCGAGAACATTTCCCCAAGAGCTAATTCTGGACAGATGTCGCGTGTTCGTACACGAAGCCGCTTCTTGCCCAGATCGTTGGCCCTTTGAGTCACTTTCTCACCAGGGCGACTCTGGTTATCTCTACACTGCTTACTTTTTATACCACCGAGAATGCTCCCTTTGGGTAAATCAAAGTACATCCAGCACCTCTGCTTTTGTTCCTTCAGCTTTTAATTACGAAAACGATCAAACATACGGAAAAGCTGGGAGAATGGTTTGGTGAATACCCGTGCAGCCGCTGGATTCTGCACCCGTTAACGTCCTGCCGTGCTTTCTCTCTCTGTGTCCCCACGCACGGTGTGTGCGTGCATTTCCTGAGTGACACAAATTAAGTGGGAAGTAACAGTTTAGGTCGCCCCTAAAATGGCCAAAGCACGCATGTCCGGAGACTGAGAGCGCTCTCCCGTGTGACCAAAGCCCCTTAGCACGTGAGGAAGACGGGCCGCGCTCCCGCCGTGCTGCCTGGCTTCCGGTCTGCCTTCACGGCTCTCCGGCTGTCCCAGGAGCGCCGTCCTTGGTGGTTTTTGCCAGCAGCATTCAGGTGGGCGTCCGTCCCTGTCGCCTTTGTTCTTTGTGCAGAGCGCGCCTTGGTTTCGCCTTTAAAGCTCACTCCGTGCAGGCGGCTTACGGAGAACCTTTTTTTAGGGAAGCTGTTTCGCTGTCGCTGTTGCCATGAGTGGCCCAAGCGGACTGTCTCCTTTTCAGAACTCACTGTTTCCAACGGACCCAGGAGCCCGTCGGTGCACGAAGACGAGCGGGACGAGCCGGGCGAAGGCAGTGAGGACGAGTGGGAGCAAGTGGGCCCCAGGAGCAAGACTTCAGTCACGCGCCAGGCGGAGTTTGTTCAGACCCCGATCACCGGCATTTTTGGCGGACACATCAGGTTTATGCTCTTCCGGAATATACCGTAGTGTGGGCCTCTCTCGGGGTTTTGCCATCTTGCCGAAGGGGGAGGGCGTGAGACGTGTCTGAGGAATTCCGGGCTCGACGCTTTGCCTCGATGCCCCTGTGCCTGCTCTGTGCCCCGCCGTCCCTGCGCCTCTCCTGCCTGGTGCTTTCCCTGCTCTCGCCCGGCACCAAGGCCCTTCGGCCCCGGGCACTGCCGCCGTCCCCCAGGCCCTGCTGCCCTCTTGACTCCTCCCTCCGTCAGCACTCCAGCCGCTCCCAGCTAGGTAGAAAGAGAAAGACTTGTTAAGTTGGCAGGCAGGTTCTGTTAGGAGAAGAAATTCTGTGTCTGGCTGGAGGAATTTTAGGCTCTGGAACCGAGTGAGCTAGGAAGGTGAGGGAGTGTGGAGGGAGATACTTTCACATAAAGGGGGACGCGGGGCCTCCTGGAGGGCCTGGGTTCCCTCCTCTGGCCCAGTTCCCGTAAACCAGACGCTCGTTGCTCTTTAATGACCTCCTTCTAGAAGAGTTCTGTCTGAGTGCATTAGAGACAGACATTCGTTGCTGCTTCGGTGTGGAACTCAGAAGCGCTGGGGCCGGCTCCAGGGAGGCCCCAGCGTCCAGAGTCCCGAAGGACCCCCCAGAGCAGGGTTTCCTCGCGGACGGCCTGGCGTTGGAACCTACGAGGGGGGTTTCGTAGTGAGACGCAGCCTTTGCTTGTCCCGAATGCCGTGTATCCAGAAGAAGTGACACCCTTTCCGAGGCAGAGGCAGGCAGAGTCGGTTTGGGCTCGCCCTGCCCTACGGCTTAGGTCGAGCCCCCTTCAGCGAGGCAGATACAACCCCCGCACGTCCACTGGCTCCTTCACGGCCCCGGGCGGTGCTGCTGTGCCGCGCCAGATCCAGAAGCCAGTCGTGCCGCCTTGTCCCCTTGAACGAGTCCTTTCTGGGCTCCCCACTGTGCGCTAGAGCCGCCGGGCGGGCCCCTTTCCGTTGTGACGTCTCCACGTTAGCCTTGTGGTCGGGTGTGCCCTGGGGACTGCCGCCCCTGTGACTTGCTGTTGCGGATACGATTCCTTGGGCTGGGCTGTTTCGGGAAGGGAAGCCGGGATCCAGGTCAGGCACGGCACTGAGAGAAGGCCGTCTTGTGCCCTTGGCTCTGCGTGAGACCGGCAGCCCGATGTCCGTGCTCTGGGGCCAGCCCAGTGGGCGTGACAGCACCGTGTGTGTGCGCGTAGGTGGAACGTGCAAGGCTCCTGAGGCCGGCGTACCCCAAGATCTCACGTTTGTTCGAGAATAACCAGCATCCGATTTGGAGGAGTTTCTAGCTCGGCGTGCACGGCCCTGCCGGGCAGGACCTCTGGCCTTGGCCTTGGCAGGCTTTTTAAATGTTGAAATGGCTTGTTGATACTTTGGAGAACTAACAAAGGTTGGAATGATCTCTTAAAATTTAGGAACTTCCGTGTGTGTGGTAGCCATCATGAAGTGTGGTTTTCTTTGCAAATCCACCTTCCTTGGGTGGGTTTTCACTCCCCCTGGAGAAACCGTCACCTTTCTTGACCCTTTTCCCTCCGCCCGTTCGGAGCCTTGAATAAAATCGAGGCCGTTGGAGTCCGGAGGACTGCTTCTTGATTCCACCGCCAGTTTTAATGACCGCCCTCCCCCGTTGCTCTTGGAACCAGGGGAACGGCCGTGGCTCTCGAGTCCGTGCCCTCGGAGGGAGCGCGAAGACGCTTCCTGGTCCGTGTGGCAGGGGAGCGCGTGTGGACGTGAAGCCCAAGGCGGAGGAGCGTTTAGTTCGCTCTTGGGGGCACCTGCCCTGCAAAGCCTGAATCCCCGCGCACCCGTCTGATTCCTTTCGTAAACTGGGTCACTCAGGCTGCAGAAGCAGAATTCTCGTTGCGCGCCTGGAATGTTTCCCTGCCGGGGCTAAATGGGAGATGTGCTGAGCACACAAGGTTTACTCAGAGAAACTCAGAGAAAAATGAAATGAAAAACCAGCTAAGAAAACAAGGTTGAACCGGCACCCTTCTTCTTGAGGGTGGTAGGTAGCCTCGTTTCCTGGAATGTTAGCTTAGTTTTTGTTAGACACACCCTGCTTCTCTTTTGTAAGTCCTTTTTATAGGGGAAAAATGCCATTACAAATATTGTTTGCCTTGGGGTTTCCTCTGTTTTACTAGAACGGCTCTGATACTTTGCGAAGATGAGAAGTGTCAGCGTTTTGAGGCCATGGCAGGATAAGGGCAGTTACTAACTGGTGCATTAAATAAAGTGTGGCGTGGAGGGGAGGGAATTCGGAAGATGAAGTAGGTTTTCTTCCAGTGTGCTTGCGCTGGGAACGCGATCCGCTGAACTGGTGGGCTTTTGCTTAGAGATACTCAGGAGGTGGTATTCAGCCTGGTTATTGTTATTTTTCTTTTCCCGCCAATAGTTGGTGTCATTATTTTATTTTATTTTATTTTATTTTATTTTATTTTATTTTATTTTATTTTATTTTTTATTTATTTTTCCCTCCTGATTATTTTTTCCCACCAATAGTTGGTGTCATTATTTTATTTTATTTATTTATTTTTCCCGCCTGCTTATTTTTAAATTCGGTACATCTGTGGCTCTTTTCCCTGTCTGGCCTTCTGAGTGAGAGTGGTCCTGAGAAATCTCGTTCCCCGCGTTAATCCCTCTTCTGCTGCTGGATGATCTTGAGGGAAGGCGGGAAGGAGCGCTGTCTCACGGTTGTCTGGTCGTGTCTTCCAACCCGCAGGTCTGTGGTCTACCAGCAGAGTTCCAGAGAATCTGCCACTTTGCAGCCCTTCTTCACGTTGCAGCTGGACATCCAGTCTGACAAGATACGTACGGTCCAGGACGCATTGGAGAGCCTGGTGGCGAGAGAATCTGTCCAAGGTTATACCACAAAGACCAAACAAGAGGTACAGCCATAGTTGGTCTTGAACGTGCGTGCCGAGGCGCTCCGGTCTGGTGGAAAGAGCGCGCGGCACAAGCGGGTCCGCGCTCTGCCTCTTAGGCCCCTTGCTTCACTGTTCGCACTGAAAGTTTCCACGTGCTTAGAACGGGACGGCTGAAACAGCTGGTCCTCTCACAGCTTCACGTAGCCCAGGGTGACGGTCGTCGGGAGCGTCTGTCCTGAGCTGTGTAACTTTGCTAGTGCGATCGCGGTACGATAAAGTCAGCACCACGTCGAACAGAGGCCGAGCAGCTTCTGACGTCACAAAGCATGATTTCATGAGCTTAGGTAGGCCAGAAAAGAGGTTCCAAACACATCTATTTAGCGTTTGGTTGTAGATCTTCCAGGAGATCAAGAACAATTAGAAAGTAGCTGTTTTCGTGCGTGTCAGTCTTTAATCGGATGTGGAAAGGACGAAAGTCTTTGAGTCTTCAGTGTTCGGGAGTCAGAGAGGCAGATGGCTTCGTGTGGGGTACCTGTCAGCCGAGCCAGGAGAGAGCCGGAGTGTTTGCTCCCGGAGAGCTTCCTGGTGCCCGGGGTCCAGATGTGCCAGCGGCAGCTGTTTCCACTCCGGGGTTGAGGAGGGTGTCGTCTCCGCTGCCGAGATCGTGCTGGTGATCTCGGGGTTGGTGCATTCAGAGAAACGTGACAGATGGACGCAGGCTGGTTACGGGCGGCACCTGTCTGGACAGCTCGTAGTGTCCCTGGGGAGCATGACTCGACAAGGCTGTGGTGGCTGAAGGCGCGCGGGGAGCAGAGCAGAGGAGCGCCTGGGCGCCTGCGGTTCCCCTGGGGCCTCCCGCCTGGACCGGTCAAGCCTCCTCTTGGGAGATGGGCACGTAGTTTGGCCTGATCCTCCACTGTGTTTTCTGACTTGCTTCCCACGGGCGATTTTGTGTAAAAAAGAAAAGCGGTAGGAGCGAGAGACAGAATCTCGGCGCTTGGCTTAAGTGAATCAGCCGAGTCTGGCGGTGGAACTTAATGAGAGAGAAAGTGGGGATTTGTTTTCAGGAGGTCGGTTGGTGTGGCTGAGCCGTGCACTTGGCTCGTTGTGTGGCAGCCGCGGCTCCAGAGGTGGAGTCGCCGTCCTGCCCACCCCCACCCCCACCCCCACCCCCACCCCCCAGCGCCTCTCTCGCTCGCTCTCCCGCGGCCACCTGCAGGGGTTGGTGGCCACTCATCCGGCAGACCTCGCCCCCGCCCCCTCACGCGTCTTTTCCTCTCTTGTTCCTGCTGCGGTGACGCGTGCACGTCGGGAGGGTGCAGATGAGATCGAGGTAGAGGGTGTGAGGAGAAAGAAGGTGGTTTATTCCAGATGGCTGGGGGGAGCGGGGAGAAGGACACAGGAAAAAAGAGGCCCTTTGGCAGAGCCTCGAAGAGGAAGAAGCAACACGCTGCGTGTCCCGGCTCGGTGATGGCGGTGGCAGGTTACCGAGAAGAGCGAAAACTCTCCGAAAAGCAGACGTTTGAGAAAGGGGATCTTGGACGGTTCGTATGGGGCGGGGATATCCGGAAGGAGCAAGTATCACATTTTCTGGAATGTGTTTTCTTTGAACGGACTTCTTAAAATACCGAGTTTGACGTTACTGTGTTTTAAGGTCACGAGATTTATTTTGCTGTGGGACCACTTGACGAAGCCCCGTGGGAAAATAGGACTATAGAAAATACTTGCTGTGCGGAACGGGTCTGGTTTTGTTGCGTGAAGAAAAGTGTGTCAAGTTTGTGTGGAAACCCAAAACACACGGAAGAATTTCCGATTAGCCACTTAGTGAACTGCCCGAAAGTCTGAGGTCAGAGTCCTAGGTCCCTGGCTCGGAGAGCGTCCCAGAGATGCATGCGCCCAGCCCTCGATTCACGCGCGGGGACGCTGGAGTCCTCTTGCCACAATCTCGGTCTCTTGCCGTTGGGCCGTAGCCACGCTTTCCGATCGCTCGCACATCCTCGTCGGGTACGGAGACACCGGGCTCCAGACCCGTGATGAGCATCCAGAGGCGGGTCGGGTGGTTCCCCGCCTGGGATCTGAGCCTGAGTGGGAAGCCGGGCGCCCATTAGGACACCTCTACCCAGATGCACATACGGTCTTCTGAACGTTGCCATACACTTCGCTTCCGCTGTTCTCTTTCCGACGGTCACCCGAACGGGCATTTCTACCAAAAGGATTCTTCATCTAAATACAGGGAGCATCCAAGAGTTTATAAAGAACAGCAAATAAGGGTAATAGGCACTGTTGGCAAGGATGCATTTTTAATGAAGCGCAGCATTCATCGGACCTGTGGAAGCAGATGAGGGACGTGTAAGTTGATAAAACAAACCTGCGAAGCTGATGGTTACAATAGATAGCTTTTGGGTTACGTAGAACACCTAATTCGAGAAACACTTTGGCTTCGGTTTGAGTTACTAAAAAGCACGCTAATACGTACGTAATGCGAGGTGCCACTGCCGAGTTAGCTGTTAATTTTTGTGCCAATTTGCCATTAATGTCACAGAACAGGTTTTTGTTTTGTTTCTTTTGAGAGCGAGAGGACGGGCGAGCGAGGGGCAGAGAGAATCTCATGAGGGACAGAGGCGGAGAGAGAGAGAAGCGGGGCTCACCCGATGCGGGCTCGATCTCACAAACCGTGAGAGCGTGACCCGACCGGAAGTCTGATGCTTAACTGACCCCAGAGCAGGGCTTCCTACCGCGGAGTTCACGCTTGGGCCCGCGGAGCCGTGGCGTCCCGTGCCGCCGTGTCTGCAGGCACGTGTGCGCTTTCCCGCGGGGAGTGTGGGTGCGGGTGGCTCTCGCAAGACCTCTTGGCGGGATGTTAGATCCTCAGACGCTGCCCTGACCCGGCCGAGCGGGGAACGGGGCCGTGGAGCCGCGGGCCGTCGGCTCCCAGAGGGGGTTCTTGGGGGACGGACGTGGCGTCTGCCGCGTGGAGTGAGGGACGCGCGTCCTGCTCTGCTCTGTGCCCTAGGTGGAGATAAGTCGAAGAGTGACTCTGGAGAAGCTCCCTCCCGTGCTCGTGCTGCACCTGAAGCGGTTTGTTTACGAGAAGACCGGCGGGTGCCAGAAGCTCGTCAAGAGCGTCGAGTACCCTGTGGACCTGGAGATCAGCAAAGGTAACGGCCGCGGACGGAGACCGCGTGCGTGGTGCCGGCTCCCCCGGGAGGCCGGGCGCTTGGCGCCCAGCGTTTCTGCGAGATGCCGGAGTCAGGAGGTTCTCTCTCGTGACGGTTTGGTTTTAGATTTCTCGATTTGTAACGGATTTTGATGCTCAAATTGGCACCAGGGTAGCTCTTGAAAGATAAAGGCAAAAAGTGAATAAACCGTATGATCCTACTAGATTGTAAAACCGGAGGAGATTTTGTCCCTTAAGATGAGCATCGTCTTTCTGGAAATATCTTATGGGTCAGTGGTCCAAAACGGTTTTCTTCATAAACATTAAGAATCGCACGTACCGGCCTGTTAAATGGATTTTTTAGTGAAGTGAAGGGACGTTTCCCATAGGCCCCTGGGCGTTCCTCCGACCTCCGGTTGCAATGACACGTGTCAGGTTTGTGGCACCCTGTCCGCCCCGAGTCTCCGTCAGGTAACCCGGCCCCCTCAGCTTCGACGCGTTTTGATGAAAGCAGGCTCGTGTTGTCTTGCTTGTTACGCGTGTCTTCGTGTCAGCTGCCACCTGAAGTGCTTTCCAGAAAGAGAAACGAGATAAGCGAGGACCAGAGGCCCTGGCTTGGGTCAAGGGTGGGGGTGGGAGAAGCCGGCGGCTCCCGGCTCCCGGAAGGGCCCGTCTGCGGGGAGCTGTTCCCGCAGGGGGACAGTGCCTCTTTGGAGGGACCGTCTTACTCTTACATAATGGAACTTTGGCGGCCTCCCTCGCCTGTAAGACGTTCCAACTCTTAGTTTCCCCGGGCCATTTTGTTTCTAAGTGGGCGGCTTTCTTTTCCGTTTTTTAGCATGTCTCCTTTTAAGGGGTTTCTGGCATGAGCTTAACAGGCTCAGTGTATTTCTCCTGTTTCTTAACGGACCGGCTGCCGGGTCCGGGCGCTCCCGCGTCGCACAGCCGGTTTCCCTCCTGGGCAGCGCTTGCGCCCAGGGAGGCCTGGATTTGTTTTGTTTTCCTGGTCTGCCAGGGGGCGCATGTGAGCGGGGCTGTCGGCACCTCTTCGTCTCTGTCACCCTGAGCCTTTCTTTAAGTGCTTTTTTATAGATTGCAGCTGTTGATATTTTGTTTTTCAGAACTGCTTTCTCCAGGGGTTAAAAATAAGAATTTTAAATGCCACAGAACCTATAGGCTATTTGCAGGTAAGTAAATCTGTACGTTATTTACTTATTAAAGCACTGATAAAGAGGTTTAATACCCAGGCCCGATTTAGCCACAATACCACTTCGCATAGAGAAGAGTGTCTCTGCTGGTAACCCCTGGAGTCTATAAGGGGACTCTGTTTTCTTTTGAAAATGTGCGTTTGACCTGACATTGGTGCTTGGATTTGACAGAATATCCTTTTGGCTCTAAGCTGAATCCGTCTCGAGACCTTGTTTAACATCAGTTCTGTCCGTGAGTCAGAGGATCGGGTCGGAGGCCGCCTGCCGGGCTAGCGGTTTGCAGACGGGACCTTTCCTGCTGCGGTTGTGGCCCCTGCGCGGGGACGGTGGCGCCCGGGGGGCTGGGTCCCCGAGACCCCTGTTCTCTGGGCCCAGAGGTTCCTGCGGCACCAGTTTGTCTAATACTGTCTGTCCGTCCTTCGGCTCCTCCTTCCTCTTTTGTAGCCAGAGTCTTCTGGGCCTTTGAGGCTCTGTACTCCTGCTGGTTACTGTTTGCAACAGCCGCGTGTGCTTTCTGGCCGTTTTTACCAGCATTTCCTAGCTTCTTCGTTATCCTTCCTTTGTGTTGGCCTTGCTCAGTCTGCGTGTAATTTAAACTAAGTTCCCATTTACTGACACGTGTTTAGTGAACCTTTCTACTCGGTGCCTTTTTCGTGGTATCTCATTTATTCCTCACAGCTGTCCTGCGAGGCAGGTGGTGGTGTCCCCATTTTACAAAACAAGAAACCCAAATTCTTGTTTGGGACACACGCCCCGCTCTGGCCCGTAGTGGCGTGGTTGGTCTTCACCCTCCTACCCTCCTCCGTCCGTCCGTCCTGCCTGTTTAGAAAGTTGGTTGGCCCCCGATGAGCGGGTCAGGTCCCCGTGCGACACCAGGAGGGCTTGGGCCCGGTCACCTTGCTCTTCCTGCCAGGCTGTGCCTTTGACTTTCTCTTCTCCCCCACGTGAGCCGATCACAGCCCCTCCCCAGGCAGGGGGGCCCTGCGCTCCTGCGGTGTCCCCAGCCCTTTCCAGCCCTGCCTTGTCATGGAAACTGTGCCACCTGCCTCTGGGACCAGAGAGGCCCTAGGGGCCGGCCCGAGTCCGGAGCTGGGCCCCGAGGCCCCAGGGGGAGATGAAGGTCAGCCCTGCCGTCTCCCTGCTGCCCTCCCCGCCTGGGGCCGCTGCAGGGGGAGGCCGCCGACCTGGGGCAAGGACGGGAATCCCTGTCTCTCCTGCTCGGGGAGCCCCGGTGTGGTCCCGCTCTGCCTGCCGGCTGTGGCCCAGCGTCTGCCCGGGGCTCCCCTGCGTTCCCAAATCCTCTCACGGCTTCTCACTTCAGAAATAAGGGCACTAGATTGGATCTGTTGGACTTTCCCGGTCTGCCAGGAATGGAAGGAAGCACTTTGCACAAATGGTTCTGACTGCGGGACCCGGAGAGCACGTTCGAGAAGTGCTGGCCGGTCCCATTCAGTCAGGGGGACTCGCCTGGAGCCCTGACGTGCCGTGTCAGCCCCCGGGTGCTGCTGAGGGAACCACAACGCGTGTGGGGTGCTTTCTCTTGAAGTGTCAGAACGGGAGGGCCTGCAGGAAACACAAACCCACAGCTCCTTAAATCCCACTGACTTGGTCACTCGATCAAAACTCTTGCCCAGGACGTGTCTTGGAGGTGAAAATCCAGGACGAACGCCCTAAAGTGGGTTTGGGGTCTGGGGGACGGGCCATGTCAAGCCTCTTCCACGTCCTCAGTGGCCTTTTGATGGGTGCGACCTGCCGTGTGTGCCGATCCCACCGCTGGTGTCCTGCCGGGGCCTCCTGCAGTCTTCTGTCCCCAGGGCACCAGTCGTGTTTTGTCACGTGGCTGGCAAGGGCGTCCCCTGCGCCTCCAGCACGGAGGCTCCTTTGCCAGGGGGACTGTCTTCTCACCAGCCACGACCTCGGCCACGGGTCCGGACAGGGTCGTCCCTCCCCTGGAGTGACCGCTGCCGCCAAGGCCCAGCCACCTTGCCACCAGCCGAGTCTTGTTCCTCTGCACCGGTGGTGGCACGAGCTCGCCCGGCCGCCTTGCCAGCCCCCTGTCCTCGGAGGCGTCTCCCTCCCTCCCCGGGGCTCCTGCCTGCGGCCTGGCCCTCCTCCCCCTCGTGGAGGGAAGACGGGCGGGCGGGCCTTGGTGTCGTCAGGGGACTTCACTACGTCTTCCAGTGGTTGGTTGTCTTTGTTTTAGGCCTTTGACCAAAGGCTTCTTGATTGGATTACAGAATTTTTTCAAGTGAAAAGCTTCGTTTAGGCATAAAAGAAGAAAGCGTAAAGCCCTTTCGGTGGGGACGCCACCCGGTCCGCCCACATGACAGTCCTGCTCTCTGTCCCTCTTGGGGCCGGCGCGGTCACTCGTTGTGATGACAGTCACAGAAAACCTAGAACTGTCCGTTTTCCACCTAACACCGGCATATTCCTACATCGCCGTGCTCTCAGCCTGTTCCTCTTCCTGTGCACGGCTCTTGACGTTTCCTTGCTTTTTCCCTCTTACCAAGTCTTTGTCGGAGGTTCAGATGATCTCTTTAGAACCGTCTAGAAGGGGATGGGCTGGATCGAGAGCATGAGCGTTTGGGGGTCCGGGTGGCATTTCTGGAGGTCGGTCAGTGCTAGCGGTTCCGTGGGGGCTGGGAGGGGGCGGGGTCTTTGGCGCTACGTCCACGTGCGCGTGCTCGCTTCAGCGGTGGGCCGTCCTCGCCCGGAGGGCTGGCGTGTGTGCCGGCCGGCGACTCCTCCGCGAGGCCTTGAACGTCCCGAGTGTGTCGTTAAGGCGTCCGTGTGTGACTTACTTTCTCGCGCGTCGCTGAGGGTTTTGGATTACATGACGTTGCTTTGTGTGGTGGCATCTCTGCCCCACGCGCCTCGGAAAGGTGTGTCCCGCGAGGCGGCTCCGTGGGGGGGGGGAGAGGGCGGGGGTCAGGCACCCGTGGGGGGCGTGGCGCGCGTGGGGGCGTGGCGCCGTGGGGGGGGCGTGGCGGGCTGCCCCGCCCCACCCCGCCCCGCCTGTCTCACCGGCGCCCGGCCTCTCTTGCAGTGGTCTACCATCACGGCAGCAGCGCGACGGGCGGCCACTACACCACGGACGTCTTCCAGATCGGTCTGAACGGCTGGCTGCGCATCGATGACCAGACGGTCAAGGTGGTGAACCAGTACCAGGTGGTGAAACCCACTGCCGAACGCACAGCCTACCTCCTGTATTACCGCCGCGTGGACCTGCTGTAGCCGCCTGCGCGCCGTGTGCCCGCCGCCCGCTTGCAGACGCCGACTCCCTCTGACTTCCTTCCCGTCTTTAGTGGCTCTCTAGGGGGAGCCTCTTCGTCCCTGGCAGAACGGGCTAGAACGGAGAGCAGACGCCTCGGGGCTCGTGCGCAACAGTTCACGTTGACGCCTGCCTTCCAGATCCGAATCATTTGGTTGAAACGCACTGTCACTCGATTTGAGAAAATACACAGAACCCGTGTTTCTGAAATAATGCCGATTCCTGAGTGAGAAGGGGGAACTTGCATTCGATTCGCAGTCTAATTGCTTAGTAGAATAAATCCTGCACCAGCGACACTTGTACATTTGTGAAAATGAATTTTATCTTTCCTTAAGGAGTAAATTTTTTAATCCGTCACACTTTCCTTCCCCACCCTCTAGTTTTTGATAAACGATAAAAACGAGCCAGTTATCAGAGGAGACATAGTTCTTACTTCTAAAAGAAACATAAATACGAAAAATAAGTTGCTGGTTCCTCACCGGAAAGATACGTGTTAGTAATCGTGCGATTAAAAGCTGCTTCCGTATGCATTGCAGATCAGATACCCGGAGTTAAGACGTTAGCCCACGTAGGTGGGTGGTTGTAAACTTTATCGCCATTAAAAGATTTCACGTTGCATTCATGCTTCTGTGTACACATAATGAAAAATGGGCAAAATCATGACGACGGATCTTTCCTTCAGTCGCTCTGTTTAATTCTGCCGTCTGCTCTTCTGTGATGCTGCGTCTCTAACTGTACACAGTTTAGTGATCTCTAGGACTACAGAAGTTGTCCCCCACCAATAAAAATCACAAAGTTGGTTTAAAGCTGTGCACGGTGTTTCTTTGACTGCTCTCGCCACTTCCGGTCGCCGGCGCTCCCGTGGGCCCGCGGGCTCCCCCAGAATCACGGCGGGCCCTCCAGCCAGCCGAACCAAGGCTCGGGTCGTGCCCGCTTAGTGTCGCCTACGCCACTAACTAGCGATTTCGGGGGATGGAGTTTTTGAATCTTCCGATAGCAGAAAAGGGAGGTGACTCTCCTCCGTTCCTTGTTCCTGTCCCCAGCGCAGTCAGCATCCCCAGAGCAGTGGGCTTACGTCACGCACGGCTGAACACCGTGCTGCTGGGGCATCTTAGCACTTCGGACACCGCCCTTGGGTTGGGGACAGGAAGCCCTTCCCGGGCAGAAGAGACGGAGGAGAGTTCACGTGGGGGTCAGGCCACCCGCAGTGGCTCTCGTGCCTCTGGTGTCCCGCTTCCAGCCCGTGCAGACCATTCATGGTAATGAACTGGGATCCCCGGACAAGCCAGCCAGCTTACGTGGTCACGGCCTCGCCCCCGAGCTCTTCCTTGTGGCAGCCGGTGGTCCTGAGCCTAGCCGTGTGCCGCTCGGGCTCCGAGCTTAGTTTTCACGGAGCCCACTCACCTGTCGCCACCCTATCCAGATTTGCTTGGCCGACCTACAAGTTACGGTTCGGTTTTCATTGAAACAGACCCTTCTCAGGCGCATATGGTGTTTGGAGTCCACATTCCCTCTGGGGAGGCGACCCACCCCCCTCCCCCCCCAACACTGCCCCAGCCGGAGACCAACTGGAGCTGTGTCATAGAGCTTGTCATCGAGCTCTGTGCTGTGATACCGTGACCCGGGTCATGTCCTCGCTCGCGAATGGCTTCTCCGTCCGGACGGACACCAACTTCTGAGCACTGCTGCCCGTGCCCCCCAGCAGGGTGAGGGTCTCTGTCGCCGGACTGTCCCCGTCCCCTGTGAGCCAGACTGAGTGCCCTCTCAAGGACGAGGCCCTCTGGTCTGAGAATGCCTTTTCATAGGCCTCTGGAGGTGAAACAGTGCCTTGCTGGGACCTGTTTTCCTGTGTGTTTAGATGAGACCACGCCCCCCCCAAATAGCGTTCGGGGGTTTCTGTATGATCTTTATTTACGCTGCTAAGGTACGGATTTCGTCAAGCCCAACATCTTTGAGAGGTGACCGCGAGGTATCACGGAACTTTGTTTGGAAGGTCTCCAGTCTCTCTCTCAAGCGCGGTGGAAGTGAGTTGGTCCCGCGGGGCCTTGGGTGTCTTAGTCAGTGTAGGATGGGTTCTTGACATTGCTGTTCCCCGGGGGACACCGGACTTCCCGGTACAGCCGTCCGACGGCCAGCAAAGGGCTCCTCCTGGCCTTTGGGTCCGTATGTCATTTGTTTGGAAGATGGACTCCAGCTCTGTAGGAAAGAGAGAACACCTGCCTTCCCTGATTTTGTGTGTGTGTGTGTGTGTGTGTGTGTGTGTGAGAGAGAGACACACAGATGGAGCTTCCCAGTTTCCTTCGCTTAAAAACGGACCCGCACACCCAGCGAAAGACAGAGGGGTAAACTCACCAAGGGAGAGGACGCAGAGTAAGAAGTCAGCCCGGAATCAAGAGTTCTCATGTTGCCCCTGGTTAGAGAACAAGGTCGTTCTAGCAAATCCAACGTTTTCCAGGGTCCCAAGTGGATCGTTAGCCGTGGGGTCTGTGTTCTTCAGATTTTGAACTCTGGGTTCAGTATTTAGTGCTGCCGCGTTAGTGTTTTCGTAAGTTTTGTAGACCGTTTCCCTGGTTTTAGGTCATTTACACTTCGAACTTGGCCCGTTAACCTTGGTGCCAGGGGCGTCGATTCTGTGATTTTCCTTTGTCAGCATGTGACACGTCTTTCTAGGGGGGCTCTTAAGCCTCTGTGCGTACTGGGGGGGGGGTCGTGGGAAGCGTATCACAGGGAGATGTGTCATTGATGTGTGAATGGTCACTAACAAGATATGGACGTTCTCCTACAGGGAACGATGTCACGAAACTCACCTGCTTGGAATGTGTACCCAGCAGCCAAGAAAGCGGGTTCCGTCCAGAACGGAAGGTGGTGGTCCTCTCGTTGTCCCGCGTGGTACACGGGCCAGCGGCCCGAGTGGCTCGTGGCGGCGTCCCGCTCTCATTTCTCAGCGTCACCAGTCGCATACTCATGGTCTGACTCGTGGGCGCCACGAGCAGAAACTTTGTGATCAACACACGCGCCCTCTTACGCCTTTCTCTGAGCGGAAATGCCTGTTTATCGCTCCCTCGGGCTGTTTGCACTTGGCCAGGATGCCTGGTTACGAGGCCGAGATTGCAGTCAAAGTCAGACGCTTTGGATGAACGCGGTCAGCCCGCGGGTTTCGCGCCGCACAGCCTCCAGACCAGCTTGCACCGTTAGTAAGTTGTGCCGCTGAGGACACGTCCATCTAATGGTCTGTTTGGTCCATCAGGACAGATGGAAGAGCTGGACCTTTTCTGTCACTGCGCCGGCTCGGTGACTGTCCCCAGGGAGACCATGCCCCTAAAACAGTGTCCAGGAGGACCACCTGTTCACAGCCAGCTGTACACGTGGGGTGATTTTCATTTATTACTTATTAACGTATTTTTTTAATTTTTTTTTTTTTAATTTATTTTTGACAGAGACAGAACGCGAGTGAGGGAGGGGCAGAGAGAGAGGGAGACACAGAATCCGAAGCAGCTCCAGGCTCCGAGCCGTCAGCACAGAGCCCGACGCGGGGCTCGAACTCACGAACCGCGAGATCGTGACCTGAGCCGAAGTCGGACGCTCAACCGACTGAGCCCCCACCAGGCGCCCCGAGGTGATTTTCATTGAAAACCAGTCAAGTACATCGCCAAGCAGGCCTGCCTTTTCTTCAGCAGGCTTCCAAGGATCCGTTTATTGTTTGCGTAAGTGTTGGTATTCCTCTTCTGAACTAACCATTCCCGTCTTATCTATATCTTTTGGAGAAAAATGTATTTCCTTGGAAAAAGGACATTCGCTTCACAGCCCGTCACCCACAGGGTGACGTTTGTTCTTTTAAGGGGCAAACGATGAACCAGCCAACACGCATTGGGCCCCGTCAGGCAGTCGCTCGGTCTCTGGTCTGGCGCCCCCGCTCCCACGGGAAGGGCGCGTCGCTGTGGGTTGAGCAGGGGCTTCCCCCGGACGGCGCGTACTGCCTGTGCCTCCCCGTTACACACGTTTTGTTCCTCAGACCTGGTTGTGTCTCCTGCACCCTGATTGTGGCTGAGATCACTTGTTAACAGGCCCTGATTTGCTGAACACAAGAGGGTTTTATCAGGTGACCTTGCCTTGGAGACAACCAGCAAGTAATGAGCTTAAGCTTTTTATGTATTTTTTATTTTCTTTTTTGAGTTTATATCTTTATTTTGAGAGAGAGGGAGAGTGCACGGTCACCTGCACAAGCGGGCGGAGGGGCGGGGTGGGGGGAGAGAACCGCATTCAAGGTCCTGACGCTTTTGACCTTGGGACTCCACGCCGAGTGATCGTGTTGATGTTCTGTTTACGAGCCCCGCTTTCTCATGGTTGACTCTCGAAGAGCTTGCCGTTTATTTGTTGGCAAAGTTTCTTGTGTGTTTTCTAACAAGTAAAATATTAGGGTGGCTTTGTTTATTCTACATGAAACCAACGAAACGCAAGCCTGTGTGTGTGCATTTGCAGAGTTCCCGGACGGACCTTGGGGAGCGTGCACGTCGTTCTCGGCACAACCGAGATATCCTTGGGAACCGGATAAGCCTCAACGCTGTGTTTTTGTTTTGCCTTTTTGTTTTTTTTTAAAACAGGCTTTTTTTTTTTTTCCCCCTCTTTACGTATTTCAGCGCCTCCAGAGTGAGTTTTGGTCTATGTTGTGCAGCCGTCTGCGTGGTTTTCTGGGTTCGGCATCACCCAGGGATTCCGAGGTTGGGTCTGGTGAACTGCCCTTGGGTTTCCCGCCTGTCCTTCAAAGAAAGCAAACCTCTTCATGTAGTTTTAGAGAATTTGGGGATTCTTTATGTGACGTAAGAAAAAGTTACTCTTCCGCTTTTAAAAAAAGATTTGACGGGCGCCTGGGTGGCTCAGCTGGTTAAGCGTCCGACTCTCGATTTCAGCTCTGGGCGTGATCTCACAGCCGTGAGATCGATCCCTGTGTCGGGTTCCATGCTCGGCATGGAGCCTGCTTGGGACTCTCTCCCTCTCCCTCTGCCCCTCCCCTGCTCACACTTGCACACGCACACTGCCTCAAAAAACAAACCAAAAAGATTGAAAACCTCTTGTGTACGATGTAGATTTACTTGCTGATACGCGAACTGACCCTGTCCTCCTTCAGTGCCCGTTTGCGTCGGTGGGGCCCCGCGCTGCGCCTCCGCACTGTCGATCTGCAGGTCATTCTTTGCCCGGGTGACCACGTACCGATGGCTTCTGACAGCCGCAGGACTGGGTTTGCTGTGCTGCTTGTTCTTGTCACATGCAGCTTCAGGCCCGGGACGAGTAAGTTGGTGCCTCAGCTGGGAACAGCACACACCCGCCCTCACGTCCGAGGCCAGCGAGTGGGTCCCCCTGGCGGGTGACGCAGTGACAGAGCGTCTGTTGCGCTTTCAGAAAAGTGCGAATTAACTTGGCAGTGAGTGACACGTGCTTTCTAGGATGACACCCCATTTCCCATGGCTTCAGACGCACGCCGCCACCCGGGGTCACGCCTCCCAGTGCGGGCAGCGGACTCAGACAGAGCCGCCACCTGCACTGCTGACGGTGACCCCTGGGGGCCGGGACCAGCAGGGCACCGCGGCCTCCTTTGCGGTCACCCTTGGGTGCTCCCGCTTGCCGCCCCTAGGCTCCCTTCTCCAGCTGCCCTGCCTGCCTCTGCCCTCTTTGGGACATTGACTCTCCTTTGGCTTATGGCTTGGATCCTTTCCTTTTGAAGATGTTGCTGGTGGCTAAGACAGGGCTTCGTGGGGACCAGGCCTGCTTCTGTAAAGGCGTTTGGTCCTCTGGCGACCCCTTGAGTACTTTTTTTAAAAATATTTATTCATTTAAAAAAAAAAGTCTTTTTTTTTTTAACATTTATTTATTTTTGAGACAGAGAGAGACAGAGCATGAGCAGGGGAGGGTCAGAGAGAGAGGGAGACACAGAATCTGAAACAGGCTCCAAGCTCCGAGCTGTCAGCACAGAGCCCGACGCAGGGCTCGAATTCACGGACCGTGAGATCATGACCTGAGCCGAAGTTGGATGCCCAACCGAGTGAGCCACCCAGGCGCCCCAGTACTTTCGTATCTACACCAGCTGGGTCAGCTCAGGAGCCTGTGCTGTGTGCAGGTGTCCCCCCGCCAGCCTCGTCCCTGCCCTGCTGTACTGAGCTCAGCCCTCGGGAGTAAATTGGAATGGCAGAGGCGGGTAGGTGTTGCAGCCAAATGGAAGGGAACGTGCGCATGAGCTCCCGGATGCTTGTAGCAGTGAAATAAAAGCAACAAAGTAACAAAAGGATTTAAAAAGCGGGCTTATGGACGCGAGGCAGCCTGCAGTGCAAACTCGCCCCGTGTGACCTTGGGGAGGTGGCCCAGTGTCTGGTCCATCAAATGGCCGGGGTAGCTGCCATATCGCATCAGGGGCAGGACCAGGCAAGTTAATAGATGTGACCTCCCGGCACGGCCCTGGGGTCAGTGAGCCCTGGGCGCTCGTGGCCCTTCTGGTATCATCGCAGGGCTCGAGGCCAGGGCCTCGCTGCTCACGTCTCACCTTTGGACTTCCGTCTTTGGCCTGCCTCTCGCTTTGACTCTGCTTCTGGTTCCCTCATTCGAATTCTGCCGTCCTGTCAGTTCCGGACGCGCCTGTTCTACCCTGACAGCTGGGTGGGGTCTCCTGCCTGGTCAGGGCCCACCGCCGCAGAGACGCATCTGCTGCAGCCACATTTCCACTAAAACATAGCGTGAGTGGGGAGTGGGCAACCCCACACAGACTGCCCCAGGGGAGTCCTCCTGAATAGCTCAGTAGAAAGTTTACTGCACCCCTGCCTCCCTTTGGTTCAGATGCATAGTCGGGGCCTGGCTGCACACGCCTTGTGTTGTTGTTTTGTGTTGTTGTTTTTTTTTAATGTTCATTTACTTTTGAGAGGGAGACAGAGCACAAGTGGGAGAGGGGCAGAGAGAGACAGGGAGACAGAGGATCGGAAGCAGGCTCCAGGCTCCGAGCTGTCAGCACAGAGCCCGACGCGGGGCTCGAACCCACGAACCGTGAGATCATGACCTGAGCCGAAGTCGGGCGCTCAACCGACTGAACCCCCCAGGCGCCCCTCGCCTTGTGTTTTTTTAATGTCCACTCTTCTTTACAGCTCTAATGGGGCTTAAAAAAAAGAAAAAAAAAATCAAAGTCACCAGAACACAGGAAAAATAAACCAAAGATGAGTCCGACCTAAGATTGGGAACAACCGAAGATTTGTTTTCAGATAAATAAAGATCTTCAACTCAACGCTCACAACAAGAAGGCACACATCTCATTCAGTAACCACAGCACACACTTTAAAATGTGCTTTAATTCTGTCCTGGGACCAGTTAAGGGCACAGAAGGGGTGAGGCTGCGGGAGGGGAGCGGAGGCGCAGGGGGAGGGGAGAGGGGTGTGAGTGAGGAGGCCGGGAGGGGCGTGGGCCCGGGGGCGCCTCGGGGTGCTGACGAGTCCGCGGGTCTCCGTGCCAGGCTGCCCTGTTCGCCACCAGCCGCCGAATCAGCCTCGCTAACGCTAACCCCCTCATCTCTGCAGGAAGGAGCCTCATTTCTCCTGGAGACAGAGCTCACTCAAATTCTGCAGGTCTCAGTACCCGAGAATGGTTTGCATCTTAGAAACTCATTTTAGAGACTGGAGGTGTCCGTCCAGTTGGCCCCAGAGCCCATCCGTTGTTTACAAGCACGCGGTGGCCTCCTTTCTCTTGGGACATTGGGCTGTTTATGTCGCCAGCGCCCGAAGAACCCACGTTTTTTACTGTGACTTCGGAGCGTTTTTCTCTCCGAACCGAATCTCTGTCAGTGTGTTGGGGTCGGTCCTGGTGACGGGGGGTAATAATGCATCACAGGGAAAATAAAATCCCCCGAAGAAAACGAGAGGGAGCGGGGCCGATGGCTTCTCTGCGTCCTGGGTCTGGGTCTCGGTGCGCTCTTCCCGGAGCCGTGGCCGCAGCGGGACCGCCTCGTGGGGTCGCCGGCCCGCTCTTGCCCCGGACGGGACGGGAGTAAGTCATGGCTCAGAACTTGAGCTGCAAGCCAGCTCTTCTGACGTGACCCCCCCCCCCCCCCCCCACCCCCGGGGCCACCGGGCAGATGACCCACACTGCGTCTTTGCACAGCCACCAGTGCTGACGGCCCCGTGTAGGTTTGTGGCTGGTGTGGAGCAGGAAGGGGTGGGCCCGGCCCTGCCCCCCTTTCACGGAAATGATGAGCTCTCCGAAGTGATGGTGCCAAAGCAATAAAACCTTGGGGCGGGGCTGGGCGCGGAGTGGGGGGGCGGGAGGCGGAGCGTAAACTCTAGAGGCTTCTGTGCTTTTACATGTTGCGACGGTGGTGGTTTGGAAAATATTGAGAAAGAGCACGGAGCGGCTGCCGCGAGTCTGCGTGTTCATATGGTTTGTGTTTGACTTGGGAGACCCGGCAACCCAACCCTTTAATTTCACTTGAGTAAAAGTAATTCATCGACCGAGACGCCCTGTCCTACTTAAGTGGGGGCGATGGCCAGGCTGTGCCGTGCTGGGCTGGCGTGCTGGGGGGGGGTGGGGGGGCAGCTTGCACCCAGCAGACAGAGCGCGGGGATGGGGGGTGTGCCGCTCCACGGGTGGCTGGGTACCGACACACCCACGGACACGTAGGGAGCCCTCGCAGCTCCCCAGGGTCCCCGCGTTACTCCGCTCGGCGCCGTGGGCATCTGGGGCCGGTCATTCCCTGTGTGTGCCGAGGGGTGGCCTCCCTTGCATCCTAGGGGGCTTAGCATTCTGGCTTCCAGCCCTTCGGGTCGTGACAGCCCAGCATACCTCCCTGCATATGGCCCAAGTCACCCCCGGTTGGGGACTGCCGCGGTGGACAGCTTTGACCGTTTGGGCCTTCACGTAAATGCTATCCTATACCACGCACTCCGAACGTTTTCTTTTACTCGGGGTTAGTTCTCTGAAATGAGCCACGTGGGAGGACCACAGTGTCTTGGTGACTCTGTTGCTGATGGAGGGGCCGCATGAAGCTAAGACAGTTCTCCTCTTCTGGTGCACGCGCGTGTCTGCTTCTCTGGGGCGGGGGGGTGGGGGGCTCAGGAGGGCAAGTGCAAGGTCCTGGGGTGACCCTACAGTGCACGTCAGCAGACACTGTCACCCAGTCTCCCGAGACTACCAGCCGGGAGAGAGGATGCCGGTCGAGGCGCTCCCGTCACGATCGTCAACGCACTGCGGGCTCCGCGCAGTCCTTTCGGCGGGCTCAGAGTCACCTCGTGTTAGAATTCACAGTAGGGAGGTTTAAGGTCACGGAAATAGGGCCGGAGCCTGCCAGTATGTTAATAATGCCGCATCGACTCCCACGTTACCCTCGAAGCGATCAACTCTCATGGTTGAAAATGCCCTGAAAGCGTCGATCGAAGGCGCACCATGTAGTCAAACGCCAGGCGAAACACGTCCCGTTGAGTCCTCCCCCGGGGTCCTCCTGATGCTCCCAGACTCTTGGAGCAGAGGGGGAGCGCGTGAGTCCCAGGCGAACACAAGGAAAATGAAGGTGAGCTCGCGGGGCTGGGCAGAGCCGCCCCGTTCCGCCCATCGTGGCATACCCCGTCTCCTCCGGCTTGCTCCCACCCCGATGTCACGGCCTCTGTGGGACGGGCAGAGAGCGGTTTCCCGTTTTTCTGGATGCAGTTTGTGTGAGGGACGAGGCTGGCCACCGGGAGGACAGCCCCGCCCGTGTCCGGCCTGAAGCTTTCCCAGGGGGCCAAGGGCCGACGTCCATGCAGCCCCACCGCACCTTCCCGTGACACGTTTGCCACCTTCGGAGCCCGTCCCCGAAGGCCAGGGCGGAGCCCCGAGAGCAAATACCCTCGTCTAAAAGCATCCCCAGTGCTTGTCTTTGTAGGTTGCTGGTTAGAACCTATCTGTACGTGTATCCCGAGGTTTCTACGATGAGTGTTTTTTACTTTTGGAAGCTTAAAAATGCTTTGACCCTCTGTGTCTTCCAGCCGGAGTTGGCAGGCCAGGCCAGCCGGAGCCCCTCCTGTCCCCTTCCCGAAGACCGAGGGTCCTGGTTCCCCAGGACGTGCAGTTTGGTTTCATTGTGACCCGGGGGGAGTTCTTTTGAGTCCAGTAATCGGGGACATGTCTGCCAAGCGTGTACCTGCTTGGACTTCAGTGCTGGTCTGAGAAGGGCCGTGAGGCTCCTGGCGGGCGCCCGGAGGGCAAATGTCTAATTGCACGTTTCAGACGTGGGGTGTGCGAGCCCCCGGGCGTCGTGTGCCGTTCCGTTGGGGTGAGCTCAGCACAAGCAAAAGGCTAAACCTAAGGATTCAGTTCTCCTTCAAATACTTACGGGTTTCCAGCTTCTGGGGAAAATAGGCCTGGGAAAAATCTCTTTGGGGTTTCATGAAACACTTGGAAAATAAATCTGAAAAACATTTTCCAAACCCGGGATGGTTCCAGCCTGAATCCCAGTTGATACTTAATAACTAGGTCTATAGGGGCTTTGCCAGTCCGCTCGGAGGCCTGTAAACGGTTGTAAACGGCTAAGACCTCTCCTGGGGATTTGTGCTGGTGCAGATGGGGTCTGGGGGGTCGCTGATCTAGCAAACCTCCGCCATCACAAAACAGCCTTCTCCACCCGCCTCCCGCCCCCTGCCCAGACATACTCACCCTGAGTCCACTGTTAACCATCACCAGAATCAGATCTTGGGGCAGCTTCAGTTGGATGTATTCATTCTTCAAACCATTACTGAGCACCAGCTCAGGGCCATGATTGGCTTGTAGTTGCGGGGAGATCAGAAGTGAAAGGAGGTGAGAATTTCGCCCATTTTGATGAAGTCACAGTCTGTGGGAGGACGCTGGGCCCGGGGCCCGGGACTGGGAGGGGAGCAACGGCGTGCGCTCCGGTCCCAGCACAAGAGGAGGGGTGGGAGAGCCCAGAGGGAGGGCAGACTGTGCATAAGAGCCGGAGGGGCGGGGGGGGGGGGGATGGCGGGTGGAGGGTAGGGTGGGGGGTGGGAGAGCCCAGAGGGAGGGCAGATTGCACAGGTGCAGAGCAAGTTCAACCTTCCTCTTTCTCACAAGTATTTTCTCTCTTCTGGGTCCTTTGCTTTCCCCATTGGCTTTACTTTCAGCCTGCCTCTGTCTACAAAAACTGTGCTGGAATTTTCTTTGGTAATGTGTCAAGACCTAGAGATCAATTTGGGGAGAATTTGCAACTTAGTGACGTCGAATCTTCCAGCCCGTAAGCACCGTACCTCTCCCTTTATTTAGGCCTTTGATTTCTTCCATCGGTGCTTTCAGGGAACCTACCAGGCATGTTCAAATTTAGATTGATACCTAAGTATTTCATTTTGGAGGAGCAGTCGTAAATGGCGTTATTTTTGAGATTTCTGTTATCGCTTGTTTATTGTGTGTGTATAGAAATAGGGTTGAACTTTGTTGGCCTTGTATCCTGAGACTTGGCTCAACTCCTTTCAATCAGCTGCTTTTGCACGTTCCTTAAAATTCTCTACATGGACAGTGATGTATGCAAACGGGGACAGTTCTGTTTCTTCTGTTCTAGTCTGTTTCTTTTTCTTGCAATATCTCGCTGGCCGGGCCTTCCAGTAAAATGTAGCTTAGGAATGGTAAGTGTGTGTGTGTGTGTGTGTGTGTGTGTGTGTGTGTGTGTGTATTTTGTTTCCGAATCTACGGGAGGTCACTTGGTCTCTCTCCATCAGGTATAATCAGGTATATGCTAACTAAGGAATTTTTGTAGATGTCCTTAGTCACATTAAGGAAGTTCCCTTCTCTCTGCTTTCTGCGCGTTTTTATCATGAATGGGTGTTGAATTTTGTCAAATGCTGTTCTGCACCAATTTTTTTTTTCTTTTTTTTGTTCTGCACCAATTTTGACATGATCGTGTGTTTTTTTCTTTAGTCTGTTAATACAATGGAGTATGTCGATTCATTTTTCCTTTTCTAATACGTTGCCAGCCTTGCTACTCCTGGGATAAACACCATTTGGTCACGGTAGATTCTATTTTTTATGTAATGCTGGATTCAGTTTGCTAATATCTGTTGAAGAGTTTTGTGTCTGTGTTCATGATGCACACGGGTCTGTACACATCGTCCTGTTTTCGGATGGTTTGGGCATCAGAATAATACGGGCCTCACGACATCGATTGACGAGGATTCCTTTCTCGTTTATTTTCTGGGAGACACTGGTGTAGGATTGGTGTTGTTTCTTCTTTAAATATTTGGGAGAATTCACCAGTAAAGCCATCTGGGCCTGAAGATTTCTTGTCTTTAGCTACAAGTTCAATTTCTTTAAGATGCAGTCCAAGAAATAGGACTCTTGGGCGACTGGATCATCTTGGATGAGTTCTGGTCGTCTGTGCTTTATCGGGAATCTTTCTCATTCATCTGCATCGTTGAGTTTATGTGCATAGAGATACTTAAAGTGTTCTCACATTACCCTGTTAGCGTCCGTGAGGTCTGGTGATAGGCCCCTTTTACTCTGGGTATCGGTCATGAGTGTCTCCCCACCCCCCACCCCATCTCTCCCCCTCCCCCCCCTTTTTTGTCAGTCGTGCTAGAAGTCTGTCCAGTTTTATTGGTCTTTTTCAAAGGACCAGTTTCTGGGTTCATTGCTTTTCTCTCATTTTCTCTTTCCAATGTCATTGACTTTTGCCTTTCATCTTTGTTATTTCCTTCCTTCTGCTCACTAACAGAGCATGACTCATGTAGGGAGTGAATGCACGCACAGCCAAGAATCTCTATTTTTAATACTCACGGCGAGTGCCACCGCTCATTAGACGCAGGCTTGCACGCTCCACATTGGGCACTCACCAGGTCCTAAGCACTTCACGGTCCTCTCGCGTAGCTGCCCCGCAGCCCTGTGGGGTAGATCGTGCTCACCACCCTCCTCGAGAGGCAGGAAGAGTGGGGCCCAGAGAAGGGAAGTGACTTTCCCAAGGGCACACGGCAAGGAAGCGCTGTGGCAAAGACTCCAACACGGTGCCCTTTTCGTGGTGCCTCTTAGGATAGATGAAGAAAATAAAACGCCGACGTGCCCCAGGTAAACACAGCAGGCCAGCTGAGCTCGATTAAGAATTCTGGGAAGCCGGACACACACCGGAGTTGGCTCCTTTTCGGATGGAGCCAGACCACGTCACTCTTGGGAACTTCTTAACCTTCCCTTCCGCTGACCCGGCCCGGTCTTGGGCAGCAGCACTGACTCAGAGAGGTCCGGTTCTAAGGAGGTCGGGCCAGAAATTTCCCCGACTCCGTCATTCGGATGAATCTCAGAAACAGGTCACGGCAGGGGCGGGGGTGGGGGGGCTTGCACAGCTGCAAGGGCTCGATCGGGTTGCTGCTGTTACCAAATAGCTGGCAGCCCGCCTCCCTTTGCCCCGGGGTCATAATGAGCCCAGAGGGTGCAGCTACGGGTGCGGACTGTTGGACAGGTTAGGTGTCCTTCTGCTGCAAGTTCCCGGGATGCCCTGTCCTGGCAGGTCGCCGTCAGCCTACGTTGAACGGTGCCCTGGGGGGCGGGGCGGGGGGAGCTCCCGGCTTGCACGTGCCACTCTGTCCTCCCTCTGCGGGACGCCCTGCCACATGCCTCCCTTCGGTCCCTCTGGCCCTTCCTCTCTCCCTTCTTGTTTTTTTCTCCCTCTTCCCTCCCCCTCATTTTTCTTTCATTTTCCTGTTTTGCACATCTCCCTCTAAAGCAACACATGCTCTCTGTAAGCAATTTTTGTCAGGCATGGAACAGCGGGAAAGAAATGATTCCATAATCTCATTCACATGACCGTGTATTTCTTTTTGGCCTTTTTTTTTTTTTTTTTTTTTAAACGTTTTATTTATTTTTGAGAGAGACGGAGAGACAGAGTACGAACAGGGAAGGGGCAGAGAGAGAAGGAGACCCAGAATCCGAATCAGGCTCCAGGCTCCAAGCTGTCACCCCAGAGCCGGACGTGGGGCTCGAACCCACAAACTGTGAGATCACGACCTGAGCCGAAGTCAGGGGAGGGGCAGAGAGGGAGACAGAATCCGAATCAGGCTCCAGGCTCCGAGCTGTCAGCACAGAGCCCGATGTGGGGCTCAAACTCGTGAACTGTGAGATCAGGACCCAAGCTGAAGTCAGATGCTTAACTGAGCCACCCAGGTGCCCCTCTTTTTAGCCTTTTTATGTTCCTTTTATATATTTAGGATTTCGGTATATAGTTTGTTTTTTAAATTTATTTATTTTGAGAGAGAGAGAGGGAGAGTGAGCTAGTGGGGGAGGGACAGAGAAAGAGAGAGAGAGAGAGAGAGAGAGAGAGAGAGAGAGAATCCCAGTCCACACTGTCCATGCAGAGCCTGACTTGGGGCTCGAATTCATGAACCACGAGATCGTGACCTCGAGCCGCAGTCAAAGGCAGGACACTTAACCGATTGGGCCACCCAGGTGCCCCTGTGTATTTAGGATTATACCCCTGATATGATGTTGTTTTTCTCTACTTTTTGCTTAGTGTATTTCACAAGCTTTTCCCCGGGGCCGCGGAAAACACCATCATGGTTCAGGGTGGTTCTGGGGATTTCACTGTGCATCTGTCATTTACTGCAGCTTAGTTGAGGTTACTAGTGAATGACTCCAGGAACATGCAGGAACATTGCAACAGTACATTTCCATTTATCTCCCCTGCCCCCCTCAACTTTGTGCCCTTGTGGTCCATACACACTGTAAACCCAGCAAGGCAGTATTACAGTATTTGCTTTAAAAAAAGGTTTTTTTAAAATTATTCTTTATTTTTGAGAGAGAGACAGATCACGAGTGGGGGAGGAACAGAGAGAGGGAGACCCAGAATCCGAAGCAGGCTCCAGGCTCCGAGCTGTCAGCACAGAGCCCGACGTGGGGCTGGAACCCACAAACCGTGAGATCGTGACCTGAGCCGAAGTCGGATGCCCAACCGACTGAGCCACCCAGGCGCCCCTTCATCCCTTTGCTTTAACCTGTCTGGGGCTTTGTATCTCAAGTTGATTTCTTGCAGACAGTACATCATGCCTTGCCTTTTCATACAATCGGATAGCCTCTGCATTTCAGTTGGATTGTTTAGACCATTTATGTTTAATATAAATATTAGCATAGTTGAGGTCAAACCTGCCATCTTGTTCTTTGTTTTCAGCTTGTCTCACATCTCCTTTGATACTTTGTTCTCATTTTTCTTCTTTTGGATTAATTGCAGGGCTTGTCTGATTCCAATTTACCTTTATTACTTGCTTGCAGATATTTACAAAGTTGAAAGTTCATTAGGGGATGTAGAGAAAGGAGAGGTTTTCCCTAAAATAATGACACCAAATTCCAAGATGATTGGTTAAGGAAAAGGTCAGTATGACAATGCATATTTGGATTTGCCCCTGGTTACCATTAGGAAACAGAATACACTTAACAGCAGAAGCATTTTATTCCTTAAGCTCACAGTTGTGGTGTCGATGGTTGGAATCCTCAAAGGAACAAAGTGGAGAGTCCTGGAAATTTGGGAGAAACTAGGTAATGGCACAGAAGCTCAGCCAACGGCAATGACGTGCTCACCTCTCTCCCCTTCCTTCCCTGTGGTTCTCCTTCCTTCCCTCATGCTAAGCCTCTGTCTCTCCAGAGCGATGTATTCCATGATCCAAAACTGCCCTGGCCAAAGGCTATTTCTCTTAACTAGTGTTTTCCATTCTTACACTGTTAAGTTCTTGGGGTGGCCTGTACATCTCTCTGACATACCAATTTTGGGGGAGCATTTTGGGGCCAACAATGTGCCAGGTACCATACCCGGAGCTTTACCTGCATTAATTCATCTCCTTCTCCCAACAACACTCTGAGGTTCACACTGTTGTTAGCCCCACTTTGTGGGGCTCAGGCCCCTAAGAAAGCGGCTGGGCTTTAAGCCTGGGGTGTCCCGTGATCAGAACCCACGGTCTTAACCTCTAAGCTGTCCCAGAGAGGGCCCGTCCTGCTGGGATCTCCTAGCTCTGTCTTTCCTTCCTCTGGCTGAAATGAGTAATACATAATTTCACGAGGCCTTCTAAAAGGCCTTCCCTTTCAACTGTGGGCCCTGTGCTCGTGCTGAGGAGGCAGCGGGAGTGAGACGTGGTCTCTGCACCGCGTCCGGTACCGCCTGGCTAGGGGACACCCGCCGGAGGCGAGCCCGCTAGTGCGTCGAGTGGGGCCACTAAGAGGATGTATCCAAGCGCCAATTCCCAGAACTGGTGAATGTGACCTTGCTTGGGCAGAGCGTCTGCAGATGTGAGGCCAGCAGCAGAGCTCTCAGGCCAAGATCGTCCTGGATCACCTGGGTGGGCCCCAGAACGCAGTGACGAGTGTCCTTGTAGGAAGAGAAGGCTACAACAGGACGGAGGCAGAGACGGGGGTGATGTGGCCACAGGGACACCTGGAGCCACCAGCAGCTGGAAGAGGCAGGGAGGGTTCTCCCCTAGGTCCTTGGAGGGTGCGTGGCTCTGCTGACGCCTTGAGTTTGGACTTCAGGCTCCCGGAAGTGGGACAGAGGAAACCTCTGTTGTCTTCAGCGCCCCCCACCTTCGTTTGTGGGGACTTGTTCCGGCACAGCCCCAGATTACTAACCTTGGCTCCTGTGCCTCAGAGATGGGTCTAGGGACCTGGGGGTGGGCCGTCCCCCCATCAAAACCGCAAGGACCCCAAGCTCCACCCCCGTTGGCATCTCAGGAAGGGGAGAGCTGAGGGAGACCCAGCGGCGGGAGGCTCTCCCCGCACCGCCCCACCCGCCCGTTACAAAAGGTACACACACACCTCTGAGCGAGCGGCTGCCCCGTCCACGCACGTGAGAGGTGCGTGGAGCTTGGTGGCTCGGGGAGACGCCGAGGATGCCCTGGCCTCTCTGCCCGCGGCCCAGTCGGGGCTCCTGCAGCCGCGTCGAGGCTCCCCAGAGGGTGGCAGGCCGGCTGCTGCCCACCGGGACCCTGCAGGCACTCCAGGGCACAGGGGGTGCCGTGACGGCCACGAGGGCCAAAGCGCCCCCCCCCCCCCCCCCCCCCCCGCCCCCAACGTCCCTTGGCTTGTGGCCCCTCCTCCGCCGTCAGTGCATATCGCTCCCACCTCTGCTGCAATCACCAGGTCACCTCCTCTCTGATCTCTGACTCCCCTGCTTCCCCACCTGGTCACATTGGACCCATGGGGTAGTGCAGGACAGTCTCGTCACTTCAAGATCCTTAATCACATCGGCAAAGTCCCTTTTACGGTGTGTGGCAGAACAGAGCCCAACCCCCCCCCCCCCAAATGTGACCTTATTAGGAAACAGGGTCTGCGAGGTGTGAAAATGGGACCAAGCCGAGGTCGTATTGGGTCAGGATGGGCCCCGATCCAGGCAGGCATCGGCGTCTTCGGAAGGGAAGGGAAGTCTGGACCAGGGCGCACAGGGAACACGGCCGCCTGAAGATGCAAACAGAGACCGGGGCCCGAGGAGACAACGCCAGCAACTGCCCACGGCCAGCGGGAGCTGAGAAAGGAGCACGTTGACACCTTGATTCCGGACTTCTGGCTTCCAGAGCTGGGAGAGCACGAGTTTCTGTTGCTCTGTTGTCCCCGCCCCACCTTTATGGCTCTTTGTCACAACAGCCCCAGAAGAAGGCATCCTGTGACCTAATATTCACGGGGGCCAGGGAGCAGGAAGGGACCTCCTCGGGGGCCATTATACAGCCGACCACAGAACCTCAGAGGTGAGGAGGAGCACCCATGTGGGGGGTGGACCGCAGGTTGGAGGTTCTGGGGCTCACAGCCTCAGCTGTGCACGCATGCGGGATGAGCAGCCCCTCTGGGCCTCGGGTCCTTCAAGGGAGAGGGGAGAAAACAGCACATGCCCTGCAGTATGTGTGTGGACTGCACAACAGATTGCAAGGGCCGTATTGTAAGTAAGCATTTAGTCCAAGAGGACTGAGTGGGCACCTGAGCGTCAGGCGGGGGGCTCGGGGCTGGAGGCCAGCTGGGCCCTCGGGGGGAAGGAACAGTTGGTTCCCTGTCCTCTGATGACAAAGCAGGGGTTGAGTCAAGGTCGGTTCAAGTTTCCAGCTCAAAGGTGTGGAGAAGCAGGGAGGTGGGACCGCAGCCTTGCATGGCTCTGCTTGGGCTCTGTGACAGTGTGCCAGACTGGGGCGGGGGGAAGGGGGCGCCGGGGGGCTTCAACAACAGAAATTTATTTCACACCAGTCATGAGGATGACCTCGTTTTACCTTAATTACCTTTTTTAAAGAAGCCTTTATTATTTATCTTTTTTAATGTTTATTTTTGAGAGAGAGACAGAGGGCAAGTGGGGGGAGGGCAGAGGGAGAGGGAGACACAGATCCAGAAGCAGGCTCCAGGCTCTGAACTGTCAGCACAGAGCCCGACGCGGGGCTGGAACTCACAAACCGTGAGATCCAGACCCGAGCCCAAGTCGGACGCTTAACCGACTGAGCCACCCAGGCGCCCCTAAGATTTTCCTTTTTAAGTAATCTACACTCCGTGTGGGGCCCCAACTCACAACCCCAAGATCAAGAATCGCACGTCCGCTGGCTGAGCCAGCTGGGCGCCCCTCCTTAATGACCTTTTTAAAGACCTATCTCCCTGTGCCGTGTGGGTGGCTCACTTGGCTAAGCGTCCAGCTCTTGATTTTAGCTCAGATCATGATCTCAAAGCTGTGGGATCAAGCCCCTTCCTCTGAGTGTGGAGCCTGCTTGGGATTTTCTGTCCCTCTCTGCCCCTCTTCCGCTTGTTCTCCCTTTCTCTCGAATAAACGTTAAAAAAGAAAAACCTGTCTCCAAATACAGTGCCCTTCTCCGGTCCTGGGG